>NW_024722227.1:13836846-13946454 GCF_018991925.1 Homarus americanus
ATATATATATATATATATATATATATATATATATATATATATATATATATATATATATATATATATATATATATATATATATATATATATATATATATGTGTGTTCAAACCAGCGATCTGAATCCTTTACACAGTCAATAATCGGACATTTTACTAGCAAAGTCGGCAGTCTGCTACAGAAATTGAACAGGGCAATTATGCAATATGATTTAAGTTGATTTTAATTCAAAAGAATAAAACAGTTGTTCATTATGTTTATTTTTCATCTTACATGTGTTATTTTATGATTGTTTATATTAGTTTGTGATATGTTGTAGGTTATATATAGTATATTGTTGTATTATAAATTGTGTAATGAGTAATAAACAACCTGGCAAGTCTGAGGTTGATGGGAGGTCTACCAGTAACAGCGACTCACTCCCTCCCTTGGCTTCTTGACGTGCTGCTCTGCCCTGTGCTGCATACGTGTATCCGGTGTCACTGAGAGTTTTGTGTTTGTGCTACTGAGTGGTTACCTCACAGCTATGTTTACTTTGTGTATATGGATTAGGATTATAATTATAGTGTATAATGTGATAGGTAACACTTATTCCATATGTTAATTATAGGATTAGAGGTTCTTGTCTTTTGTCCCTGGTGTTGTTTCTCAGTTGTAGTTGATGTACAGTCACCCAAAAAAGTCCTGTCGCGAATCATGAACCCCGAGATTCAGACTCTTGAATCCGAAGCATTTATGGACAGAATAATGTATCAGTGTCTACTGTAGTGGATTTCTCCCCTACAAACGCTGTTTGTCGCTGAGTAGCCGACCCCGCGAATTCCCCAGTGTATGCCTCGTGGTCTAGGTCAACCAGCGCCGCCCACGGAGCGGGAGTCATCTATCTACCCACGCCTACCTCCGCTATAAAAGACCTGACCTCGTGGTGACTTCTCTCTTCTTCTAGCTACAGCCGCAGCAAGCTACATCCCTCCTTCACCGCTGCCTGGCGGCCCTCGCTCTCGCCGGCGAGCATGGCGACCCACAAGCTGTCCTCCTCTGAGCATCCTCACCAACCAGCTCTCTCTACATCACGCTTGTAACCACGCTGCCACTTCCCAGCACCAAGCTGCATTGTACATCCAATACAACATGTATACAGAGAGCACATTGTGAGTTTCCTTTCTCCAACCATCCTGAGTGTGGACCCAAACAACCTGTTCCCCACACTACTGCTTCGGGTTCACGAGTCTGAATCTCTGGGTTCGTGGTTCGTGACAGGTTTTTTTTGGGTGACTGTACTTTAATTTTCACCTTTCTGTGTACATAGTGTCAATATGTTTACTGCTTAATATATTATAACAATTTCTAGTGTATTACGAATATTCTCGTTCCTCATTTATCTTTCCTTGTGTTTTCATGTTGTGGGACATTAAAATAACCCCTAGACAAATATGTGCCATAACATATGGGGGGGGGGCGGCCTGTCCTTGATCTGTTTAGCCGCTTGTTTTGATTGTTCCCTTACGTTTTCATTATCCACTTGTTTTATCACTTGTTGCTTGAGTTATCTCTCCGTGAGTTACTAGTTCATCTCGCTCTACTTGTTAAGATTATCTATTGCTAATGAAATTGATAAATTTTATTCTTGATTTTGCTCATTTGAATTCACATTCCATCTCACATTACAGGTGATTCCAAAGCTTTTTTCCCACCATTCCTTCTGTTTGTCATGAATTTTACTTATTACTAATATTATTGGTTATAGACTTTGAGCATATAAGTTCAATATGGAATTTAGATTAGCTGAGTTTGTTGAGGAACTTTCACTTGAAAAGTTTCAAAAGAGTGAGCTGAAAAAGAATGATTGGGTTTCTATTGCTGTATATTATGCTCTGGAGGTCAAATCTTCAGCAACCTTGTTCGAAGTTTGAAGGATAGTTATTGAGTACCTAGTAGTTAAAGGTGCTCTCTCTTCGTCTGCATTAACACTATTGGATGAAAGTTCTGTTGGTGGTGATAGTGGTTGTCGACCTTGGTTACTTTGAAGCAAATAGAGATAGAGGAAGCCCAGAGACAAAGAAAGGAAGCCCAGATACAAGAAGAGCATGAATTAAGGAAAATAGAATTAGAACTGTGTTGAGAAAAGGAGAGAAGAATAGTTTTGATGTTAGCAGTCAGTCTAGACTAGTACCTACTTTTGATGAGGGAGATCCTCAGGAGTTCTTTATACAATTTGAGAAGATTGCTGAGTGTCTGCAATGGCCTATAGATGGTTGGCCAATCATGGTTCAAACAGTGTTTGTAGGGAAAGCTAAAAATTTCTTCACTAGTTTGCCTAAAGAGACTTGTCAAGATTACTTTAAATTTAGAGATGCTATCCTTCAAGCTTATAACTTGATCCCGGAGGGGTATAGGCAACAGTTTTGTAATCTTAAGATGTCGGAATCACAGACATACATGGAGTTTGCTTCTGACAAAGAAAGGCTGTTGCAACGTTGGATTAAGTCTCTTGATATGAAAACTTTTGATACAGTGAAAAACTTAATGCTTTTAGAAGAATTTAATTGTTCTGTACATCCTGATATAAAGTTGTATTTAGATGAGCGAGAGGTGACCACTCTAAGCAAAGCATCTATTTTAGCAGACAATTCTGCACTAACTCATCGTCTACGACATAAAACTCAAGAGTCATCATGAAGTTGTTAGCGGGAAGTCAGGGAATGAGTGCGAGTCTAGTGATGAGGGTGAGAGGCCTGGTAAGGTGGCACAGTATCCATCGTTCAAATCAAGTGACAGTAATGTTCAAAGGCAAAATTTAGTTGTGACTAGCAAAAGAATGTTAAGAGGGAAGCATTTACATTGTTATTATTGCAAGCAACCAGGGCACGTAATTGCTAATTGCCCCAAATTAGCTCGTAAGAATGTTGCTCAGGAAACTAAGGCAATTCATTCTGTTAGCGGTAGCAGGACTGACTTGTTTGAACCCTTTCTGTTTAAAGGATCAGTTACAAGTGATGACTCCATTGATGTTACTGTAATCACCATGTCCAAATTTTGAGGGATACTGGTGCGTCACACAGTAGGAAAACGGGTCTTTACCGTTCGTTCAGATTGCTTATACTGGTGAACATGTTGTTCTTCAGGGTGTTGAGGGAGCAGTCACTATTCCTTTAGCAAGGGTATTTTTGAAGTTTGATCTGGTTAATCAGTAGGAGTAATATTTTTGCTTGGCAATGATGTTGCGGGAAAACTTGATGTGCTCCATCACCCGAAAGCCTTACTGAACCACTATAGGAGTAGAACCCTAACCGTTTTCCTAATTGTGCGGTGACACGAAGCAAGAATGTCTAGACTACAGTACACGATTCTCCTAATGGTGACATGAACCGTGTCATTGAATCAGATAACTGTGGATTGGGTATTCGTAAATTGTTTGATGTTAATGATCATAGAAAACGGGAGTCAACACAGCAGAAATTCCTGAAGCTCTCTGTTTTTCGTGGAAATACAGCTGTTGCAGCTGCCTTTGACAGCCCAAAGTTTATTTCAAAGCCCGTGAAATCATAGTGCACAAGTAGGTGAAAAGGAATTTTCTGGTGGTGGTGGACGTTGCCAGTTTTTTCGGAAAACTGGTGGCACTGGTCGGCCACCTCACCAGGCCGAGAACACCATATGCAAGTGAAGTGGTAAAAACAGCCAAAATGGGGACGTACACACCCCCTTTAAGAAGAAAAGACTCTATCGGACTGTTGTTTTCAGGTAAGCCTGAATATGAAGATGTATGTGAGGTAATTTTTGACATACTGAAAATAAAACAGGAACGAATAGTTGGCTTTCAACTCTTAAGAAACAATGAAGTGGTGGTGAAATTTGGGGAAAACAATGTTTTTGAAAAGTTTTGTGAAGAATATGAAGACAATCATAAGAATTCCTAACAGTGATGAGATTGTTAAAGTGATGAATTTCAGTAAAACCTTAACTTTTGTATCAGTTAAAGATGCTCCATTTGAAATGGGAAATGGAATTATATTGAACATCATAAGTAAATATGGTAAAGTGGAAGGAATGAGGCTAAACAAGTATACAAAAGGACCAGCGGCCGGACTGTTGAATGGAACAAGAACCTTCAAGGTAAATTTAAAGAACAACATTCCATCATCAGTAACAGTAGGTGGCCATAGTTTAACTTTCCTTTTTGCTGGACAGAGGAAAACTTGTTATAAATGTGGACATGAAGGTCATTTGGCAATTGATTGTCACACCGAGGAAGTAGATAAGGTGAATATCTTTAATGAGGAAGACTTCCCTGCGATACAACTTTCTGGTGAGATCCACAGCTCAAGGGCAGGTGTTAAAGAAGGAGTAGAAAGTGTCACAGTAAGTCAGGTTCCAGCTAAAACCCGGCATGGGGTAGAAAGGGAAGAAGTGCCTGTTCAGACTATATCCCAGGATGCTGTAGATCCAGAAGGTACCACACACCCAGATCATTCAGAAAATGCAGCACAGGAAACCTCCAGTACATGTGAGGCCGAAATACATAGAGAGGAATAATGTGGATCAAACTAAAGGTAAAATATCTTGTAAAAATGTAGAATATGATAAAGCAGATGACATGGAAGCAACAAATATGACGGGGACAGAGTGTGAAGTGGCAAGAGATGAAAACATGGATAGAATGGAGGAAATTGTAGAGGCTACCTGTAATATGTCACCAAGCATAAACAGGTATGATGCAAACAAGAAAGAACAGAACAAACTGGTGAAAAATGAATTGGAAATTAACGGAAATGATGAAAATCAAGTAAAAGTGAAAACAGATGGTGATATTTAAAAAAATTATGGAAAAAAGAATTGTACGAAGCAGAATAAGAACAATGAAAACCAAAGTAATTTGAGTGGTCAAGTGAATAGCCAGACAGGAAATGGATTAGAATGTGGGAAAGGAAGAAAAGATGATGGGAAGAAATTGGAACCAATTGGAAAAGATGATTCAAGGTGGGAAAAGGTTGAGCATGTACAAAGCTGGAAAGTACGAGCAGTTAGTGGTAGTAAGGTGATGTTAAGTAAGAGGGATGGAAAAGAAATAGCCAAAAAAGAGGAGAACAAAGGGGATAATAGTACAGATGAAGAAGAAAAACGAGGCGTAAAGAGGAACAAAGTAAGTAAATGATTTTTTATTACATTACTATAGCAATAATTAAGATGTATATAATGTTTGCAACATTAAATGTGAATGGTCTAAATAGTTGAGGTAAACAAATGCAACTATTATCTGTTGTTAAGTGTTATAATATTGACATTCTTATGATACAGGAACATAATGTTAAGGATCCAGGGAAATTATCTTATCTAAATGATTACTTTGAAATTATTATAAACAGTACACATTTGTTAAAAGGAGGAACTGCACTATTAGTTAGAAAATATTCCACTTTCAAATTACATAACTATGAGATGGATGAGAATGGCCAAATCTTATGTGTCAGAGTTTTCCGTGTTAGACCATATAATTCCCATTATAAATATTTATGCCCCATCAGGGAATACAAGGAAAAGGGAGAGAGAAGAACTGTTTTCTGATGATTTATTATATTATATCAGGAATAATATTGAAAATATAATGATTGGGGGAGACTTTAACTGTATTACCAGCATGAGAGATTGCAGCAATCATGACAACAAAGGTTTGGTATCCAAAGCCTTAACAACTCTTATAAAGGATATAAAACTTAAGGATGTTGCCATGATACAGAATTATCAACCTGAGTTTACATATGTTAGGGATAAATATGGGTCAAGAATAGATAGGCTTTATGTTAAGGGGCTTGAGAACAAAATAGTAAAATGTGATACAGTTCCAGTCAGTTTTTCAGACCATTCAATGGTTCTGTCAAAAGTAAACATTAACAAAAATGTAAAAGTAGGTAGAGGTTTCTGGAAACTGAATTGTAGTATTTTAAACTCTGATGAGGTACAGGAAAACTTTGGAGTGTTTTGGAAACATGTTAAGGAGGAAATAAACAAATACCCGAATATTTTACAGTGGTGGGAACAATGTGCTAAACCAGAATGTAAGAACTTTTTTATAAAAATATGTAAAAGAATGTCGCAAGAAAAATATGGGCTAATTAATTTATTTCAAAGTAGGTTAAGAGAACTTTATGAAGAAGCTAAATACTTTGATGTGAATTATGAAGAAATAAAGGCACTGAAAACCAGAATAAATGAATTAAGGAACAAAATTTGTGAAGGTGTTAAAATAAGATCCAGAACAAAAGACAGAATAGAAGGAGAAAAGCTTTCCCGCCATTTGATCTGTAAAGAAAAAAGTAACGGAAACAAGGAATTAATTACTAAGGTTAAGAGAGAAAATGGTGAAGAAATTGTGAATACAGAAGGCATAATCTATGTAATTAAAGAATTTTTTGGGAATCTATATAAAAGAGTTGAAACTAATGATGAATACTGTGAAAACTTTATAGAGAATTGCAAACCAAGACTAAAGGAATCAGAAAATGAATCTTTAATAAAACCAGTAAACGAGAAGGAAATATGGGAAGCAATTAATAATCTCAACCTTGGTAGATCCCCAGGTAGTGACGGTCTACCTGCAGAGTTTTATAAACATATGTGGAAATTTATCAGGGTAGAGATCATGGAGGTTATTCAGTTTATCTTTAGCAATAAAGTATTAAGTGTATCACAAAATGCTGGAATAATAAATCTCGTGCCTAAAAAGGGGAATCTGAATTTAATTGAAAACTGGAGACCAATAACCCTCCTAAATGTAGATTATAAAATAGTTGCAAAAATATTGGCAAGGAGAATTAAACCCTTTTTACATTCAATATTGTCAAACGACCAATGCTGTTGTATTAAAGGAAGGTCAATAATAGATTGTAATATCATGGTTAGGGATATAGTGCAATTTGTTAGTAGTGAGAACCAAAAATGTGCCATGATAAACTTAGATTGGTCAAAAGCATTTGACAGAGTTGATATAAAATTTGCATTTAGGGTAATGGAAAAATTAGGCCTTAACAATGTTTATGTAGACTGGATTAGAATGTTATATGGAAATTGTGAGAGTAAGGTTTTGGTTAATGGCATACAAAGTAAGTCATTCAGGATTGAAAGATCAGTAAGACAGGGATGTCCTCTTTCTATGATTCTCTATATTTTTTCCAAGAACCTTTTAATTTATCAGTGAACAGCAATGCCAGAATAATCCCCCCCACAGTTACCAAACAACAAAAATTCCCATACTGGGATATGCTGATGACTCTACAGTCTTTGTTGTCACAAACCAGTCCATAATTGAGGTTAGCAGAGAAATAGAAAGGTTTGAAGAAGCAACAGGTGCTATATTAAACAAAGATAAAACAAGTATTATGGGCTTGGGTGAGTGGAAGAAGAGAGATTTATGGCCTGTGCTGTGGCTGAGATCAGCAGAATATTCCAGAATTTTAGGCACTATATTATGAAGATTATGAACACACTGTTAATATGAATTGGAACAAAATCTTGGAAAATATCAGCATTACTGTAAATTGTTTATCAAACAGAAAATTATCCTTGTACCAAAAAGCAATTATTGTGAACTCAAAAGTTTTGTCCAAGGTATGGTACCTATCCCATACATTTCCATTAAATAAAATGTACTCACAGAAAATTGAATCATGTACAGTATTTTCAAATACATATGGAGTGGTATGTACCAGCCAATTAAAAGACAAACTCTGTATTTACCTGTCAAACAAGGTGGTATTGGTGTAGTTAATGTGTTTTGCAAAGCAGCTGCTATATTATGTACAACTTTCATAAAAATTGCTTCAGACCATGAAAAGAGGAAATCTTTAACTCCATATTATACAAGTATAAGGACCAGCTATCTATGAGAAATGAAACCTACGGATAATGTTTCCTACTTGCCTCCACCTTATTAAAGTATTGCAATCAATACTCTTAAGAAGGTTAGCAAGGCATCATACCTTTCCCAATGTCAAGAATAAAGATGTATACAATATGTTAATGATATGGACAAAACCTGCAGTTGAAGAAAAGTATCCGCTGTTTAAATGGCCTTTTATTTGGGAAAATATTACTTGTAAATATATTGATCCTCACCAGAGAGGCTTCATATATAGGTATATTCATGAAACTCTACCAACAAATCAGAGACTAAAAATGTCAAACATAAAAAAAGATGATAGTTGTGTAAGATGTGGTGAGGTAGAATATCCATTACATGTATTTTACTTCTGTTTCCATAACAGAGATAATTAAATGGTTTAAAAATCTCCTGAATACAGTCTGCAATGTCAATAGCAAATTATTTCTACATTTCTTAATGTTTAATATTAGCTGTAGTGATAATAAGAATAAGAATACAATGATCATGCTAATGTCAGATTATATTTACTGTATGTGGTTAAGTAGGAAAGAAAATTATAATGTTAAGGAGACTATAGCCTTTATTAAAGGCAGGATATATTATAATAAATGGATGATCAAGTGTATTTCAAAAGAAAAGTCATCCAAATATTTCACTTACAAATATGTTAATATGTAACATGTATACAGTATATATGTAAATTGTAAAATTTATAAAAAAAAAAAAAAAAATCATGGTTCAAACAGTGTTTGTAGGGAAAGCTAAGAATTTCTTCACTAGTTTGCCTAAAGAGACTTGTCAAGATTACTTTAAACTTAGAGATGCTATCCTTCAAGCTTATAACTTGATCCCGGAGGCGTATAGGCAACAGTTTTGTAATCTTAAGAAGTCGGAATCACAGACATACATGGAGTTTGCTTCTGACAAAGTAAGGCTGTTGCAACGTTGGATTAAGTCTCTTGATATGAAAACTTTTGATACACTGAAAAACTTAATGCTTTTAGAAGAATTTAAATGTTCTGTACATCCTGATATAAAGTTGTATTTAGATGAGCGAGAGGTGACCACTCTAAGCAAAGCATCTATTTTAGCAGACAATTCTGCACTAACTCATCGTCTACGACATAAAACTCAAGAGTCATCATGAAGTTGTTAGCGGGAAGTCAGGGAATGAGTGTGAGTCTAGTGATGAGGGTGAGAGGCCTGGTAAGGTGGCACAGTATCCATCGTTCAAATCAAGTGACAGTAATGTTCAAAGGCAAAATTTAGTTGTGACTAGCAAAAGAATGTTAAGAGGGAAGCATTTACATTGTTATTATTGCAAGCAACCAGGGCACGTAATTGCTAATTGCCCCAAATTAGCTCGTAAGAATGTTGCTCAGGAAACTAAGGCAATTCAATCTGTTAGCGGTAGCAGGACTGACTTGTTTGAACCCATTTTGTTTAAAGGATCAGTTTCAAGTGATAACTCCAGTGATGTTACTGTAATTACCATGTCCAAATTTTGAGGGATACTGGTGCGTCACACAGTAGGAAAACGGGTCTTTACCGTTCGTTCAGATTGCTTATACTGGTGAACATGTTCTTCAGGGTGTTGAGGGAGCAGTCACTATTCCTTTAGCAAGGGTATTTTTGAAGTTTGATCTGGTTATTCAGTAGGAGTAATATTTTCGCTTGGCAATGATGTTGCGGGAAAACTTGATGTGCTCCATCACTCGAAAGCCTTACTGAACCACTATAGGAGTAGAACCCTAACCGTTTTCCTAATTGTGCGGTGACACGTAGCAAGAATGTCCAGACTACAGTACACGATTCTCCTAATGGTGACATGAACCGTGTCATTGATTCAGTTAACTGTGGATTGGGTATTCGTAAATTGTTTGAGGATGATTCTTCCAATGATAAAGAAAAATCAGATTATTCCATAACACGAGATAATCTCATAAAAGCTCAACAGGAAGATAAAAACACTTTTTTCACTTTCTCAGTCATGCTCTTGATGAAAAAGAGGCACCAAGTGGAACATGTTATTTAAATAATTATCTACTCCTGAGGAAGTATAGGCCCATTGATACTCTGCAGATGACAAAAGTATCCTAATTCACCAGATAGTGATTCTTACTTTATATAGGCATGATGTACTCAGTAGTGCACATGATTTTCCTGGAGGTCATTTAAATGTAAATAAGACATATAATCATGTACTGAGGTTTTTTGTCTGGCCTGGGATTTTTTTTATTTATTTTTTTTATTTTTTACGGGAATTAGTCCACCCGGGCACAGGTCAAACGACCCACAACGGGGTCTTGGGGGCGAAAAAATAAGAACAGAAAGAAATTGAAAATAGAGAAGAAAAAGGTTTATACTGTGTTAATCTACACCACGAAGATGCCGGAAAACCAGCTTTTTAAAGTGAGACAGATTGTATAAGTATGGAAACACAGAAGAAGGCAGAGCATTCCACAGTTTGGCTGTATGAGGAAAGAAGGAGGTACTATAACGGGTTATTCTCGTGTGACCGACATCCACAGAGGACGGTGGGCACCGCAGACAAGATGCTTGTTACGAGCCCACGGCCTTGCCGGCGGTACACAGGATACCAAATCCACCGAACATTGCCCGTTAAAGTACTTGTGAAAGAGAGAGTGAAGCAACATTGCGGCGACGAGAAACGGGAGAGAGATTGTCGACTAAAGGAGGAGAGCTAATATAACAAAATGCCTTTGATTCAACCGTATCTAAAGGCCCGTCCACTCGATCGAGCAATGCCCGGCGGGCACGCGCTAAATGCCCGTTATCGGGCAAAATTGGCGGGCAAACCAGCGGATTGCCCGTGCCCGTCGTTGAGCAAAATCATGGTCCGCCTGCCTGGTGGTTTGCTGCCGGATATGGAGCGACGACTCTGCCAGACAAACGATAAAACCGGAAAACCGACATTCCTATAATATTTTCATTAATATTCAACATTACACAAGCCTGCGATACAAGACACGTGTTATTATTGGAACCTCACGTGACTGTCAAAAACAGCTGATCACTACGCCACCGCTGACCTCGGGGGTCGAGGTCCTCAAGGTGAGGTATGAACAGAGATACTGACAGAACGTAAGCTAGTACTTTGTAAAACCTGAGTTAAGTACTGCAAATGTGATTCGTATATGTTCCCCGCTCTGTCCAGATGTCCAGTGTATAACCAAATAAGCTTATGCAATGTACATTATTGGCGTGACAATAAACGGGAGATTGTTTATGTATTATGTAATGAGGACATTCGTGTGTGTTCTTCGTTCCTGCCGCTCTCCTCACTCTAGTCCCATAGCTTCCTGTCTATGCATATCATAATTCTAACATTATTCAATGAATTTTTGTGTACTACAAATCTCACCTGCAAGTAATCTTCCTTCAGTACTTCATACATGGCTTGACAAGCTGCAGATATTATGCTAGACAAACTTTGTTTTGATATCCTCGTTCTATACTGAAGTGACGTGTAGGTGCACCCAGTTGAAAAGATATATGAGCGTTGTCTCTAGACGAGCCTCTGCAGATATATTCTCCCTCATATTGGTATCCTGTTTTTTTATATATGGTTCCACTTTCGCTAGGAGTTTATAAAAGGTGTTGGGGTCCATTCTCATGTAATTGGTGAAGTCTTTCTCATGTCCATCTTGCAGTTCACGTAAAATCGTGGCATGACTTCCTAATACTTTTCTTCGATCTACCCACTGTTTGCACCATTCCCTTTTCTGCATTTGGTTCATCTCTTTGCACATAGCAGCAATTATTATAGTGCACAACGCTATTCGCTTTAACTGTCCGGCGATTATTCCTGCGACACACCATGGTGATCGTACCGCACCCGCCACTGCCGACCGCCTACTAGCTACCGGCGCCCGACTATGACTGCCGCCAACCACCCCCGTGTGTACAACAATACACAGGCTTTGCCAGGTAAACGGGCAAAGCCCGCCGGGCACTGCTCGATTGTGTGGACGGGGCTTAACAGTTGGACAGAAGAGCCAACCCAGATATGAGAGCAGTACTCCAAGTAAGGACGAATCAATCCCTTATATACTTGGAGCAACTGCTCAGAAGTGAAGTAGTTACGGCATCTGTACAGCATTCCCAACTTTCGGGAGGCAGCTTTAGTTATATTTAGGATGTGTGATTTCCAGGACATATTGGAGGAAATGGTGAGGCCTAACATATTTATTTCAGAATTTGGCAGGATGATAGCGTCCTGAAATGTAATTGGTGGGAGATCGTGTAATTTAGAAAGTGTAATTGGTAAATATTGAGTTTTATTACTATTGAATTTAACCAAGTTTGTACCTCCCCATTCAGAGATGCTGCACAGATCCGCATTGATGGAAGTAATGATATCAGCTCTAGAAACAGATCTAGTTTTAGAGTTAGGAGGAAGGGGAAAATGTGAAGAAGAGTGAAGAGTAGAATCATCAGCGTAAGAATGGATAGAATTAGTTGCAGTGTGAAGTAAATCATTGATAAAAAGAAGGAAGAGAGTAGGCGGAAGAACAGAACCCTGTGGGACACCACTATTGGTAGAGAAAGAGCGAGAGATCGATCCCTCGCCAACAACTGCCATGGATCGATTCTCAAGGAAGCTAGAGATTAGAAAACAAAGTGAGGGAGAGAAACCAAAAGAGGGAAGTTTAGATAGCAAAGACTTGCTCCATACCCTGTCAAATGCTTTGGAGATGTCGAGGGCCACGACGAAAGTTTCCCTATAATACCTAAGAGAGGATGACCAGAGATGGGTGCAGTAGGAGAGCAGATCACCAGTAGATCTCGCCTGGCGAAAGCCATACTGGTGATCCGACAAAATAGAAAGGCGTTCAAGGTGACGGAGAAAATGGGAGTTCAAGATAGTTTCGAAAATCTTAGAGAGGGATGAAGTTTGGGCAATGGGGCGATAGTTAGAGGGATTAGAATAGTCACCCTTCTTCGGGATGGGCTGAACCAAGGCATGCTTTCAAGAAGAAGGAAAAGTTTGAGTTTTGAGGCAGAAGCGAGCAAGCACAGGGGCCAGAGCTTCAGAACACGAGGGGGTATTCTGTCCGGTCCATGCGCCTTACTCATATTCAACCTGGATAACACACCGGCAACCCTGCGAGTGGAGATTATAGGAAAGTGCATGGGTTCAGTAGGGAGAGCAGGGGTAGGAGAGATAGAGTGGGGATCGTCTAAGGTGGAATTAGAGGAGAATAAGGTACCAAAGAGGTTATCAGGTCGGAAGAAAGGAGGAAGACAAGGAGTGCAGAAAGTATTACAAATGTTTTTGGTCAAGGACCAGAAGGATTTATTAGAGGAAGAATTAGTCAGGACAGCGGTCTTTCTTTCTATAAAATTACGCTTGGCCCTACGAAGAATGGCCTTACAACGATTCCGAGAAGTCATGAAAGAGGTGTGGGTAAAAAGAGGAGATAGTTTCATCGCTCGATATGCCCTATCTCTCACCTTGCAAGCACGAGAGCAGGAGCGATCAAACCATGATTGTAATGTGAAAGTTTTGGTAGAAGATGGGATAAATGTACTCATACCGCCCTGTATAACCCCAGCAATGCTGTCAGCACTTACCAAGGCGTCCCGAGTGGAAAAGCAACATTCATCCCAAGGAAAGTTGGTGAAGAATTTTCGCAAGAATTGCCAGCTTGCCCTCCGATAGTGCCATAGTTGACGTTTAGAGGGGGGTGAGGGAGGTGATCGTGCCAAGTTTGATTTAATGGAAATAAGGTTGTGATTAGAAGACCCGAAGGGGGCAGAAATTGACTATGAATAGTGTGAGGGGCTAGAGGTAAAACAAAGATCAAGAATGGCAATTTAATCGTGTCGATCAGGAACGCGTGTAGGGTGTTTGATTATTTGTTCCAAATCATAAAGTAAGGAAAATGAGAGTGCCTCAGCTCAACCTGGGTCATCCCTTGCAGAGCCAAGCCACTCTCTGTGATGTACATGGAAAACCACGAGGTAGAGGATCTCGGTGTTGGAATGTGTGGATAGCAACTACTGGCAAGAAGTGAGAGAGTCAAAGAGTTCGAAATAGTTCGTAGAGTTGGGAGAACAGTATAGAAAACCAAGAAAATTAGTCACAGTAGGTAGAGATATTTTGAGGGAAGATTGAAGATTCGTGAGTCGAACTATAGGTGTACGTTGTTGCAGTAGGCGCATACACCTCCCTTAGAACGGAAGGAGGTATAAATGTTGTAGTTGGAGACTTGAAAAGGTTTGGATGAAGCTGCTTTGGACAGTTGAAGTTCGGAAAGTAGTATGAGGTCGGGGGAAGAGGTTAATAGATGGTGCTCCACAGAAGGATAATTGGATCTCAGGCTGCGAATGTTGGAAAAATGAAGTGCGAAAAAATCCGATCAAATTTCTGTGTCTAATTTCTGTCTCACATGTCACAATTGTCAGATGGTGGGTAAACCTAATAATGTTATTCACCCTGCACCCCTAAAACCAATTCATGTTGTTCATGAACCTTTTAGTCACATAATTATCGACTGTGTCGGGCCTCTCCCTAAGACAAAAGCTGAAATTCCATATCTTTTAACTATTATGTGTGCAACAACTTGATATCATGAAACTGTTCCCTCAAGAAACATTTCTGCAAAGACCATTGTTAAAGCTATCATTAAGTTTTTCACCCAGTACGGAATTCCTCGTAGCATTCAATCTCACCAGAGATCCAATTTTACGCCCGGTCTGTTTCAACAGGTGAAGCAGTACCTTGCTACAGCATACTACCCTGAATCACAAGGTGTTTTAGAGAGGTTCCATCAAACTCTCAAGATAATGTTAAAAAATATTGTAAGGAAGAGGATAAAGACTGGAATAAAGGTGTTCACTTAATGTTCTTGCCTTCCGCGAGAGAAAACAGGAGTCTCTGGGATATTCTTCTTTTCAACTTAAAATTGGACACGAAGTCAGACGACCATTCAAAATGTTGAAAGAAAGTTGTTTGACAGATGGGGAAGGGGTGCCGCTTCTTAAATACGCACAGAGATTCGAGACTAGATTAAATCATGTTCGTAAGTTTGTACAGGGAAATTTAAAAGATGCTTAAACTACAATGAAACAAGAAGGCAATAGAACTGACCTTTAGTCCTGGAGAACTAGTGCTACTCTTCGCACCTCTGGCGCAAAACTTCTTGCAGTCAAGTTATTTTGATCCTTATAGAATTTATAAAAAAGTTAATAATGTAAATTATGTAGTGGAAACCCCTGAGCGTAGGAGAACTGAGCGTCTGTTTCATGTCAAGCTGTTGAAGTCATATCACGTTAGAGAATCAGAGGCAGTACTAATCCAGGACCAAGTGCCAGACAATGAAGTTTTGCCTGAAGATTACTGCCGGATCGTCCAACACGATGTCCTCCTGGTTGACAGTGCATCTCATATTAAAGAACCCTATTACCGGATGAACCCCACGAAGGCTAAGAAGCTGCGAGAGGTGGTGAACTTCCTTCTCGTAAATGGAGACTCCCAGTTTCGATTTAGAGATAGAAGGTCGACTGAGAGTGCTCTGCTCCTTTACTAATGACAGCTTAAATTCCTTTGATGACAGTCAGTTCACAGTCGGTATATTCTTGGAGCTCTTTAAAGCTTTCGATACTGTTGACCATACCATCCTCCTTTCAAAGCTTGAACACTACGGCGTTAGGGGCCTGTCCCACAATTGGTTTACCTCATATCTGTCCAGCAGAATGCAGTATGTCTGTTATAATACTCACCAATCTGATTCCTCGCCAATCTTGTATGGCGTCTCCCAAGGTTTCATTCTCGGTCCAGTACTGTTTTTGTTGTACATAAACGACATAGTCCACACCAGCACACTCTTAAAATACAACTTATTTGCAGACGATAGTAATCTCTATGCTAGCAACTCAGACCTCCATTCCTTGATGAGAACTATGAACACTAAAGTCAGGACCTGGGTAATACGTAATAAACTGACCTTAAACCTTGAGAAAACCCACTACACGATCTTTTACAGAAGGAAAAACTTATCCCCAGACTTGGACCCCCTGTACCTTGGTAATACAATCCTCAAACGTGAACAAAATACTTAATCTCTCGGAGTTATTGTTGTCGAGAAACTTAACTGGAGAAACCACATACAAGCCATTAACAGTAAAGTCAATAAACAGTGCGGTATCATGTATCACACTCGACAGTCACTCACTCTCACAGCAATGAAAGAAATCTATCATGATCTTGTTTACCAACACCTGATACACTGTCACACACTGGCCTCTGGCTCTTCAAAAACACAATCCCTGGTTACTGCACAAAAGAGAGTTGTACGGACAATGACCTACTTGAAAAAAAAAACAGATCACACAAACGAAAAAATTGCTAAATTGAAAATGTTAAAATTCGAAGATATTAGCACCTACTGCTGTGCCCTCTTTGTTTACAAATCTATCAATCACTTGCTGGACAAAAATTATTTCCAGTTCCGGAATAATCAGAGATACAACTTAAGGCACCCAGAGCTACTAAGACCACCCCCCATGCGCCTCTCGGTCCCAGACTCCATAAGATATCATGGTGAAGGTGTGAAACAACTACCCCCACCCATCCGAGCAAAGACTACGCCATTCCTTTAAATCATCTCCTAAAAATATCTATTTTCTAAGTATTAATATTTCTTGTAATACCTACTATATTTACAGTATCTGCTTTTATTGTACCATGAAAACCGTTTTCGAAATTATCATGTAAATAGATAAGAAATTACCATTACAATAAACATATTTTCCAACTAGACATAATCCTGACAGCTCTGTCCTCTTGCTCAACATTAATACTGTACAACCCATGTTGTACTGCTCCTCATTATACATTTGTTTTCAATTCCACTGTAATTTATGTATACTTATACTATAAAAATAATAATAATAATAAATTGTATGTATATTCTGTATGCTGTATTTATATTATGCTATGTATATTATGTATGTGCTCCATTTATGTATTATTTATTTAGCCTAGCTAGTAGCGTGTGGCAATGTATTTATCAATGTCCCACATGCTTAATTAATGTGCCTGGCGACGTATGGAAGCTGCTAATGTATCACTTGCCATACGTCGTCTATAGAGCAGTTGACCAGCGGACAGGCTGAAGAGCGCTACTCCCCTTGTGTACATATCTCTTATCCAGTAAATCGAACCTACAAAATCTATACAGGTGTTTGTGTTCGCTCCTGTATATTGAACTTATTACCCAGAACACGAACATGGCGCAGTGAACCGGTTTTACTGGATAATTACGAGTGACAGTGCAAAGTTTGTGGAAAGCCGGCTTATGGACCCCTTGCCCTGTGTCAACCGCCGCCCGCCACCCCTCCTCGAAGAATTTAGCAACTTTGAGCAGTGTCAGTGACAGTGATTTTCTGTGAAGTGTTTAGTGCATTGTGTGTTTCGTGCCATACATGTGTGACCTTGTTCTAAAGGATTCCCAAGGTACACGGCATGTTCTGGGCATTTGTAAGGAGTAAAGTTTTCACATCCTCCTCTTGTCTTGCCTGAGGGGTAACTGACGCTCCTCGCCGTCTCCACCCCCCCTCACAGCTCGAGGCGGGACGCTCTCGCCCGCCTGGCACACACACATACATGTACTAACACACTGACATCGGCGATTGCCTTATATATATTTTATATATATAATCTACTTATCTGTGTATTTAATTAATTTTTTGTCTGAGATCTTGTTGATACGACGGGCTGACCGGTCAACACTGATTTAGACACAGTACACAGATGAAGTAGTTATGTCTCGTGCCTTACGTAGCCGTGGAGCCAGCGCCCGGATGAGTCAGTCGGATGATAGCTCCGCAGAGATGGATGACCAGGCTGACCATGACGCTCCAGCTCCCACAACATCGCGCAGCCCTTCACCTCGATATTCAGCGTTGTCTCCAGAGATAATTGCTTTAATGAAGTTTATGAGAGATGAAAGGCGCGAGGATGAAGCTAGCAGACGTGTGGCGGATGAACACAGAAGGCAAGCAGAGGCAGAACGAGACCACCAACGGAGAGTGGAAGACAGTGCACGGTTTGAAGCTTTGATATCTCGCCTCACTGTTAACCAAGCCCCTGGCTCTAACACTGCCTCGGTACTGAATGGTTCAGATACCTCATCAATGCTCTCTTCACGCCCACCAGCCCCACCTAAAGCAGCTGCTCAAACACTGCCCATCTTGAAGCCTGATGTGAATTTCCAGACTTTTCGTGAATGGCGGCGACGGTGGACTGATTATGCTACAATGGTGGATCTCCAGAGTTTGTCACAGCCTAAACAACTCATCCAGCTGCGTATGTGCCTGTCCTTGGAAATTCAGCGTGTCTTAGAACATACGCTGCAGGTACCTCCGACCTCTTCGCTGTCTGTAGAGGAGGTACTGGACATTCTACAACGGCACATCAAAGGACAGCAGAATGAAGCTCTGCGCAGGAGGGAATTGTTTAGCTGCAGACAGATGGAGGGTGTGACTTTTGACGCCTTTTATGTACGTCTTAAGAGAGCCTCGGAAGAGGTAGATATATGTCTAGGCCACCACCAGCAGTGCGAGGAGACCCAGTTGAAGCAGGTGATCCTGATGGGTGTTAAGGATGAGGAACTTGTCCAACGCCTCACCTCCCTCGACTCTTCCTCTTCTTTTCAGGATGTGTTGACGATATGTCGCTCCTATGAGGCTGCCAGGTGTGCCACCTCTGCCATCCGAGCTCCCCCTACAGTTGTACGCGCTGTGTCCCGGTACAAGAAGGACAAGAAGTCTGCTCCTACGCCTTCGCCCACCACGTCCACGCCCGGTTCATTTTGTAACAACTGTGGTAAGCAGCACGGAACACAGGTGTGTCCAGCTGCTGAGTCTACCCGCAACAGTTGTGACCGTAAGGGCCACTGGTCACTCACAGTACGGTGCCCAGCCAAGTACGTCCAGTGCAATGTGTGCGGTCGTCTGGGCCACTATGACAAGTGTTGTCCGACCAACAAACCCAAGGGACAGCGTCGGCGGAGGCAGCAGCGCCCTTCCACCAGTGAGGGCCGCCCACAGTCGCCAAATCAGAGGCACGACGACCCTAGACAAAGCCCGACCCATATTAGGAGGGTGTACTCCTCGCATCCCAGGACCAAAGTTCCCCAGTACATCAGTGTCATCGTGACCTATGGCAGTGTGTCATCCCGTCTTCAGATGTTGCCTGACACCGGCGCTGATGCTACAGTCATCGATCCCCAGCATTTGCAATGCTTGGGGCTCTCTCCAAGCGATCTAGGACCGCCTCCCAAGGACCTCTGCGTCACGGCAGATGGTTCACAGATGGCCCCAGCCCTAGGTTCACTCTATGCACATGTCACCTTTGGCAACAGGTCGTGTCAAGCCTGGATTGACGTGCATAATGGTGTCCCGACTCCTTTGCTGTCCTACAGACATTGCCAAGAGTTGGCCATCATCTCCCAAGACTTCCCAACACCGATTCTCGAGGTAAAATACGCCAACAGGGTGCACGAAGGGAGCAGCAACTACCCTGCTGCCGCCGTACCCCTACCTCTGGCCAGTGACACCTCTCCTTCAGTAGTTATCCCTGCTGCATCACGTCCCCACGTCTTGGCTCGCCTTCACGACAGTCACCGTGGAGCTGAGGCCACCAAACGACGTGCACGACAGACTGTGTTCTGGCCCGGCATCAACTCCGACATCTCCAATGTTGTCCGTGCGTGTGAGCCCTGCCAAGTATTACAACCCAGCCAGCAGCAGGAACCCTTCATGAGTGACGAGAACCCCACCCGCCCCTTTGAGTCTGTGTCAGCCGACTTTTTCTCTGTGTCAGGAAAGTCCTTCCTTGTTATCATCGACCGTCTCTCTGGTTGGCCGGTTGTCATCAAGTGCGGTAATGACACGACGTCTGCCGCCACCATCAGCAAGTTCCGCCACTACTTCCGTGACGTGGGCGTTCCTGTGCGCCTGCGAACCGACGGAGGGCCTCAGTTCACAAGCCGGGACTTTGCTGTGTTCCTCGACCGATGGGGAGTCCGGCATGTGTTGTCATCGCCCCATTACCCGCAGTCCAACGGCCACGCTGAGGCTGCTGTCAAATCCCTGAAGCACCTCATCCTTATGGTGGCCCCTTCTGGGAATATTGACTGCGAGGCCTTCGACCAGGGTCTTCTTGAACTCCGCAACACACCTAACTACACCGGACGCTCCCCTGCCCAGGTTTTGTATGGATGCCCCCTTCGTTCTTGTGCCCCTGCTCACCCTCAATCCTTCTCCAAGGAGTGGCAGGCCAAGACAGAGGATTGTGATCGCCGAGCCGCCGAACGTGTTCAAGACGTCGTCGCCCGCTACAACGACTACGCCCGTTCTCTCCCCAGGTTGAGTGTCGGCACCCAAGTACGTGTTCAGGACCCGACCTCCCTACGTTGGGACAAAGTAGGCGTAGTCATGGGTCTCGGTAGGTCACGGGACTACCAGGTGCGATTACCCAGTGGTCGTGTGTGGTGGAGGAACCGCCGTTTTCTCCACCCAGTAACAATGCCTTCTGCTGACCCCGCCACCAGTGTTGAGTCCCATACCCTTCCCAGTGATCTAGTCCCTCGACGCTCAGAACGGATCCAAAAGAAAAGGTCCACTCAAGACTTTGCTATGAGCGTATAGGGGGGAGGGAGGTGTATGTATATTCTGTATGCTGTATTTATATTACGCTATGTATATTATGTATGTGCTCCATTTATGTATTATTTATTTAGCCTAGCTAGTAGTGTGTGGCAATGTATTTATCAATGTCCCACATGCTTAATTAATGTGCCTGGCGACGTATGGAAGCTGCTAATGTATCACTTGCCATACGTCGTCTATAGAGCAGTTGACCAGCGGACAGGTTGAAGAGCTCTACTCTCCTTGTGTACATATCTCTTATCCAGTAAATCGAACCTACAAAATCTATACAGGTGTTTGTGTTCGCTCCTGTATATTGAACTTATTACCCAGAACACGAACAACATAAATAAACAAAATAAATAAATATTGAAGTGATAACCGTGGTAACATTATGAGATGTTCTTATGACCACCATGCTATTGTACTTATTCCAGATGTTACTAAATGTTACATAATACTTCCTTGTGATAAATATATGGTATATATTAGGTGCCTAAAAGAGAGCTCAGGTTCTCAACTGGCTCAGGTATGTTAATATTGTTTTTATTATCCACTCTGTATCTGTGTTTTCAAACTAAATAAATGTTTCAATTCAGTTCAACCGAGCAACAGTGAATGATCGTCGCCGTGCCTGCTGGTGCTGAAGCCTGAAGATAGTCAAAGGCTTTGCAATAATTGCCGCAAGGTCA
The DNA here is from genome assembly GCF_018991925.1 of Homarus americanus. Classification (NCBI taxonomy): domain Eukaryota; kingdom Metazoa; phylum Arthropoda; class Malacostraca; order Decapoda; family Nephropidae; genus Homarus; species Homarus americanus. The sequence continues at coordinate 13,858,094 of NW_024722227.1, forward strand.
ACGCTATCACCTTTCCTGACAGTGCTGTATTACTACAAACTGGATCTGCTGATAACATACTCTACCGGTCTACCCTGTGTGTTATTTATCTTCCAAACTCATGATACCCCAGAAAAACTATTCAACAATTGAAAAAGAATTTCTTTGAAAAAGTTTAATATACTGTACATTTGTGTCATGCTGCTCACCCAGTGATTGTGTATAGCGATCACAACCCGCTCAAATTTTTCGACAAGATGAAAAATCGAAATCGGAGACTATTGTATTGGTCACTCATGTTGCTGCAATTTAATATAAAAATGCGACACACAAAAGGGAAGGATAACCTTTTAGCTGACTGTATGTCCAGAGTGTAATTTGTGGTTAGTATATTTACTCATTTTAGTAAAATTAACCCAGTAATTTTATCTAAGGTGAAATTGTGATGGGAACTAGGTAGTCAGCTCGTTCAAGGAATGAGTTAGTCATTATTTATTCTTTTTCATCTTACATGTGTTATGTTATGTTTGTATTATGTTTGTTTGTGATATGTATTGTTGCAGGTTATATATTGTATAGTGTTGTATTGTAAATTATGTATTATTTGTCAATGTTTACATCCTTGTACTGGGTAATAAACAGCTTGGCAACTCTGTGAGGTTAGTTGGAAGGTCGACCGTGCTGTTCTGACGTGCTCTACCCTGCGCTGTTGTACGCGTATCTGGTGTCTGAGGGTTTTGTGGTTGTGCTACTGAGTGGTCACCTCCCGGCTAAGTATACTTTGTGTATGTGGATTAGGATTATAATTATGTATACGGTGATAGGTAACACTTATTCCATATGTTAATTATAGGATTAGAGGTTTTTGTCTTTTTGTCCCTGGTGTTTCTCAGTTGTAGTCGATGTAGTTTTATTTTCACCGTATTATATTATATTATACAGCAGTTTCTAGTGTATTGTGAATATTGCCGTTCCTCGTTTATCTTCCCTTGTGTTTTCATGTTGTGGAACATTATAATAACTCCTTGAGAAGAATGTCCCGTAAAACTATATATTCAAATAAGTACTGGTATACACAATAAAAATTTAAGTTACCTAATGGATTAAAATAGATACTAACGCAACATAAATAGTAATGAACTAAATATTGATAATTATTCAGTAAAAACTGACATGAATAAAACACTTGTTACATAAGAACATAGGAACTGAGGAAACTGCATCGGGCTTATTGGCCCATACTGGACAGTCCCTTTTACACCCAACCCCTATTGCTCATATATCCATCCAACCTATGTTTGAAGCTATCCAGCATATTCGAGTTAATGATGATGTTTGGTAACTTGTTGCACTCATCCACTACTCTATTTCCAACCCAGTGTTTACCTATTTCGCGCCTAAATTCAAATTTGTCTAATTTAAAGCCATTGTTACGAGTTCGCTCCTGGTTGGATAGTTTTAGTACCTTTGTAATTTCACATTTGTTTAGCCCTGACTTCCATTTATAAACCTCGATCATATCGCCCCTCACTCTACATCTCTCGAGGGAGTGCAAATTAAGATGCTTTAACCTGTCTCTGTACTCAAGGTTCCTAATGCCCGGGATTAGTATTATCATTCTCCTCTGAATTCTTTCTAGGGATTCTATATCTATTCTGTAGTAGGGTGACCAGAAATGAACTGCGTAATCCAAGTGAGATCTCACAAGCGCAAGATATAGTTATAGGATGGCCGAGGAACGCGCATGCGTGCTGTAAGTGTCAACAAAGGCTGTAAGAGACTGCTCCTTAAAAGTCGTGTTTTTGACGAATTCAGCGAGTCTACTAATCCCATCCTGTGCAGACAATATAGTAAGACCAAGTTATCAGCACAGTGGCATCTATTTTTTTTTATACTTTTGGACTCTTTTTGGGGGGATAAAAATATCTGGTCCTAACACCCTGTCCCTCTGGTCGAAGTTTTTCAAGTTTGCGCAATGTGAAGTGTGACGTAGCAGTGACGTCTTTACCACTCCACCTGACTGCAGTGTTGCCAACGTGCCCTATGCCCGCCGTTAAACGCTCTCGTTCGTTGGAGACGGTGGCAGTAGGTGACAACGATGCTGACGACTTTCATCTTGAAGACAAGTCTAAGAAGCAGAAACCTCAGAAGTCAAGCACTCCAGCAGAGGCTATGGCTCCCTCTCACACCCCGTCTGAGGCTGTAGAGGGTGACCTTCTGCCTTCGGGGTCACCAAGTGAGCTTACATGTGGCTCAATGACCGACCCTCCGCCAATGATGGACATAGGGATTCCCTTTGTCTCCCTACCCCGTCGCGCCTTCGTCGTCTCGCCTTTCCTCGGGACTTGCCTCTGGGCACACGGACGACCTGGTTCTTTCGTCACTGCTCTCCACTTCAGGACTCAACATTTCGCCTCCGCCGAGGTCCTTCAGCCATAATAGTCACCACACAAATGGACGAGGCGGTACGCCTGCTCACTCAAGTGGGCTTTCGTGATCCCCAGGGGGAGGTGATGCTGAAGTTCACCACCATCACCCCAGAAACTCGTCGTACCAAGGTAATGGTTCGCCACTTACCCTGGGAGATCCCTATCGACGATCTTCGTCCTCTTCTCCCACAATTACTCGACATGGAGTGCCGCATCAACCTGGTCTCCAAACGTCCATCCAACGAACTCATCGGCTGATGGGTGGGCCCCCTCCCTCTGAAGGTGAATGTAGGACCTATTCACAACTGTCTCGACCGATTTATCGGAACCCCGAAAATCTGTGGTCGTTGCCAATCGTGGAAACACCGCACCTGCGGTTTCTGTGCAGGTCCTCATGACACAGTGGAATGCAAATCGAAAATTCAGAACAAAATCCCAGTTATTCCACGGTGTGTCAATTGCCATGGCAGTCACCACGCCTGGAATGCCAACTGCCCACAGCATCCTGGCACTCGCCCGGGGAAAACTTACCTTGTACCACCGCCCTCGTCTCTGACGAAGCCCCTGTCAACCAAACCTCACTCCTATCCAACACCGCCTCTTCCATCCACCAAGGATTTCCCATTGATCTCCTCTCCTCTACCATCCCCCCTATCACCCCTACCACCCATCCTTTCTCCCCTCCCTCCCTCTCCCTACCGTTCTTGGAACAAGGTCTTTGCCGGCCCTGCCACACAGTCACCACCATCTCCTGCCCACCCGGACCCCCGCTGTCTCTCACCAGCACCACCATCTCTTACTCACCTGAACCCTCACCGTCCCTCTCCGTCGCTACCACCACCACCTGCCCAGTCGTGTCCTCGGCAATCCTCGCCCCCACCTCCAGCTCCTGCACAGGTACACCAAGTTGGTTCTATGGAAACAATCACTCTCCGTCTGGATCGCCACTCCAAGCAAATCAACCTTCTCTCTGCCCAACTCTGCGACATTGCAGAGGCAACAACAGCAACTCATTCTGGACACCCTGACCCAACAGGGGCGCACTTTGCAAGCCCTGGTGACCCGCCTCCTTCCTTCTCCCGAGATGGAGGATCCATCCCTCTCTCTCCCACTCCTCCCTCTCCAATATCCTCAACAGAATTTGGTACCGACTCCGGAGCCCTGTCTATCCCCACCGACTCATCTCACACCGGAGGCCGTTCCCTCCTCTTCTTACAATGGAACATCCAGGGACTTAGACCTCGCCGGGCAGACCTTGCCCAGTTTGTGCTCTTCCATCAAGTAGATGTTGCTCTACTTCAGGAAACCATCACAGACGATGTTACTCCACTACGCTTATCTGGCTATACTGTTTACACCCTGCCTCGGTACCGTGGGCAGGCTCGTGGCCTCCTCACCCTTGTGCGTAACACCATTACATCTGTTCGTCTCCCTTCACCTGACTCACATGGAACCCCGTCTGAATTACTTTCTGTCTCCCTTACTCTTGGTGACCGGACCCTTCGTGTAGTCCATGTTCATTTCAAGAGTGATTCTCTGGACCCCCAGGTTCTTCACGACATCCATGATGGGGTTCCCACTATTGTTCTTGGCGACTTTAATGCCCGCCATCCCACTCTTACTCCAGATCATCCCACTCCATGTACCTTAACGGATCACATCTCTCACAGTTTCTTAATGGGGATGATGATGTTCGCTTTCTTTGTCCTGACGATCCTACTCGCCTCCCCCATAGTTTCCTTGATGTTGGCTTACTATTGAACGGTCATACTTCCTTTCATCCTACCGTCTGCACCGAGCCTGCTCTGTATAGTGACCATCTTGCCGTTACTACCCATCTCAGGCTCTCCTTCTCTGCCTCGACATCAACTCCTTATCGATCCCCTCGCCTTCGTCTCACACAAGATGCTGTTCCTTCCTTTACCCAATACCTTTCTACCTGGGCGGATTCCTATGTTGTCCCCCAGTCCCTTGACTCTTACAGCGCTGATTTTGTTGATGCCGTGTATGACTCTGTCAATCGCGCTACCCCTCCACGCCCTCCCCGTCACCCCAGAAGTGCCACCAACTACTGGTATCGTATCCCTGCCATGAGACATCTCCGGCAGGTAACCCGTGATCTCCACTCTGCCATACGGAGGTCTCGGTCTCCAGAGGACTGGGAAGACTTCAAAAATTGGTGCTCCTTTGCAACTCAGGAGCGCCGTCGGATACGTGAGGCGGACTGGCTATCCTTCACGGGGTCTCTATCGTTCCAGTCGTCACCCTCTTATGTATGGAATCGGATTAATGCTATACGGGGTACTCGACGGAGGCCTCCTCCCCACCCTGACCCCGCCTCCCTTGCCTGCTCTTTAATGGAGGACTGGGCACGAGCTTCCTCCCCTGAGGCACTTCCAGATCCAATGCAGGAGGCAGTGCAGGCCCGCATCGATGCGTCTGAGCCTGTTGTTCGTGCTGCTCTTACCTCCCCTGCCCCCACTGATCATCCCATCACACAGTTCGAGCTTGACAGTGCTCGTCGCTCTAGAAAAGACACCTCTCCTGGGGATGATCAGATAACCTACTCCGTCCTCAACGCCTGTACTAATATTCCTAACGGCCCCTTGCTTGCTCTCTACAATATGTCTTATGAACATGGGGTTCTCCCGTCCAACTGGAAAAATGCCACTATTATCCCCATCCCTAAGCCGGGAGATCCTGGGAAATATCGACCCATTAGTTTTACCTCCTGTGTTTGCAAGATGATGGAGAGGATACTCCATCGTCGCCTTCTTCACACCATAGGCGGCTTCCACAACTCCCTCAATGGTTTCATTCAACATTGCAGCACAGCACACTCCATTGCTTCCTTTTATTGCAATCAGACTGCCCGCGTCTCCGTCTTCCTTGATATCAAGGGAGCCTTTGATACGGTTCCGTCTGCCCTCATTTTAGCTGAACTTGCGCGGTTCGGGGTTAAAGGGAGACTTCTTCAATGGATCGCCTCTTACCTCACTGGACGTCAGGCCCGGGTTCGCGTTGAAGGTTCTATATCTCCTGTTCAAGAAATGAACCTCGGCACCCCTCAAGGTGGAGTCCCGAGTCCCACCTTGTTTATCACTCTCATGCACTCCATTACATCTCTCCCGTGGCCCACAGAAGTTGTCCACTCAGGATATGCCGACGATGTCCTCCTCCAAGCCCCTGACTACCTCAGCATGCAGAAAGCCCTTGATCTGGTCTCCAGACAGTGTGATTCACTTGGTTTCCTTCTTTGAACTGCGAAAACAAAAGCCATGTGGCACGGTCGTGTTGTACCTCCACCTCTTCTCTTATCAGGAACACCCTTGGACTGGGATAATGAGACAAAATACCTGGGTGTGTATGTAACTCGCACACGTTGTCAGATCCCTGAAGTCCGCTATTTTCGAGACATATCCTTTCCGGGTCTTGCTCCCCTCTCTACGATGTGCAGGGGTTCCCATAGTGCCACCATTCCTGTACTTCTCACCATGTACAAGTCCTTTGTCCGTTCTTGTGTCGACGACGCCCCCCCCTGCCCTCGTCAACATTAGTCAGCCGTCTCGAAGTTATCCAGAGGAAAGCTGCTCGTATCATCCTTGGGGCTCCTCAGTGAACACGCTCTACTTCTCTATATACCGAACTTGGTCTTTCCCCCTTACAGGATTGTGTCCAGGACTTTTACCTAAAAACTACCGTTTCCATTCTACGGGATCCTCGGGGCAACTATGTCCAAGCCAACTTGACTCCTGCTGTCCGAGGCCGACCTCCATCTAGAAGACAGTGGCGAGGGTCACTCATCGGAGCGCTTCAGGAACACGACCTCCTGCCTGATATTGTTGTCACCTCTGCTGTTGGTTCGTCTCCTCCCTGGCTGGACTTTGAACCTGAAGTGATTGCCCTCGGTGGACCGCTCCCGAAATCCCACGTGAACTCTGTTATTCTCTGCAAATACCACCTCTCCATGATCGCCCACTGGTCCCCAGGTAGGGTCGTCCTCTAGACTGATGGCTCTGTTGACCCCGCTACAGGTCGGGCCTGGGCTGGTGTCTACATCTCCCGTCCTGATGCCCCTGAGCCTATCAAACTTTTTCTCAGAGTTTCTGACGGGGCATCCTCCACTCTGGCTGAACTGATATCCCTCCTTGCTGCCCTTCTCGCTGAGGAAGAAGCAGATGGTTTCTGCCCCTTGCTTGTCTGCTCCGATTCCAGGTCTGCTCTCGACGGGATCGCATTTGGATCAGGGGAAAATAAGGACCTTATCCTACGAATACGAGGGTTAACATCCACACTTCAGGATGCAGGCCGTCCTGTGACATTCCTATGGATACCCAGTCATGTCGGTATCTTGGGGAATGATGTAGCAGATGGCCTTGCCAAGACTGGCTGCAACAAGGCTTTAGTGTAAGCCCCTTTATAATATTTATACTGTATATACTTGTGACACTTGCTAGATGCTTCTGGTGTTATTGCACAGGGGCACCTAGTGACAGCACTAGGATCCCGCTTCCTGTATCAAGGAATAAACTATTGAAATTTAAAATTGAAATAGGATGACCTCGCTAGTCTTGTAACTAACACTCCTTAATCTATTTTTTTCGCTATCTCTGTATATAGTCGGTGCCTCGGGAATCATGTTCAAATTTTCGGTGGTGAAAACTGTTGAAAAATATCTATTCAGATTATTGCTCTCTTCCCCGTCTTTATCAGTTCGCTCACTGGTATCTGACTGTGTTGGTCCAATCTTTTCTCGTGTTTTAGTTTGATACATTTGAAAGAATCCCTTGGGGTTTGACTTCGCCTCCCTTGCTACCTTCAGTTCATTATTCCTCTTTGCTTTTTTTATCTCGGTTTGACCCTACTGGCCAATACCTTCTTGATAATTAGGCATACTTAACTTAACACTCACCGTCATTAACAAACAAGTAAAGGAGATTCTCGATAATAACAAAGTTTCTTATTCCTAAGATAAGTTACACACTAGTAATGGGGTCACCAATAATTCAGTGGTGTAGCTGTAGAGTGAGCACTGCTGTGCTAAGGCTGGCTGGTATACGTCCGAGGCTACCTTAGTGCACCCAGCTGTGACCGGGTACCCGATTTGAAGCTCGGGAAGTGAAGGCGGTCGAGAGACTTTCTATTTTTACATAACTTAGTATGCTACATTCGGAAATTATTGACGACTGACCAACCGGCGATTTATCATAGCAAACAATTATAAAACGCTCAGTTTCACTGCAAATGTGTTAAGAATTTGGTCATTTTAATTTTAACCTAACCTAACCTAACCTAAGTTGATAAGTAAAGCAAGTGGCAGAGGCAATGTTAGAAGACCTCACCAACCTACCGAATCTTGCCTAACTTCCTTGCCATTGGGTTCCAGGAGAAAGTGGAATAAGAACTGATTGATAACTGTCTTCACAAAGGCGAGGGAACATAAGTGTAGCATCTATGGGGAAAAACACTTCTTCTCAGGGAGAAATGAATACACCTGAAATACTCTAACACCAAATTTATTAATATGAAATCAAAGGGAAAAAGAGATATTATTAATCATATAACTACCAGGCTCAACTACTGGGCTTATTGCAGACTCAATACTTTCTTTTTTACTTATTTTCTTATTTACTTATTTTCTTTACTCATTTTCTTATTTCTTTACTCAACAGTAATTACTCAGATCTTACACTCTCACTGCACACAACCTTACTGGTGTTACATTACATGGCATAGCAGGAGCAGTTCCTTGGCCCTACTCACAATACATTATACATGGCACTCATTGTAGATTCCTGTACTACTCAAACCAACTGGTGGTACGTGGCATTACAGTACAGATACAAGACTTTATTCAACATACACGTTAATACTGAAACCAGCCGATACATGGGTCCACTACCCAACATGGTATAATTATTTCCTGCTAATTATCCCTCACATACATCTTACAACCCTCTCTGTGGACATATACTTCCAGGGTGCATCCCAGGGTAGAACACCGAGATTTACGACTGTTGTTATGGTCGGTGGTAGCCAGACACATGGCGAGTCTGGGGTCTGGCACCATGAGGCAGTGGAGCATATTAATCAGGCTGCATCGGTGCCATCGTTTCATATATGATCTCTGCTGGGTTTCTACTACATCCGGGGCAGTTGTTGAGTGATGCAAGAATCACAAGGGGATCTGGGGAAACAATGTAGAGCGTCAGGGGACGGAAGCATGACAACACAAACACAACAAATCTCGGTCTAGAAACGACAGACGTATTTACGTTATATTACTTCTAACACTGGGTGAATGACAATTCAACTGTTAAAAGCATGAACACTGATGAACACTGATATTCACTACAATTGACTGAATCAAACTGAATGGCTACACATAAACATACTTGGGGAAACGTTGTAGAGCGTCAGGGGACGCTCGCCCTGCGTGATGCGCGGGTATATATATATATATATATATATATATATATATATATATATATATATATATATATATATATATATATATATATATATATATATCCCTGAGTTGCCAGTCATCGCTACTCACGCAATGACAATAATTACAAACAAACTAACTGTTACTCATTGAAAGATGACCCTCAGTTGACAAAAGTCTGGCGAATTACTTGAGTTCATTTACACAGACTAATTCAAGGTTGACCTTACCAGGAGAAAGTGGAATAACAACTGATTGATAACATCACAAAGGCGAGGGAACACAAGTGTAGCGTCTATGGGGAAAAACACTTCTTCTCAGGGGTTGCTAACCCATTCATGTTTTGCGGTCGTGGAGTTTAATAAGAATCATTAGTTAAATAGATTAGCAGTCAACGTGACCATGACAAAGCTCTCCCTTTCCCAAGATTCTTATTATGCAGTAACGTTCGCTAAACATGTACAGTAATTACACAGATTCTTTAAATAACTGTTACCTTTCGTCACGGTTTCACACTACATACACTCGTAACATCACATCAGGACTATTACAGGTATCTGGTACAAAAGCATACAAAATTTACACAATGGTTACACACATGGGATAAATGGTCGCTAAAAAAAAACAATCGATTATTGACAACATGGAATAGGGGAAACAAAATACAAGTAATTAAACATACGTAGGAGAATAATGTAACAAAGAAAAAGCATAAAAATGGGTTACATACATAACATAAGAAAAATTTGTCACACAATACACACTCTGAAGATACAGTTTCTCATATCAAAATTCAAAGAGGAGACTGACCAAATGCTTACTCAACACCACTGAGATTTAACTTAGACTTCTCAAGCTAGGGCGTAGATGAACAGACCCCATCAAGTCGAAGGAATGATATGTTTGACTTTAAACTAAAGAGTCATGTCCTACTCGCGAAAGGCGGCAACCTTCGAAGGATCCCGAACGAGCGGAGATTCCCAAGAATACATGCAAATCCTAACGGTCCTTATGGGAGCACAACCAAACCTAAAACTATCTGTACTTATGGCATTTGCCATGTGGTGAAATCAGCGCCATGTCGAGGCCTGACTCCACCTAAAAGTCACGAACATTACTCCTATACACACCAACAACAAGCCTAGCTAGGACTTTACCGGCAAAACTTGAGAACTCTCAACTGGTATCTTTACTCAACTGTGGTTTGTGGTTTCCGGTAAGTAGAGTTGTTAGTGTGTGTTTAACGTCCATTTCACTTTTTCCTGACAAACTCCATCTCTGATTAGATTTTATAGGGATAGACGTAGGATATTAGCCTGACCCGTGACACTGACGTTCAGAGTTGAGTGTACAGCGACCGAGTTGAATATAATTTCTGTTGTTGGTGAGATTAGCCTTTCTGGTATGTATGTATAGGCTGGAACTGCTCCAGGCTCACATATATACGAATGCACAAGGAAGAATCACATGCTCGTGACTCTTCCTCAACTCATCTCCAGGCACCGTCTTTGTTGGCACCACTACCGAGGTTCGGTAGCCGCCTATAGGCAAGATGGTTCTTGAAGGATGTCTTTAATATGGCGAGATAAGAGTCCGAGGACAAGATTACCCAGGGAACGCCATGCGGAGACACTGCACCGAGTCTACCCGGGCGCTCCTTGCGAGCGAGCTTCGGCTGTCGGTGTAAACAATTCCCGCGAACAGTGGACTCACTCTTGTGACTCTTGTCCTTTCCATTGATCTTGGTTATATGTATTGAGCAGTATTGGTATCTATGATTTGGGATTAATTAGCAGAAATATAGTTATCCCAGGTTGAGTATTGAACCCATGAATGTTGGTACTGTTGTTATAGGAGTTGAGCCCACCAATCAGGTGTGCTACCACTGAATGCTAGTTAAAGTGCCATGTTGTTCATTCCGAACTAACAGGATGTGTTTAATAATATCTTAATTGTCGAGTGTGTTATGTAATCATCTGTATTGACAGTTAAATAATATAGCAGTTGTTCAATGGTGTAATAAGTAATTAAGATCTATTTTGCTGTGTGTAAAGTAAGACCTCAGTGGTCCAGTCTTGTCTGAGTAAACTTAATTAACATCTTGTTCACTCCATATGTTAATAAATATTGGATAAGTAAACTACAAGTATCACCGCTCAATTCCTTCTACCCATTGGTTCTCGGAAAATAACTTTTGTAACTACGTGCCTAGAAGCTCACAAGCACGCTACCTAACAGTTCACTAAGATATGTTATATTCTAATAAGAGTCTGGGTGGTGGCAGGATACTATTGTTACGAACACGCCATCTATTGTCATGATCTACCTACCTAGCACCACGAGCAACGCCATCTAGGGACGCGACCCGAGTATGACTAGTCTTAGTCACCACTCCAGGTTTCCCTTCTCCATATCCTGGTTGTTGCGTCACCTCCTCCAACTCTTCCTCATCAGCTCCAGATCGAGGAGAGTTCAGTTCACTCTGGGACGTGACCACACTAGGATCACCTATCCTGGAAACCTACGGCACAGTGACTACCTACCATCTTCTTCAATACTCAGCCTTAATCGTCAGACACCTCAGCACCGCACTTGAGTATTTGTAATCTAATACTGCCTCCCACCTCCACTTGCTTCAGATTGTTGTATGTTGTATAAATATGTATATACTGTTAAGCCAATGTAGCGTATGTTTAAGTTAAGGATGGTTAAGGGTAATTTATAGGAAGCTGGATATTTTGTTAAGGAATTTATTGCACTTTATTATACACAACAAAAACTCGCATCCTTTGTCTACCCTTTTATAGTCCGATTGTCTTTGTTTGTTTAAGTTTTTTATTGTTGTTGCCTGTTGGGATCTGGGTAGACTTTTAACTATATTCTTTATCCCCAACTCGTAACAAATGGCGACCGTGACAGGACACGACCTTAAGTGCCATATTTCTTCCCCCCTTGTTACTCCTTGTTAATTATTCCTCCCAGTCACTTCTATTCATAATTGCTTTACGGTGGTTTCAAGTTCCCTTCATATGTGTGTGCATATATTGGTATTATCGTGCAGTAAGAGTGACAGACGTAGGATATTAGGTTCCGAGTGTCATAAGGCTTACCTGTTATTACACGTAGGCAGTCGTGTAGTAAGTCTTATCGAGTGTAGGGAAGAATCCGAATCTGTTTAATGCCGTACCCTCGCTCCAGAGTAGGCTGTTCCATAGTCACTAGTTTAGGGTGAAGTGATATCTTGGGACGCCCCGCTCTACCAGGACCCCATAATTATAAAGCCTCAATTATTGTTCTTTTCATTATCTCATTCGGGGTCAATAATAAAGTAACTCAAGGGTTGTTTTTCCAGATCTTTATATTAATGCCGTAATACGCCCTTCCTGTTTCAAGCATCTTTCCAAGTCTCTTATCCTTATCTAAGGATCTTATCAGAAGAACAATATTCATAAGTGTAATTTCCCTAGGTATAACTTGGGTAGTTTCCGGGACTTTCTGGTTATCCACTGCCGTGATATTTTCTAGGGTAATCCACTTATCTTATCTTTTGGCCATTAGAAAATTTATCTAGTTTTTCTTAACAATGGCCACCTCAGGTTTTGATCTCCAGGATTTTATTGAAAATCCTTCCGTAGCTAAATTACGTGTTAATATCCTGAAGAAAGAATGAAAAAGAATAGCCACCTATTACAATATCCCATATTCACAGCAAATGCCTAAGGAAATGTTAAAAAATCAGGTAATTGAAATGTTGGTTCAACAAGAAGTTTTAGAAGAATCCGCTGTTGACCAATTAACGCCCATGTCCAAGATACTTCAACCACTATCCACCACCCCTCCTCACTCAGAAGTTGCCTCAGGATCTGGCTAGCCCTCAAGAAAATACACAAAGAGTAGACGCCTTAGAACTAGAACGAGCTAGGTTCGAGTTCCAAATCAAAATGAAAGAACTCCAGTTGGAGCATGAGTTGGAACAGGCCAAGTTGGAGCAGGAGGAAAAGTTGGAACAGGCCAAGTTGGAGCATGAGGGAAAGTTGGAACAGGCCAAGTTGGAGCATGAGGAAAAGTTAGAACAGGCCAAGTTGGAGCATGAGGAAAATTCGGAACAGGCCAAGTTGGAGCAGGAGGTTAGACTGAAAGAACTACAGGTGAAAGAGACAGAAGTCACCTTAACATCGGAGTTTAAATCAAAAGAAGTGGCATTAAAAGAGACTAGCTGCTTTTAACCCTGCTAATGCTTCTTCCCTTGTTCCCTAGTTTGATGAATCCGATATGGACGGGTCATTTAGGACTTTTGAGAAATTAGCCGGGAAGAATGAGTGGCCTGAGGACCAGTGGGTGTCGGTGTTAGTTCCTAAATTATGTGGTAAGGCTCGTAGAGTTTATAACTGTTTAGACCAGACTGATGACTATGATAACGTAGAAAAGAATATCCTCACCTCTTATGCTATCACGCCAGATAGATACTGGCAGAAGTTTCGTAAACTAACCAAAACATTTTCACACACCTTTGTTGAGTTTGCTCAAGAAAAGCTTAGGTTTTTCAAGAAGTGGTTAGAGGTTACAGAGACCTCCACATTTCAGGATTTGTTAAACTTGGTAGTCCTGGAGGAGTGGAAGAGCAAGATACCATTTCACATCTTGAAGCATGTGGAGGAGCGTGGAGAGGTTAATTTAGGGCGTGCGGCTGAGTTGGCTGATGCGTACGCCTTGCTGGTTGTCATGGTTTTGGTATGAATCGGTGGTAGTATGTGGATTATATTATATAAAGATAATAATATGTCGTATTTCTTATTTCTTACCGTAGAGTTTGATACCTTCACACTGATTACTTACAGGAGATTATGGCGTATCTACGTAGAAGTTCACTCCACCACTCGACATTCCATGATTTATACTTGATAAATGATGATTTAATGAATTCATTTAATTTCCAACATCTATCTAAGTTATTGGTTATACTTTGTCATAACCAATCAGTCATTACCTTTAGTAATAATAAGATAGGATCACAGATACGAGCAGATAATTGCACTTACATTTATTTGTCAAGCTTCCATACAATGATTTACAATTTGCATGGATATATGATTCACTCACGTTCATGCTGTAATAAAATTAATCTTCTAAAACAGAATTTTAACTTGGGAACACATGTGATTACTCTATTATGGGTATGACCTAACAGAGCCTTAATTCTTCAAATGATACATTTACTGCCAGCCTGGATTGCTTTTGTTGCAACCAGGCTTCCGCACAAGAACTTCTTTCCACGGGCCATAGCGACAAAAGGTACTCTTGGTTTACCACACATAGTCTCGCGTCACTGACAGTCACGGTAGACGGTTGTCGCGGCAAGGAGAACTGGTAAGCGTGACTTGAATTAACCATTTAGGTGCAATAGACCAGCCTGGATTGCTTTTGTCGCAACCAGGCTTCCACGGGGATAACAACCTAGGTTAACACGCTTAGTCTCGTGTCGACGACGGTTCACAGGACGGAGTGGCGGTGGAGGACTCTGTGTGGTGTGGTGTCCCGCCCCCTTTCAGGAAGGAGAGGATGGAGACGACGTCTTAACTAACCCATGGCTCAGGGGATACTACTTAAAATGAGGTTTTTGGGTGTGAAGCGATGAACAGTACAACACTGTTTCACTGCCCACCCCCCTAAAGGCTGGCTAACATTCACTAATTGAAAAATACATGTCCTAGTTATGTCTCGCCGGGCGTCTTATCCCTGGTAAAACAAACTTTGGAGTTGGTTGCGTGGGTAAGCCTAACGCAATAGGGTGTGTCATACGGAGGCGAATTTTTTTTTTTTTGAGTTTGAAAAATCGGCCCATGGTATTAATGATGTAGTTCTATGTGCAGAATCATGTGATATCTTCAGATTTGAAAAGTTTTTATTTTTTGCTAGGTAAATTTTAACTTGAAATCTTATGAAAATTCAGTATTCCCACCCTTTTTCCAACACCACTAAATAGCTTATTTAAAGTAAGTAAATGTATCAGGTTAATTTATTAGGATGAAAATGATCCAGAATAGTGAAACGAATGATCTTGACACATTTATTAAATTTAATATTCCTTTAGAAAACAAAATCATCAAATACAAAAACCGGTTTTACTACTACGACCCGGTGCTGCTGCACACCATAGAGAACATGTCTTTCTTGGCTTCTGTTTCTTCTCATCGCATCACCCTTTGACCACCTGAGAGCTGGATGCTTAGCCTTCCTCCTCTCTGGCTGTACACGTGACTGCTGGCCTCGGCTCACTTGCTGGCAGCTCTGCTCTGGATTGCGAGGGCCAGGCAGGGACATGCATGGGGTTGTCAGGGGCTCTGACTTGAACATTGGTGAGGCTGCAGGTAGAGGGGGCTCACTGCCAGCCTGGATGTTATCCAGATCTATGAGATCAGTGGTCTTGGCACCTAGATTGACTTAAAGTCTTCCCTGACCCTGAAGGAATCGTCACCAACTGATTCGTCATGCCCAGATCCTCTCATAAGTCTCATATCCAAGATCTTTTTGACTGCCACTCTTCTCTCCTCCTCATCATACTGCAGAGCATTATCTTGCAGGGCTGCCTCAGGATAGACATCCCAGGAGAATCTCCCTCACAGTCTGCTCCTGGCTCACAGAACAATCTTCCTTGGCTGACTCCTCAGGAGCTCAAGCTGGAAGAGAACATGCCTCGGACCTTCGGAGAATGATGACTTGACCTTGGTGTTGAACCAATTTGGCAAGTAGACACTCACGATGAATTGGACAATAAGTCTCCAGGTTGTGAAGCTGGTTCCACTTCAGTTTATGATGAAATGACAGAATTCTGCAGAACCTTACCAGAAGGGGAGCCGTTGTGAGCCACCTAGAATGTGAGACTGGACCTATCTGCAGGTAGCAAGTCTATCAGGCATGACCCCAGTTTTGATGGCACTGCAAATCATGTAACCATAGTACTGGTGCAGTACTCAGGTCGTCAATGACAGTATGTGCAAGCTCAACGAGTGGAGGGCCAACTGTGATTTTACAAGCTCAGTTTATTTCTAACTCAGTAGCAGAGTCCAGCATCTTGCCAAGAGGACCAGACCATATGTTGTTTAGAAAGAGTCTTGCCATCCGGCTCCTGGATCAGATGTCTGGTGGCAACTCGTTGGTGTGGAGGTCACAAAACAATCCAGACCAGCTTCCTCCCAATCTTCCGCTCTCTATCCACTTGTATGACACCCCCTTGCCACCCTGTGTTCGTGTTGGTGCTGTCCCCTCCAATGGCCTGCAGGGTCTGGTCTACACGTTCCTCTCTCTGAGCCAGTTCACAATGTTATCTGCCACTATCTCAGCTGGTTTCCTGATGTCATCTTTCTCTGGAGTGAAATGCCACAAATACTTCCCTCCTGGTTCACTGCAGCAGGTAGGTGTTCCTCCTTCACCATGGCAGGGAACAACTGTCAGAATCTCCAACTTTCATGAACACTTTAGTGTCATCCCTTCTCCCATCCAAAGAACAAACAATTGATTCCATTTTCTCTTGTCCCTTATCAGAAGCTCTCTTCTGGGTTACTGACAAGTTTCTCTGAGCTCTCCTTGCTTTGTTATGATCTATCCTGGGTGAACATCATCAGGTGTTATCAAACCACCGTCAATCAGGCAGCTGTTGCTATCTCTGCAGTTTCTCTGAGACCAGTGTGGTGTCGCATGCTGTGAGCCTTCTTTCAGGATATCTTTCCTATTTCGAATCTTATGCCTGGAAGGTTTGGGATCATTATTTTCTGGAGTTAGGGACAAGGTCACCATTCTCCTGGTCAGCACTCGGATCAGCCATGGGGAAGTCATTAAGCTCTGAATCAGCTTGACTCAATCATCGGCCTTTTACCTCACCCTGGGCCTTCTCAAGTCTCTTTTCCTCGGCAACTCTTCTCCTCTTCTGTCTCTCTGTGGCAGCCTCCTGTCTCTTGGACTCCGGAATATCTTGGCTAGAAATCGCAGAGAGCCTATTCGCAGTCTTCTCTCTCTGTGCTTTGACAAATGCCAGTTCGATCTAGGAATCTTCAGTTCACGCTTGCAAATACAGGAGATGTGGGCCTCAGTTTACAGTCACGATCGCATCCAAACTCAGGACAGAGAGAACAATTGGGCACTTGCAAGTAATTATAATCAAATAACTGGTCCAGTTGCTTGGCAAAGCTGTCCTTAACTGCAAGTTTTCCTCTCCCCAAGAGATATCTCACTGCCTTTCCAACTGGCTAGCAGTCTCACTAATCTTCTTCTGACTGGTATGACCAGAAGGCTTGAACTGAGCCACGTTAGCCAGAGTGTACTGTGCCAAGGCAGCTTTGGTCATATCACTGGCAATATCTTTGTTTGTGTAAGTTCTTTTGGTTCTTTTCACTGATTTGCTGAATTAAAACACCGTAATATAAAGCATCTCTCAATGTGAAGCAACTCCGACTTCAGGAGCTCTCTCCCAGACCCAAGATAGTGACTGAGATGGCTGGATTTTTTCGTTCCTCGTCCTGACACAAGCAGCCATGTAAAATATTATCAACTTATAAATGCATCAGAATCTGAAACAGAAAAATATTGTTAGTTGGGTTGTTAAAGAATGAAGTCAGAAAGCAATGTTCACTATTTAATTGTAATACTAATGCGGCTGTGCGTTAGATTTTCACGATAAATTTCACGCTAAAATTTACCTAGCAAAGGTTGCAAAATATTGAAACTGAAATTATTTTCTGTTTATATACACTAAAATCTACCAAAAAGCGATGGGCCATTAGTTTTAGCTGATCTTCCCTCCTATGACACCCTCTAGCATGACCCATGACACTGGTGGAGTCACTGGGCAGTAGGGAACGTGGTACTTTCCAGCATGTTAGGTCTCACTCTGATGATAACCTTGGGGACGTAGTGGTAGGTCGAAAAGGTCCACACCTGCCCCCCCTGATGCAACCAAGTTTATTGTTCTTACTGTAAAAACCAGGCCATACGATCCAGTCTTTGTAAACACCCCAAGTGTCGAACTTCTAAAAGTAGTTCCCTGGATCCCAAATTCAAACCAATAGCAACCACCAATGTGGAAAGGCCCCATCAGGATCTCTTCCCATATTTAGTTCACCTATGAGGGAAAAATTTCAATTATAGAGGGGTCGTTCTTTCCCTATTCGTATACTACGTGATACGGGCGCAGCACAATCTATCCTCCTGTTTAACGTCATTCTGATATATCTACCGCATTTTACTAATGAGTGTTCTAATTTCGAATCTCTCATCCCATTCTTCCCTATCCCTTAGCTAAAGTGCACCTCAATGTCCCATGATTGCTGGGGAAGTGCAAAGTAGCCATTAGGGAAAAGATCAATGCTATTGAGCGGCATTCATTTATTATTAGTGTAACTTGGTAGGAGATCTGAGTGGTTCCCAACATAAAGACGGTCGACTCTCCCTTACCTGTCAACTCCACCACTGACCTTGGAAAACTATTCCTCACCTTTTTTCCCATCTTGTGCTGTCACCCGGTCACAGAGTGCAGAAATGGGCCCTCTTCATCTAAAACCACCTCCAATGTCTTCTTGCCCACAGAAGGTCTGTACAATAAGACCATTAGTAAGGATGAGCTCATTAAAAGCCCAACAATCCTGATCATCTTTGAATAAACTTCATCATGCCGGCAGTTGAGGGTAGATTTTAACACCCTTCCTTGTTTTTATTATCAGAAGGGGTTTGATAAGGGCCTATAGACCCCTGAGCTTACCCATCTAGACACGTGGTCTGAAATACATCAAGTGGTATTCCTCCTCAGTCAGACCAGCATTAATTGCCCTTGTGATGGTATTCCAGGACATTTGAGATCTGAAAACATATAAAAGCTCTCAACACTATCCCACTGGCCTGGACTTGGGGAGGATATGTCAAAGTACCTAAGAAATCTTGTCATATTTGTCAAATGGTAGAGGAAAACCAAATGAAAGTATACCAGCAGCTCCCATTAAGCCCATCCCAGTATTTTCTACACCATTTGTAAAGATTATTTGTGTGGATTGTGTGGGCCCATTACACAAAGACTAAGAAGGAAATCAATTCCTGCTCACAGTTATGGATACCAGTACACGTTATCCTGAGGCTTTTTCCCCTTAAAAAGCATCACTTTAAAAATATGTAATTAAACCTCTTTTGCACCTTTTTCACTTCAGTGGGCATTCCTAAAGAGATCCAATCCGATCCAGGGCATTTTACGAGCAATCTTTTTCAAACAGGTGATGAAAGACCTCAGGTAGCGGACCATTGGCCATGCTGACTTACCACCACAATCCCAAGGATTTGCTGGAACGGTTCACAGCAAAAGCAAGTTTATTGAGATTGATTAAATGATTTGCTAATAAAACTATCTCCCCTCAGCCCACCCTCCAATTACTTTCTGGTACGCGAAAAGATTCACAACTTGTTCACATTAATCTCAAGAAACTTTTGCCATTCCAGGCAGTCAAGGAAGACATCCCAGGGCTATAAGCCTACCTGTGTGCATACGGCTTTGTACACCTATTGGAGAATTTAGACTTCCCTCTACCTAAAGAAAACCCTGCTAACAGTCACATACTCAACAACTTGGATGAGTATTTTTCTGTTCTGAATTCATCTCAAGCAAAAGATCTCACTAAGTTATTATCAACATTTCCTAAAGTCACGTCAGACCTCCCAGGGTTTTGCAATATACTTAAACATGATATTAAGCTAATCTCAGATGATGTACAACCCATTAGGCAATCAGCATATCGACTAAATCCACAAAAAAGAGAGATTATGAAAAAGGAGGTAGATTTTTTGTTAAAACATAACTTAGCTGAGCCTAGTACCTCCCCCTGGGCTTCACCTTGCCTTCTCATTCCAAAACCCGATAGCAGTTTTCGTTTCTGTACCGATTATCGTAAAGTGAACCAGGTCACTGTCTCAGACTCCTACCCTTTACCTTTGATTGAAGATATAATAGACAGCATAGGCTGTGCAAAATTTATTACAACGGTGGACTTGATGAAAGGATATTATCAAGTGGGACTCACGGATAGGGCAAAAATAATCTCAGCATTTATAACTCCATTTGGTCTTTTTCAATATTTGGTTATGGCGTTTGGCTTTTCTAATGCTCCGGCCACATTCCAGAGGGCAATCAATTACCTGATTCAGGACCTAGATGGGACGTTCGCCTACCTGGATGACCTGGTGGTGGTGTCGGACGGCTGGGACGAACATCTGGTGCGTTTGGAGATACTGTTCGCACGACTGCAAGAGACTGGATTCACCATAAACCTGGCTAAATCTGCTTTTGGCCGGGCCTCAGTGACTTACCTGGGACATATCGTTGGGCATGGTATGGTGAGACCCAAGGACGCAAACGTTAAAGCCATCTTGTCCTTCCCCACTCCAAGGACGAGGAAGGAACTCATGCGCTTCCTGGGGATGTGCGGCTACTACCGTCGGTTCTGCAGTAACTTCTCCAGCGTGGCCGGACCCCTCACAGACCTTACCAGTTCTGCGGTCCCTTACATCTGGAACCAGAGGTGCGACCAGTCTTTCCACCGCCTCAAAGCCTTCCTTGCCTCCAAGCCTGTAGTCCACCCCCCTGACTACACCTTGCCCTTCCATCTGCAAATCGACGCTAGCGGTGTCGGAGTGGGGGCTGTGCTCCTACAACCCGACCCAACCACTGATGTCCTTCACCCTGTGGCATACTACTCCGCCAAGTTGAAAAAACATCAGACCAACTACTCGACCATAGAGAAGGAGGCCCTGGCTCTGGTGTTGGCAATAAAGAAGTTTGAATGTTACCTCCAATCTCGCCCACAAACAACCCTAGTCTTCACCGACCATAACCCGCTCACGTTCATCCAAACCAACAAGACCTCCAACCAGCGAATCCTCCGCTGGGCTCTCCTCACCCAGCCCTATAATCTACAAGTCTGGCACATAAAGGGGGTGGACAACCTGATTGCGGACTCCTTATCCCGAGCTCCAGTGGAAATGCAGCAGCTACTCTCCAGACGCACCAGGTGGTCACCTCCATCGCGCCCGCGCTACTGAGGTCTTTGGAGGGGGGGTGTGTTACGAACCACGCCATCTATTGTCATGATCTACCTACCCAGCACCACGAGCAACGCCATCTAGGGATGCGACCCGAGTATGACTAGTCTTAGTCACCACTCCAGGTTTCCCTTCTCCATATCCTGGTTGTTGCGTCACCTCCTCCAACTCTTCCTCATCAGCTCCAGATCGAGGAGAGTTCAGTTCACTCTGGGAAGTGGCCACACTAGGATCACCTAGCCTGGAAACCTATGGCACAGTGACTACCTACCATCTTCTTCAATACTCAGCCTTACTCGTCAGACACCTCAGCACCGCACTTGAGTATTTGTAATCCTATATTGCCTCCCACCTCCACTTGCTTCAGATTTTTGTATGTTGTATAAATATGTATATACTGTTAAGCCAATGTTGCGTATGTTTAAGTTAAGTATGGTTAAGGGTAATTATAGGAAGCTGGATATTATGTTAAGGAATTTATTGCACTTTATTATACACAACAAAAACTCGCATCCTTTGTCTATCCTTTTATAGTCCGATTGTCTTTGTTTGTTTAAGTTTTTTTATTGTTGTTGCCTGTTGGGATCTGGGTAGACTTTTAACTATATTCTAAATCCCCAAATTGTAACACTATTGTAAGTATACTAAGTGTTATAATAATAATGACATGGTTTCCCAGATTAATCCATGGTTTAGAATATAACTAAAACAGGATATAATTGAAAGAAAGTAAGGACATGAAATTCAGAAAATACCATAATATATATGAAAGAAGAAATGAAGTAAAGAAGAGAATATTTACTTAAAAAATATAAACAAAGAAATATAAGATAGATACTTATATAAGGAAAGACGCAGAGTAGAAGAATATAAGTATTGAAGAATAAATAGAATAAATTTGAAGTAAGGAAACGGACCCTTACATGGTAAGGTATTGTATGAAGGTAGTCGGGTACACAGGTGTTCATTAAGTTAGTAGACATACAGTACATTTGATTTAAATTAAAAGTCTTGTTATATCCTTTGATCACGAAAATGCTTTCAACTCAAAGAATTTGAATATAATTTACCACTATCAGCATATTAATTTTGTTGACAGAAGTGAATTATACAAGCAAATGTAGCTATACTTTGAGTGTGCTCAGCGGGACGCCTGGTGACGGATTGGGGGATGTGAAAATAATGCGATAGTACTCACTATTGTGTCTAAATTACAGCTTCGTAGTTCATAAAATACCTGAGGTATCGCCTGAACGAGTCACAAAACAGACAAACGAAGCAACCACATGTTATTACATATGTAGTTATATTTATTTTATGTTGATTATATGAGAATGTTACCTAAAGTCCCTTTTAACTTGCTATTTTGAAATGATTTGTGACGTACACTTCATACACTTCATAGTTGCAATTTATCTTGTCCTGTCATGAAAGATTTGAAACTAAACTTTTTGACATATTATTAGTGCTTACCATTTGGACCGATAAGCTGACATTAACAGCTTGTTTTAGAGTAGGTTAACCCAGTTTCTTGTTGTTCTCTTACCATTTTCACTCCTTTGTTGTGATACCATATTATTGAGGGGGAGGGGGATGACCAGCGACACTTTGTACCGGGAAAGACATATTGTGTGACTGTGAAGTAATAATTACATGTTCTCTACATCATTAACTTTACGCTGAACGCTGACTCATGGTGATTCAGTTTATGGCTCCCTGTCATTTAAGAGGAAAGTGGACAATACAGATTCGTTATACTTTCCATATGAATCTGAGAGACTTAGCATAGGCGGCGATAATATCATACCATAAAATCGAGTGTTGTGGTAATAGAGTATGCTGAAGACGTGTTTGAGTTTCTTCGTCCACAACAACTATAGATATGATATTTTTATAAAATTGAAAAATTTCATCAACATTGTAATTAATTTTCCTTTGATCATTCGTTATACAGCAGTTAACTGACAATTACTTTCAGTATAGTAATTTGGTATACCGCCACCTAGAGCAATTCCTGGCTCTCTTGATACTAAATTAAAGATGAAATATTAATGCTTAACGAAATTTATATTTAAAAAATTCATTGAAATATAGAGGTTAATAAAAAGTCTGGTTAACTGTGGTGATGGTGAGGCGTGACCGGTGAACAGATTGGCTGCCACGACGCTAAGGGTAAAGACGATTTAATACACCAAACATACAATTATGGCGTCCCAGGCATTGGTCTGTAGAATGACATAAAGCTTCCAGTTAAAGTCACAGGAACATATAATCTCCTTTTGTCTGGGCATCGCGGAGGAGATATCAATATCATGAAAGTGGACACCCACACAGTCAGTTAGTTGTGACTTGTGAACCGGCGTGGGATGAATAGCGTCAATCTAAGGAGAACATAATATATACAGTACAGAATTTAGCCTATATGTCAAGCTAAATAGAGATAACTGCTTAATAAGGTTTAGAGCGTAGATCATTGTATTTTTTTAATAATGTTTACGTTTTCGAGTAGCAATTTTGAATATTTTTTGACATTTCAGCATCAACCAAACCTAATAAGATTTAATCTCAATTTATTAATGCAATATATTTTGTTATTTTCTCGTGAAAACTACAGTAATGGTCGTTAGCTTAGAAAATGTTGAATAATTGCCTTCTCTGTGCTGTGTTGTCTTCATGCATGTGCACTAAATTGTCTCACTCTCTCTTTGCTTCTTTCTCTCAAACACTCTGTCTGTCTTTCTCTCTCTCGCCCCCATTTCTCCCTTTCTCTCCCCCTCTCCCTCACCCCTCTGTCTGTCTGTCTGTCTGACCCCCCCCTCTCTCTCTCTCTCTCTCTCATACCCAGTAATAAGTGGGGTTCAGTGCTACGCGCTTCCATTTAGGTAATAATGAGTTTTCTCCACTAGGGGAAAATATGCGAGTCTCTTTTACAAAACAAATCCAGGAGTTTTTCTCTCACGGAGGACTCTCTAACGAAGGCGAGATTTCATTTGTGTGATGATGAAGCTTTTACCTGAGGCTTAACGCGCAGATCTGCATATATGACTCCCACATTATGGAGCTCTGAACCTTGAGGTTTCTAGTGGAGGAAAGAGGCAGGAACAGACGGGAAGGAGAGAGAAAGAATCGTGCAACCATGCGGAAAGTGAGAGAAAGCGAACACAAACACGCACGCAGTACTACTACTACTTTGCTGTCACTCGGAATCAAGCATGACGATCACCCAGCTATGATACAATGATATGAGTTATTAGGGATGTTGTCATCTTCGTTGGTGAGTTTTAAAGTGACTGAAGAGGCCGATACGGGACCGGCAGAGTAGTCCGCAGATGTTGCACAGGTGGGGGGGCTACATCTAGTATGGGAGGGGCGGCGGTAGCGTCTTTCCGGCGTTGGCGTTTGTCTGCCTTGGTTTGCAGTTGGCCTAATTCGAAAGTGTTGACACCTTCTGTGGTGCCCCTCCACGCGTTAAGGTGTGGAGTAATCTTCTCCCAAGTGAGGGGGTCGATTTGGCACTTTTTCAGGTTTGTCGTAAGGCTATCCTTATACCTTTTCACTTGCCCTCCAGCGTTACGTTTACAATTCGTTAGGTGACTGTGAAGTAGCTGGTTTGACAGTCTACTGTCGTCCATGCGGGTAACATGGCCAGTCCAATGTAATTCTTCATGGATAATGGTAGCATCCATGCTCCTACAATTGGTGTCAGCAAGAATACTGGCATTTGTCCTCTTGTCTTCCCAGCGAACTCGGAGGATGGAACGTAGACAACGTTGATGAAAGGTTTCAAGTGCCTTGAGGTGCCTCCTGAATGTGACCCAATTCTCGCTGCCATATAGCAGGGTGGGGAGGACCACTGCTCGATATACGTGTAACTTAGTAGATAATTTCAGCTCCCTACAGCTGAAGACATGGGTACGGAGACTGCCAAAGACTTGAGATGCACGTCTGATCTGATGTTGAATCTCTTCATCGATATCTGCAGTGGTGAACAGGACGGAGCCGAGATACCGAAGTGGGTAACATTAGAGAGGGTAGTACCGTTGATCTGGATGGATGGTGGAGGTGTGGCTGAACCAGGGCAGGCTGAAGAAAATTTGAATCTTATGTACATGCACCTCAAGGCCGAAGTGTGTATATGCATCTGCATAGATGTTCAGGATCTATAGGTTGGGTTCAGTGTGAGCGGCAAGGGTGAGGTTGTCTGCAAACTTCTGTTCAGTAATGGAAGCTGCCGACACCTTTGTTCTTGCCTGGATTCGTTTTATGTTGAAAAGACCCTTCATCCGGTACTCGATGTCCACCTCGCCGGCAAAATTGGCACTGGCACGAGTAAGGTAGGCAACCAAGAAAATGGAAAAGAGTGTTGGTGCCAGTACACATTCTTGTTTTACCACCGTTTGGATGGGGATCAACTAAGATTGGGTGCCATTGTGCAGGACACTGCCATTCATACCATCGTGGAGTTGCCTCACGATGGCGATGAATTTTGATAGGCAGCAAAAACGGCTGAGGGTCTTCCAGAGGGCTTCGCTGTTGACCAAGTTGAAGGCCTCGGTTAGGTCGATGAAGGCCAGATACAGGTATCTGGCGGGCAACAAAGATCATGTCAATGGTGCCACATGATGGTCTAAAGCCACATTGAGATTCTGGGAGAAAGTTTTCCGTCTCAGGAAGAAGTCTGTTTAGGACGAGTCGGGCAATAACCTTGCCAGCTACAGACAGCACTGAGATCCCCCAGTGGTTGCCCAGTCTGACAGGTCACCCTTGTTCTTATAAGTATTGACGATGGAGGCATCTTTAAGAGCTTGTGTGATTTCCTCCTTTTCCCATATATTCCCCATGAGAGAGTGGAGACGGCTAGTGTGCATATGCAGAGGTCCTCCTGCTTTATACACCTCGGCTGGTATTCCATCAGGTCCTGAGGCTTTGTTATTTGTCATCTGTTTGATGGCCGTAGCTAGTAGCTATCTCATCTAGGGATGGAAGGTAGCGGAGATGGGTCAGCTCTGGATGCCGAGGGACCTGCTGGGCATTTGGGACATCCACATTGGTGTTTCGGTTGAGCAGCGAATAGTTGTGCTCTTTCCAGTGCTGACGGATGCCTTCATCGTTTTAAATTATGGATTTACCGTCAGATGAGCGGAAGGGGCTGCGCTACGAGTGATTGGCCCATAAAATTTGCAAATTTTTGTGTTTCGCAGGCTTTATTTTTAAACCTGTCGTTCTTTTGATTGCGAAGTTCCCACTTGGCCGCTGATTTCTTCTTGCGAAAGGTATCAGCTTTGGTCCGAGATTGAGGGTTGTTCTGCCAATCAGTTAAAGCAGCACGTTTATTATTGATGAGTAGATTGATTGCCGGGTCATTTTCATCAAACCTGTCGTAGTGTATTCTTTCGATCGGGCCGAGGGTGTCTCTACATGTTTTTGCCCGAGTGTCGAGAACAGTCCATTCGGCACTGGGATTTGCGTTGTTTGCTGTTGGGTTGTTTTTCAGCCCATGTTCGAGCTGCTCCCTGAAAACATTTGCTACCTCTGGATCCTCCAGACTCTAAGTGTTATAACCTCTTCTGGAGGGTGGCTGCCTTCCCCGTTTTGGAGCGAAGTGAAGTGAAGTGAGAGCTTGGCTTTGACGAGTCGATGATCAGTGTTGCAGTGGTCTGAGCTACACATGGCACTGGTGATGAAGACATCTCGGCGATCTCTTTCTCTGACAATAATGTAGTCAAT
Source organism: Homarus americanus (assembly GCF_018991925.1). Classification (NCBI taxonomy): domain Eukaryota; kingdom Metazoa; phylum Arthropoda; class Malacostraca; order Decapoda; family Nephropidae; genus Homarus; species Homarus americanus. The sequence goes on from NW_024722227.1 coordinate 13,884,749, forward strand.
GAGATGCCAGTGTTTGGATCATGGGTGTTGCCACTAACCTTTGAACTTGTCGACCTGCCTAAACAAGGTTTTGATGGTAGTGAGATTGTGTACAGCACACTTGCTGAGGAGGAATAGGCCGTTGGAATTACACTTGCCTAGTCCATTTCTCCCTATGGTTCCCTGCCAAATGCAGCATCTCTGCCAACTCTGGCATTGAAGTCACCAAGGAGCACAGCCTTATCTTCTCTGGGGATAGAGGTTAGCACTCTGTCGAGGTCGGTTTAAAAGGCCTCCTTGATGTCATCCTCTGCATCCCGTATTGGGGCGTGTGCACTGATGAGAAAAAGCATGACGTGAGAGATTCAGTGGAACTCGAAGCGTCATGAGGCGCTCATTGATCCCAATACGCATTTCAATTAGCTTGTGTAGGATGAGTTGGCGGGTGGCAAAGCCGACTCCATAACTGCGGTTTCTTTCCTGCATCAGCAGGTTTACCCTTCCAGAAGAAGGTATACTGACCCCCATTCTGTGACTTGACCCTCATCTGGGAGCCGGGACTCACTAATGACTTCTATTTCGATGTTATACCTAGCCAGCTCTTTTGCCACAAGGGCGGTTCTTCTTTCAGGATGCTCCAGATGGGTCCTTGCAGCGACCATAAGCGATTGTATAGTTTGCTTTTGTTTGGATCTGTGATTTTGATTGTGTTTTCGACTGCATAGGGATGACTTTACTGGGTGCGGTTGCCCATCAGGTTGTTTTTTATGCAGGCTATGTTTAGGGCACCTTTTCTATCCCCCTCCCCATGTCGGGTGAGCAGAGTGGCTCCTCAGAAGAGCTGCTCAGTCGCACAGACAGGCCCGGATTGCACTGCTGCCTGGATCCCAGTGCATAAACGACCATCTTATCTGTGTCGCCCATGTGCAGAGTTGTGACTAGAGACTCCCGGCAGTCATCTTTGCCTGTTCCCGTCGCCATGGGACTTTTGGGGGGGTATAGGGGTTTTGATGATGATCAGAAGTATGATGAACTGGATGATGGCTGTGCGTGAGTTAATTTATGTGGTGAGGCAGGAGCACAGGCTGCAACCACACATCTTGGCTCTCCCTTTTCCTAATCCAGTGGTGCAAGTGTTGCAACGACTGGGGAGAGGAGATTTGCAGTGGACCTCCGATCGCTCAGTTTGTTGAGTTTCGCTCTAGTAACTTGTCTATCAGGCACTAAACACACACACACACACACACACACACACACGGTGTTCCGTAAATATCTTTCATAAATCAGGGTGTGTATTCCTGAGACATAAATACAGATAAATGACTAAATGATCATATTGTCAATGACAGGTTTGGTAATGTGTGTCATGGGTTGCGTTGGGCCTCCCGCACAACCCATCCCAAATGTTTGTTTAGGTAGAGATAAGGTACCCGGCCAGCCGATAGGGGTCATTTCACGCCTCAAAACCACATTTTAGTTAGTGGGCTTTAGACCTTGGTTGAGAGAAGACCTCCTGCTCCGCGGACTTACAATAGAACAGGGGCCATACAGTCCTACCAGTGCTACGAGTCTGTGTGTGCAAAATCCCGAGATTGTTGTTAAGTCCAGCGAAAGTTAACGCATCCTGTAAAGGAAGTGATCACTGGTGAGGGCCTGTTTGCTACAAGAGCACTCCAGGCCGGCCTAATAGATCTAACGATTAATTCTCCAGGTTGACAAACTCTCCCTTATAACTTACGGTACTGTGGCGCGAATGTGAGTAACTGACCTATCCATGCAAATTATAAGTCCAGTGTATGGAATTGTGCCAAATAAACATAAGTGCAATTATCTGCCCGTATCTGTGACCCCTCTATTATTATTATTATCAAAGGTAATGACTGATTGGTTATGACAAAGTATAACCAATAACTTAAGATGGATGTTGGAAGTTAATGGAATTCATTAAATCATCATTTATCAAGTACACAACGCATTGAATGCCGGAAGCAGAGTGAAATTCTACGTAGTGATACACCATAATCTCCTGGGTGAGTAATCAGTGTGAAGGTATCCGAGTTCTACGGTAAGAAAACCACTTTCTTGCATTTAAAACCTAACAATTGGCGCCTGAACAGGGACACAGACCGTGGATAATTGCACAATTGTATCGCCCACACCTACACCATGTCAGCTCGTGCAGCGGCTTTTGAGGAAGCATGTGACCTCGGGCTGGAGGGGGCTGAGGCGGTTGCATACATGGAGAAGGCTGAGGAGAGAGAAGACAAGCAATGCAAGCATGAACAACTCTTAGCCCAGCTAGACTTTCAGAAGGAAGAAAAGAAGCTGGAACGAGAAGAGAGACAAAGGGAACGGGAGTTCCAACTGGCCATAGCGGAAAGGAACCAAAATTCTTCTCCGTCAGGAACTCCCACTCAAAACGTCACTTATAGGAAATTTCCCCAGATGCCCACCTTTAAGGAGGGCGAATCCATGGAAATGTACATTTCCCGGTTTGAGCATCTCGCAGAAGCCTACGAGCTTGATGACAGCATTAAGGAATTTGAGTTCCTGAGCCTATTTGATGGGAAAGCTTTAGGGATTCTTCGACGACTAGAGCGTCCTGAAAATAAATTCCCTGACATGAAGTCTGCACTGCTGCGGGCATATGGGCTGACTACTGAGCAGGCCAGGCATCAGTTCAACAGGGCAATGTTGGAAGAAAATGAAACGGCTGCACAGTTCCGGGAACGTTTAAGGGACTATGTGGCTCAGTGGATGAGTAAGGATGAAACCCCCAAGTCCATGGAAGGGGTTATAGACTTAATGGTGCGCACGCAGTTTGAAAGGTCTTGTCCTCCTGAACTTGTGGCTCAAATCAGGGCCAATGGAGTTAAGACGTCGAAGGAAATGGCAAGCAAAGCAGACGCTCATTTCAGCGCTTTCGGGTACCACACTCGGAGGCGGTGGTCGAACAGGGAGTCGGCAGGTACCCAACAAAGTCAACAACCTCTACAGAAACAGCCACCGAACCCACCCAGGCAACAGGGAAATAACCAGCAACCACAACCGCAAAGGCAGCAACAGAAACAGCAGCAGAAGCAGTACCAAGGCCACCCGAAGTACCAGGACAGTTGGCGCCCGGGTAACAATCCACGATGGGACCGGCGGCAGGAAGCCGCCGTGGCTCAATTCGTAGGCCAAGGTGCCAGCAATAATAATCCACGAAATAACCAGCAGCAGGAAGCCGCCGATGTTCAAACTGTGGACGGGGAGTGGCCTGACCTTCCAGCAGGGCCGATCGTCATGCAACCTGAAGCAGGGGCTCATACCGAATCAGGTCTACCCCACCACACCTCCTGACTAACTGCCGCCTCCACCGTCTCCTCGAGGGGTCACTCCACCTTTCTTGTTAAGCCTGGATACGCTGGAGGAGTTCCAGTGACTGCCATGCGAGATAGTGGGGCATCAGGCTGTATTGTCAGGAAGGAATTGGTGAAGCCACATCAATACACCGGAGCACAAGTAAGTGTTAAATTAGCCAATAGTTACATTCAAACGGTTCCAGTGGCCAAGATTGAGGTGGACACCCCCTTCTTCTCAGGTTGGGTCACTGCAGCAGTCCTGAGGGAACCTATATACGATCTCATCATTGGAAATATCAAGGGAGCAAGAAACAGTTGTGCAGTGGATGCTGCAACCCAAACTGATGCTGCCGCTTTGACCCAAGTTAATGCTGCTGCAGTCACTCGGGGTATGGCTCAAACAAAACCTCGAGTCACCCCATTGGCTATTGCCACATCGTCTGATCTCATCAATAGTCAGGATGTCGTCCAAGAGCAAGAGCATGACAGCACGCTCACTTCAGTACACAAGAGTTTGATGGTTGGGACCATCAAGGAGACATTTGGGAATCGAACGAGGTTCGTAAAGAAGAGGCACCGTCTCTACCGAGAGACTGTGACGTCTCTGGGTGAAACACGACTGCAGTTCGTGGTTCCTTCCAAGTACCGCCTGGCTGTGTTCAAGCTAGGTCATTGCACTGCTCTTGGCGGCCATATGGGTAAAAAGAAGACCTTTGATCGCATCAGTGCAGCGTTCTTCTGGCCAAGGATGGGCCAGGAGATCACCAGGCTAGTCCGCTCTTGTGATGTGTGCCAGAAAACCAGTGATCGAGGGCGAGTTCCACCTGCACCACTACGGCCCCTCCCACTGATCTCTGAACCCTTTGAGAGGGTGGCGGTGGACATTGTGGGGCCGATAAACCCAAGGGCGAGCGATGGGGCAAAGTATATTCTCACCTTGGTGGACTTTAGCACGAGGTGGCCCGAGGCTGTGCCCTTGAGGAACATTGAGGCCACGACTGTTGCAGAAGCCATGTTGGAAATCTTCTGTCGGGTTGGTATTCCCAAACAAGTCCTCAGTGACAGGGGGACCCAGTTTACTTCTGCCATGATGGAGGAGTTGTTGCGGTTGTTATCGGTAAAGGGGCTAAAGACAACACCCTATCACCCGATGTGCAACGGACTCTGTGAGAGGTTTAATGGGACGCTGAAGAAAATGCTCAGGAGGACGGCAGCCGAACAACCTAAGGAGTGGCCGCGCTACATTGCCCCACTTCTGTTCGCGTACCGAGAGGTGCCACAGAGCTCACTCAAGGTGTCTCCCTTCGAGCTTATGTATGGCAGGTCCGTCCGGGGACCTCTACAGGTTCTTCGGGAACTGTGGGATGATGAGGAACCAGATCCGGAAGTCAAGACCACTTATACATATGTCATTGACTTAGCTGATCGTCTCCAAGAAACCTGTCAACTGGCAAAGCAAGAGCTGATAAAGGCTCAAGAGGTCCAGAAGACTTACTATGACAAGAAGGCCAAGCTTCGTTGTTTCCAGCCAGGTGACCAGTGCCTGGTTCTGTTGCCTACGATGCGCAATAAGTTACTGGCTCAGTGGAAAGGTCCATTCGACATTGCAGAGCGTGTCTCGGATCTGACTTACATCGTCCAGGTGGGATCTCGACGAAAGAAGTTCCACATCAACATGCTGAAGAAGTACTTCCAGTCACCGATCGGGGGTACAGTCTCCACTGAGGAAGACAGGGACGAGCCTTCCCAGTGTGATTCAGGGGTAACTTGTGCTGCCACAGTGATCTCTGACAGTGATGAGGAGGATGGGCCTGTCACTGCACACTCCCGCCAGAGTGAGACTTTCACGGACGTTGAGGTGAACGGAAATCTATCAGCAGAGGAACGAGATGCCATCGGCTCTCTGTTGCATCGCTACAAGGACATCTTCTCTGATAAGCCAGGAGTTGCCCGGGTCGACTGTCACACTATTGAACTGACCAGCCCTACACCTGTTCGGGTAAAGCCCTATCCTATACCTATGCGACTACTGGACACTGTCAAACAAGAAATTGAGGAAATGGAAGCAGTAGGAATCATCGAGAAATCATCGTCTCCATACTGTAGTCCTATGGTAGTCGTCCGAAAAAAGGATGGGGGTGTCAGGATCTGTGGGGATTATAGGAGAGTAAATGCCATTACCCAGGTGGATGCTGAACCTATGTGTGATCAGAAAACTATTTTTTCAAGAATAGCTGGTTCCAAGTTATTTACCAAACTTGACCTGACCAAGGGGTTCTTCCAAATCCCACTGGACCCGAAGAGTCGGCAGATCACAGCCTTTGGTACGCCAGGGGGTCTCTATCAGTACAGAGTCCTTCCCTTTGGTCTCACAAACTCCCCTGCCATCTTCAACCGCGTTATGAGGCAAGTCCTAAACGGCATCAAGGGAGTTGAGGCATTTGTGGATGATGTGTTAATCCATTCAGCAACATTTGAGGAACACCTGGAACTCTTAGAGGAGGTGTTCCGGAGGTTCCAACAAAAAAACATGACCGTGAAACCAAGCAAGTGCGAGATCGGTCAGGCCGCAGTACAGTTCCTCGGACACACTGTCGGCGGAGGACGCTGCACCTGCCAGAATGAAAAGATAAAAAAGGTCCAAGATGCACCATGGCCCACTACAAAAAAACAAGTGAGGTCATTTCTGGGCCTCGTAGGGTACTACCGGAACTTCATCCCAAACTTTGCTGTGGTGGCTCTCCCTTTATCCGACCTGCTCAAGAAACATGCATCTAACAAGGTGCAATGGGGACCTGAACAAGAGGATTCTTTCAGTGCCCTCAAGAACCTGCTATGCAAGCAACCCATCCTTCAACTGGTGAGGAAGGAAGAGCCTTTCATCCTCCGGACCGATGCTTCACAGGATGGGGTTGGCGCAGTGCTACTACAAGAGGCAGACGGCGAGGTTTTTCCAGTTGCGTATCACAGTCGCAAGTTGAAACCTGCAGAGAGGAATTACAGCACGGTCGAGAAGGAACTTCTGGCAGTGGTGGAAGGCATCAAGAAGTACTACTACTATCTCTACGGAGGTGAGTTTGTGTTGGAGACAGACCACATGCCACTCACCAGTCTCCGACCATCTAAGAATGCAAATGCTCGTCTGATGCGGTGGGCACTGTATCTCCAGCAGTTGAACTTCGTCCTCTGGTACATCAAGGGCAGCCTGAATGTGGGGGCTGACCCCCTATCTCGACTTGTGGTGGAACCAGAGCAACTGACTGAGAGGTCACCTTCCCAAATGAGTGTAGACTCCAGTCGACTCGAGCCTCCAAGTGTCTGACGGCTCGTCATATGTTATGTATTTTTCTCACACCTTTCTACACTTGAGAATATAACACAACACCTGTGCCACCTAAACAATGTCTACATACCCTACACCACACAACACGTTGCTGTAATGTAAATGTAGCGTGCTTACGCTTAGCATGAACTATTACTCGGGAATTGTCACCCTTGCCGCGGAGTTTTCCTCTAGCCAGAAAAACTAAAGTAAATGTTGAGGTTTTCCTTCAGTGGCGATTGGCGACTACATACCGTTGCAGTGTTAGTGTTACACACATACCACAGCGTGAATGTCGAATTGTGTGTCTGGGATAGGCATTCTCTTGATTGTATACAGGTGCTAAAAAATTTATTCTCCAAAGAAAATTTTTTCTTAGTGGGGGCGATTGTTATGGGTTGCGTTGGGCCTCCCACACAACCCATCCCAAATGTTTGTTTAGGTAGAGATAAGGTCCCCGGCCAGCCGATAAGGGTCATTTCACGCCTCAAAACCACATTTTAGTTAGTGGGCTTTAGACCTTGGTTGAGAGAAGACCTCCTGCTCTGATGACTTACGATAGAACAGGGGCCATACAGTCCTACCAGTGCTAGGAGTCTGTATGTGCAAAATCCCGAGATTGTTGTTAAGTCCAGCGAAAGTTAACACATCCTGTAAAGGAAGTGATCACTGGTGAGGGCCTGTTTGCTACAAGAGCACTCCAGGCAGGCCTAATAGATCTAATGATTAATTCTCCAGGTTGACAAACTATCCCTTATAACTTACGGTACTGTGACGCGAATGTGAGTGACTGACCTATCCATGCAAATTATAAGTCCAGTGTATGGAATTGTTCCAAATAAACGTTAGTGCAATTATCTGCCCGTATCTGTGACCCCTCTGTTATTATTATTATTATTGTTATCAAAGGTACTGACTGATTGGTTATGACAAAGTATAACCAATAACTTAGATGGATGTTGGAAGTTAATGGAATTCATTAAATCATCATTTATCAAGTACACAACGCATTGAATGCCGGAAGCAGAGTGTAATTCTACGTAGTGATACACCATAATCTCCTGGGTGAATAATCAGTGTGAAGGTATCCGAGTTCTACGGTAAGAAAACCACTTTCTTTCATTTAAAACCTAACAATGTTATAAAACCAACAGTATATCGGGTGAAAATAAAACATCCACTGTTGCTAGTGACGTTTATTAACAATAACAATGCCATATGATTCGCACTGGTATTAACATTTAGAAAAATGTTCAAAGTTCTGCCCTTTTGCTCAATGCAGGCTTCAGCCCGTCGCACTAGTGAGTGTCCCACACGTTCAAAGACACCAGGGGTGTTGTGAATTTTTTGTCACACTGTCCTGCACACGGCGCCACAATTCTTCACGGTTTGGGACCTCTGTAACATACACCTTGCTTTTTATGTGACCCTGTATGTTATGTATCTATGCTACTGTGCCGAGTAGCAACCTTGTAAATAAGCTACTGTGCCGAGTAGCAACCTTGTAAATAAGCTACTGTGCCGAGTAGCATTTATATATGTAATTACGTGGCAACACTGCACGTGTTATGTGGCAACATTGCTCCGAGGCTGCCATATGGCAAGGCAGTCTCAGTCTGACTCTGTGGGCCGTGCATGGCACACGCTAGTCACCACTTGTATTTCTCCTATCCGTTAATAAATGGACTTCAGTGTTACCCGGTGTTTCCCTACCCATCACTGCCTTCTTCAGGGAACACTTGGAACCTTCATGGCGCAGTGAGTAGGATCTGTGGACTTACAAGTGTGTGAACAATGCCGGATGTTACGACTGCCGGCGATGTGCGCGTCGACTCTTAGTGTGTTGTGTTGTGTTGCGTTGTGTTTCGCCGCGACGTGCAGTGTTGCGCCGTCACAGTGCGTTTTAGTGACGGTGGCAGTGTTAGTGTCAGTGTATTAGTGTGTCTAGAGCTGAGAGTTGAGCATTGGCCTGTCTTTTGTGGTACCCACGGAGCACGCAGGCGTACACCCTTCTCGTGTGACATCCGGGGAGACACTGACGTTCTTGCCTCCGCGGCGGCCACCACGATCTGCTCTCTGAGACACACACACACACACACACACACGCACGCACGCACGCACTCACGGACAGAACAGTGGACTCTATGCGTTATTTCTGCGCTGTTTATGTCATATATATGTGGTTCGAGCTGATGAGGCGCCACTTTATATACTAAACAGCGCAGTTCAAGCATACTAAGATGGGCGGTAAGAAGGGACAACGTCAAGATGGGAGACACGACTCCCCCACCTTCTCCTCTACCGGGCACAGATGGAGCTTCTGCGCCCACCGCCCCTCATCCTTCACCTACAGTGACGGACATTGCCACAATTCTGAGGTGGATGGACGACAGGGACGAGAGACTCAGAGAAATGGAACTTCAGAGGGAGGAGATACAAAGAGAGGAGGAAAAGGCGCGCTTTGATGCAATATTGGCGACCCTGGCGCTAACCCACCCTCCCTCACTCGCAGGTATCGCGCACCAAGGCACCAGTACCCTCCCTCCTCCACCACACCAGCGTCCTCCAGGCACTCTTGCTACTCCAACAGCTCCCAAGGCATTTGTTCAACCCCCACCCGCCCTCTCACCAGACGTCACGTTTCAGCTTTTTCGTGAGTGGAGGCGGCGGTGTACAGATTATTCCAAGATGGTGGACCTTGACAGCATGCCTCCAAACAAACAGCTCATCCAACTGTGGGTGTGTTTGTCGCTGGAGACCCAGAGAGTTTTGGAGCACACGTTGCAAGTGCCTCCCGATTCTACCTCGTCAGTGACGGATGTGCTCGACCTTTTGCAGGAGCACGTTAAGGGTCGGAATAACGAGGCTTTGCGTTGCCGCGCCTTCACCAGCTGCAAGCAGGCGGAGAATGAATCCTTTGACGACTTTTTTGTATGTTTGAAGAGTTTGTCGGAGGAGATCGACGTCTACAAGGCACACAGCCGGGAATGTGAGGAAGCCTGGATCAAGCACGGGATTTTGACAGGTGTCAGGCAAGAAGAGTTGGTGCAGCGACTCATTCCCCTGGACGCTTCCTCCACACTCCAGGTGGTAGTGACTGAATGTCGGTCATACGAGGCCACCAAGTCCGCCACCTCTGCCTTACGGGCCCCACCTGCTGTGAGAGCTATCTCACAGTACAAGAAGGGTAAGAAGGCGGCCAACAACGTGAAGGCTGCCGCACGTTCTTCCACGCCTCCGCCTAGTGCTTCCTGTGGCAGCTGTGGAAAGCAGCATGGCCCCAAGACATGCCCGGCCGCCGACGCACTGTGTCGTGGATGTGACCGTAAGGGCCACTGGTCTAACACAGACAGGTGCCCTGCACGAGGCCACAAGTGTCAGGCCTGCGGTCGCTATGGACACTACGACAAGTGCTGCCGCCAACCCAAGCCCAAAAGCCCGAGACGAGGAGGAAAGCAGCGCACTTCCCTCGGGGTGGTTCACACGCAGCCCCCTTCAGATGGCCCACGCAGCCCCAAGCAGCAGCTGAGTCACATCAGGAGGGTGGAATCGACCACACGCCCCAGGGCTACCCCTTCCCCTACCATCCGCGTCGCCGTCACACACGGTGATGTGTCGGGTCACATCGAGGTGATACCGGACACCGGCGCTGATACTACGGTGATAGGCCTGAAGCACCTCCAGAAACTGGGCCTCACCAAACGCGACCTGGGACCACCGCCGCAGCTGCAGTACTACAATGCGGACGGTTCCCAGATGCCGGACGCTGTGGGCTCCTTTCAAGGAGATCACCTACGGCGACAGGTCGTGTCATGGATGGATCGACGTGCAGCCTACTCTCGCTACACCCTTGTTGTCGTGGGAGCACTGCAAGGAGTTAGGCGTGGTGCCCAGAGACTTTCCCGAGCAGATCCCAGCTGCTCGGTACACCGCCAGCAGGGTGCGTGAATCAACGAGCAACGCGCCTGGCGCTGCCGCACAGAGCTGCCCAAAACCTGCGTCCACTCCCACCCACACAGGACGCTCCCCTGCCCAGATCCTGTATGGTCACCCTCTCCGCTCTTACGTTCCTGCACACGCCAAGGCCTTTGCGAAGAAGTGGCAGGCCAGAGCCGAGAGCTGCGACCGCCGCGCCGCTACACGTGCCCAGGTCCGGCCAGTCCCACCCCCTGCTGCTGGCCCCCTGACCGAGGACGAGTCCCCTACACCTCATGAGGATCCGCCCCACAGTGCACCTCGACGCTCGGAGCGACTTAGGACTAAGTAGTCCGCTCAAGACAAAGACTATGAGCGTGAGGGGGGGGGGAGGGAGATTTAGGTTATGTATCTATGCTACTGTGCCGAGTAGCAACCTTGTAAATAAGCTACTGTGCCGAGTAGCATTTATATATGTAATTACGTGGCAACACTGCACGTGTTATGTGGCAACATTGCCCCGAGGCTGCCATATGGCAAAGCAGTCTCAGTCTGACTCTGTGGGCCATGCATGGCACACGCTAGTCACCACTTGTATTTCTCCTATCCGTTAATAAATGGACTTCAGTGTTACCCGGTGTTTTCCTACCCATCACTGCCTTCTTCAGGGAACACTTGGAACCTTCATGTGTGAACAATGGACAGTTAGCCGGCGGTGTGCTCGTCGACTCTTAGGGCCGGATTGATAGTCATTACGAAGCACAATGCCAATTGATAGTGTTCGTGCTGGTCTATTAATAGTCATCCCGATAAACGAGGTATCGGAAGGGAACCGTACGCATATCCCTGAAATGTTGGAAACAACATCGGGTGGCTACCCCCACCCGATAGCTGCCTTACGACAAATAATAATCATCATTATATTTTATGAAAGTTCTTCCAGTACTTTATATTACAGATGTCTACGTCGAATTATATTATTTTTTTTTTATAAGAACAATTAAAAGAAGTGTTAATACGGATAAATGAACTTTCACAACACTGTTATGAACTTGAAACATTATTGGAATGTTGACATCACAGCTCCGACTTCGATGACGACTGCTGTCTGTGCTGTAAGCCTCATCTTCAATTAACAATTACTTCTGTTATCATTTAAGGTATGTTTCTTATCTTTATTCATTCATACAATATTTTTGTTGTAGTAGTAATAAAATTTCAACCATCTGAAACACGAAATACACTTATTTTTTCCGGAATGGGGCAAGCCAAGTGAGCTCACTCTATCTTGAGTTAGCAAGGAAAATATCACAGTTTTGGGCCCAGTAATATAGTTTAGTATAAACGTTAATATTTATTTTCAACGAGATATTAGCTATGGGGTACGATCTACAGTGTCTTGTGTGTCAGGCAGAAATATGCCGACATAAGTAAGTAGAAGATTTTCTTTTCTTTATTCTTTAACTTAAATATTTACTGTAACTAATAAAATAAAGAATAAGTACAGCTTACTATCAATACAAATAATTTGCTCTAAAATTCTGCAATACTCGGCTACATCACAGTTTTAATAATACACTCAACACTGCACTCTTTGGTTAAAAAAAAACTATTTACTTTTAATTTTTACAAATGATATTTTCATTCATCTAAGTATAACTACATTTTTTAGCTATATTCTAAACAATATCAGAAAACCACACAGCACAGTAGACAGTTTGGGAGTGACAATTAACTAAACTTGGTTGTCACAAAAAAAGCCTGTTGGATGCACAATTGATCAACTTGACGTAGTTTGGCTCTTAAGAAGTTTCTATGCAATTTGAAGTGTGTGTACAATGCAAGGCAGGGGCCCCCACTGCACTGACATGAGAGATCAGTTTTAACTTTGCCATCTGTATGATGGTATTCAATCGGCAACACTTACAGATTTCTATAAAAAACATTGGTTAATTGAAAAAATTGTGGATCAGTCATATTTAATATTTTGTTAGGTTAGGTTATGTTAAGTTAGGTGAAGTTTAAATTCGATTAGATTAAGTTAAAGTGAGGTTAGGTTAAGTTAGGTTAAGTTAAGTTAGGTTATTATTTTTTTTTAAGTTAAAGATAGGTTAGATCCATATTTTGTGCCAGTTATTCACTGGTAATGTGGGGCAATTTTCAAGGGGGCAGTTGTCCTAGAAACAAATTTTATTAAAAAATTTAAATTAAGAAATTATAAATAAAATGATAATGTTCTGATTTTACAGCATGCAGACCTACAGACAACACCTTGATGACATCGAAGAAATAAGGATGTTTAGTCAAGTTGATGATATGAGGAAGCGACGATTTAATATAAGACGAGATCCTTTTCAGTATTATAATGAAAAGGAATTTATTCAGTGCTACAGAGCATCTAAGGACAGCACCAGGGAGCTGCTTACAAAAATCAGACATCATCTCCCGCATATTCACAACGTCAAGACTTTGTGACAGTCTGCAGGCCGGTGGTTATCGAGGCTTTCTCCTTGGTTATAGTGAATATGCGTTGCGTCCATACTTACTCACTCCAATCCATAATCCAGCTAATGAAAGGCAGAGGAAATATAACAGATCTCATATTAAAACAAGAACTACAATTGAAAGGACATTTGGAGTGTGGAAGAGGAGATTTGCTGTCTTGCAACATGTAAGAGCAAAGCTGTCTACTACCAAAAATATTATAATTGCATGTGCAGTTCAACATAATATTACTTTGATTTCTGGACTTCCACTGGACATAGAAAACATGCATTAAGAAGTAATACGGCTTTAGTTAGTTAGGTAACTACTATGTTCCATACATTACTTTAAGTGGTGAACGATTCATGTCATTAAATTTTAATAAAACAGTGGTTCTATATTATTTCTTTATTAAAGCCTTTTCATTCATTCTTAAATTATGTTGCCTTAAATTGTCTAATTTTTACTTCATTGAGGTCTTTAATAAGGAAGCTTACCTCAATATGTATGATAATTCACCTGTGAGGTAATATGAAGAAAACCAAAGGAAAGAAATATAGATTTATTTTTTCTAAATGTGCAAAAATTAAGAAAATAAAAATTATTTTTTCTATACAGGACTCTGCATTTCATTAATATCACAGCTTATATTATAGATATACATAAAAAAAAATCTGAACTGCCATACTTTGTACAATATTTGCACAAAATAGAAATGCGGAGACAAATTTTCTCTTAAATTAAATTATATATGAATGCATAAAAATTAATAAACTAAAAATCTCCTATATCCATTACTTTGCATATAACAACTTGTATTATAAATCTACCCCCCAAAAAAAAGAACTTTAATCTATAGCACAGTAAAAAGAATTGCAATTATTGAAAATCACAGCATACCTGTATATCATAAAAAAAAAAAAATCTTAGCTGCCATACTTAAGACAGCAATTGTAAACAATGGCAAAATAAAGAAATGTAGATTTATTTCCTTTAAATAAAATTATTTTAAGGTGTAAGACATAAGAAAATAAATTTATAATCTAGATGCCACTTTACGATATATCACAGTACCCCTGTATATAGTAAAATCATAAACATTGCATATGACTGTATGTTATTACTCAACCATCATTCATAAGTTTTAGCCATGGCATCATATGCAGTTGATGCTTTCCTTAAACATGTATCTAACAATTCAAAAGATTTATTAATTTTTTCAAGCGTCTTTTCAATCACTCTAATTACAGTTTCACTTTATCTTTCTTTGAGTGTATGTGCTGATATTATGGCCTTCACTTTCAGTTCCTCCTCATGCTCTCTTTTCATTGTGTACAATTTATATTTGTGGAACTCCCCTTGTCTTTTCTCACAATGACTGGTGAGGCAGGAACAGAGGGTGAAATTAGAAGTCGAAAAACAGAAGTAGATGGTGCAGAAGACACAGTTGATAGCCCTGGTGTTGGAACAGGCAAAACAAGAGGATCATGGGAGTGAGGAAGTTCAGGTACACTTGCAGAAGTCTTCCGCATGACACGAGCACTGGGTGGCGATTTCTTCTGAAGCTAATGATAGTTTTTCTGGAGGACCACCACCCTCTCTCCTATATCTCTGGTTTTAGTTCTGAAAGAAACAGAAGAATATAAATGCTTTATACAGTACTAGGCTACAGTCATATCTGCATTAAAATTTACTATGATATGCTGGTAAAAAGGACTCGTGCTTCTGATAAGTTTTTGGAGGTGACCCTTCAGAAACTGAGCATAGACCTGTTTGAAGCTATCTTGCCAGAATAATTTGGCTTGCTAAGTGTGTATTGCCAGGCAACTAATGGAAAGTACACTAACTCTGCAGAATAATATCTGTTTCATATAGATTTATATGCTGTATAGATTGGTTCTAGGATAATTGCTCCCCAATGCCAGTGAATAACTGGCACAAAACATGGAAATAACCTAACTTTAACTTAAAATAACCTATCCTTACCTAACTTAACCTATTTTAACCTAACCTATTTTTAACTTAACCTAACTTTATTTTAACCTAACCTAACTTTAACTCACATGACTCCTCACATGACCCGTCACTTAAATACTGTAATCCTACTCAATTTAGTAACCTAATGGCAAAAATCCTTATTTTTAAATACTAAACTTAGAAATAAGCATATACTTACTCCTTTTTATGTTGGAGCTCCTCTTGAGGTGCTTGGCTGTAAGAGGGAGTTGATCTTGGTTGCTGGCGTTTAATGAGGCAGTAATTTCATCCTAGGCCTTTCTTTTGCTGTCATTTATTGTGTTACAGTACTAGTAGACCTGTCCTCGACGACTGGCCTTTGCTCGATAAGGCGCAAAAGTGCTATGTGCAGGGTTACTGACAGGGCTGCAGAACGTTCTCTCCTCTCCATGTTTGATAACACCTGCGCAAACATTGTTGCCAAGTACACAGATGAAAAAATTGTCTGTAATTTGTTTAGAACAGATACTAAAGTTCAATTTGAAAAAAAAGAAGATATTTTTCAATATATTATTGTGCCGGTATAAAATAACAACTAAATATCTCTCTAAACCGTCTTTCTAATTATGTGAAATAATGCATTTGGCAACGCGCGTGGGAAACGTTTGTGCTGCCATACGAAACGAAGTGTTGTGTTTACACACGCTATATTCCTAGTTAAAGGCTCATGTAAGTGACTAGCAATATGGTACTGAGCGTCGGGTGGTTGCATCCCGACACACGATGCATTGTGATGATGATGGTGATCGTCATTATCGTCGTAATGACTAGGAATACGGCCCTTAGTGTGTTGTGTTGTGTTGTGTTGCGTTGTGTTTCGCGGCGACGTGCAGTGTTGTGCCGTCACAGTGTTACCCGGTGTTTCCCTACCCATCACTGCCTTCTTCAGGGAACACTTGGAACCTTCAGACCCCACAGGTAGAATTCAAGGGGATTTATTTTCACCCCATATAGGTTTCATCACATTCCTACCAAACCTGTCATGAGTTGTAACTCCGAAACTATTGTGAATTGAGAATTTGGTCATTTAGTCATTTATCTTTATTTATGTTTCAGGAATAGACCCTGATTTATGAAAAGTATTTATGGAACTTTTATGGAACTCCCTGTTATATGTATTTGTTTTTTTGCTGGCAGCGTGAGTGTGTCGTCTGGTGCGTTTAAATTGTTCAGAGGTGTAACCGAGCTCAATCCTTCGCTCCCTTTCTCTACTGGAGGTACAGTATGCAATTCCTAGAGAACACTGAGAAACAGTCTAGCCTTCTGGTTACTGACCTGAAACCTTAGTTTTGATAGAAAGGTTTTAGTCACTCAAAACACATGTAAAATTATATTAACTTACATATGATCATTCTATTAGTACACTTTCCTTTACCAGGATACAGACCTCCCAGGTCATACAGGCTCCCATGTCATACAGGCTCCCAGGTCATATAGGCCTCCCAGGTCATATAGGTCTCCAAGGTCATACAGGCCTTCCAGGTCATACATGCCTCCCAAGTCATACATGCCTCCCAGGTTACACAGGCCTTCCAGGTCATACAGGCCTCCCAGGTCATATAGCCCTCCCAGGATATACAGGCGTCCAGGTCATACCGGTCTCCCAGGTTCATACCAATGATCATGCTTCATACTCATCTACAGGACACATATCAAAGCCGTCAATATAAAAGAGAACAAGAAGCATTGATAAACGCATCAATTTAGAAACGTAGGCTACAAAAAGTCTTTAAAAACTTACAATTCTGACGACTCATAAAATTGAAGTGTATATAAAATTAGCATACCCTTTATGCCTGAGTTTTCGTATTCGTATGCAGTGTATGGTGATTTTAACGGATTGTTTTTACAACTTAAAATTTCATATAGTATTTCGAGACCATTTCACCGTAGTTGAAATATACGCTCGATCCTCCTTGTGGACTTTGTGTATCTTGTTGAAACATGAGCTTTGTGGCAGGTTGACCTACAACTGTTATGCCAATCACGGGACCACCACTGTACGTGATCACTAACTAGCGGACGTCTCACAAACAAACTAACACAACACGCTGGACTTTGTTGTCTTTGAGTCACTATACAAGCTTTGTGAAACATGAATTTATTTATTTACCAGTTTTCTATTGTTTAATAAACATTCACGTATGTACAGTGCCTGTTACTTTTTATTTTTGACTTTGAACGACTTTTCCAGCATGGTGCAAGGAAGTCGGAAGCAAAGGCAACATTCTCCCATTATTCACGTTCAGCCATTCTATCTAACTGTTGTAGCAGATGTTTCATACTGTAGTGTTCCTCCTCCACACACACATTGCTTCAGGCTACCATCAGTAGCATGTCAGTTCTCTTAAGGCCGTAATCGAATCTTTCATATTCTTCACCTCAACAATAGCATTTTTTTTTAACAATAATCAAGTTTCATATCATCACACTAGCTGGGGTACCCGTCGTTGCCAGGGTTAGTTTTTAACGAAGTTAAGCTAACCAGAATGGGTGCAACCACAACACCCCAACAACAGCTCCCGAAGTCCAGATGACTAAGTACATAACTCCTGGCGAGTGAAAAATACTTTGTTAACAATAACTGGCGTTACTAGGTTGTGTTGTCACCTGAGAACAGAATTCAATAACATGTTCTTCAGTGTCTCTTCCTCCATATCTTCTGCTATCAGTGCATCTGCTTATTTTATTATATATTTTTCTCTACCTATCTTTCTCTCATTTTTCTCTCTCTCCTTCCAGTCTGTTCCTGCCTCTTTCCTTCACTTGAAACCTCAAGGTTCAGAGCTCCATAATGTGGGAGTCATATATGCAGATCTGCGCGTTAAGCCTCAGGTAAAAGCTTCATCATCACACAAATGAAATCTCGCCTTCGTTAGAGAGTCCTCCGTGAGAGAAAAACTCCGGGGTTTGTTTTGTAAAAGAGACTCGCTTAAATTCCTTAGTGGAGAAAACTCATTATTACTTAAATGGAAGCATGTAGCACTGAACCCCACTTATTACTGGGTATGGGAGGGAGAGAGAGAGCGAGCTTTTCTGGTAATTTATTTTGCACTATATGTCTGGTAATGTGTTCCGTAACATGTTTGTGGTAGTCGGTGACTGGTAGTGTGTTTGCTCTTGTATCTCAGGTAGCAGGTGTCTTGTAGTATGTCTGACAATGTCTGTTGGTGCGAATACAAGGTAATATATGTCTGACAGAGACCTGTGGTATGATGTTCATGCACGGGCAGGGTGAAACTACAGTATATGTCGTTTGCATGTCTACCCAGCAGTAATCTGGGATTTGGATTTGTGTGTATTGTGTGTATTGTGTGTATTGTGTTCTCGGGTAGTGGATAGCCAGTGTAGTTGGCGAGTTGTTCGGTCTTCTTGGATTCTGGAACAAACACCTCGTTAACTAAGGGTGTGATTGTTATATTGATGACAGCTTCTACCCAAAGAACTTCATGCCAAGGTGACCCCAGGGCCAGTCAGCCTCGAACACGAGAAGTAGCCATTATTAGTAGTGGTTTATCTCTGGTAGTATGTGTTTAGTATTCTATGTCTTATTGTATAGAGCTATTAGTATATATATGGTAGCACATGACCGGTAACCTGGCTCTGGTAGCCCATGCATGGTAACATGTGTAGTGGCATGTGTATGTTAGCGTGTTTCTGATCGCAATTGTCTATCGTAGCAAGTCAAGGGATGTTTGTAAGGTGCCCACTAAACTGTGTATAGTTGCATATATCAGAAAGGAAAGTAAAAACTAAACTTGCCAGAATGGATAAACAGAATGGATACGATAATTATGCACGAATGAGGGAGTAGTACCCAGGAAATGGCAGGTAGCATGTGTAAAAAGAGTGGAGAGGGTGACGAGAATTACATTAAGAATTATAGCGGAATAAGTTACTTCATTACACCTTGGATGATGTACAGTAAAGTTGTTATATAAGCACAATAGGGGAAGAGCAAAAAGGGTTATGAAATATAAGATGACATGTAGATCAAGTGTTTATATCAAGTAGTATGAGAGAAAAATATTTTGTCTCATTTGTGGATTTAGAAAAAGACTTCGGATAGAAAAAGAATGCAGGAAATACTAAAAATATATGGTACAAAGTGAAAGATTTCTTTGAACATTGTTCATAGTGAACAAATGATAGTGTAGTAATTGAGGAAACACGACAGTACTGTAGAGAAAGAGAACTATGTGTTTGTGTAGAGAAGTAGATCCAGTAGCCAGGGAAAATAGTATTATACTACAGTATAAATTACGAGTAATCGTCACCATGGCTGTTGAAGAAGCAGTGGTGTGTGTCTATGATAAGAGAGCATTAATGTTCAATAGATTGTAAGGATGAAGTACAACTGAAGGGTGATGATGGGTTGTATTAAGCGACGGCAGTAATCTAGATGGGAATCTTGGGACTATGCTTGGGAAGGAAAGCACCATAGTAGAACACCTGTTACATCATTTGGGGAAAGATGTAGACAGAGTGATGGGAGAGTCTAAGTTAGACTTGACTTCAGTTAGCCTGTGTTTTTCTTGTGGAAGAGACAAACACAGAAAAGTTTTCCGCCACATGGAAAAAAAAAATGTTGATCATAGGTATGGATTGAAGAATGTTAGGGACAAATATACACACATTGTAATTATGATGGAAACTATTAATAACAACTAATAATCATCTTAGAAAAATTACATTGTACATTTTTACTATCACCCGACTAAAAAGAATATATATATATCTCCAGTATCTGACACACGTTGCTAGATGTGGGAAAGCATACACCCTAATACCAATGCAACCATACATGTTATAACAGACACATGCTGTCTGATACTTCTTACTTGACACATACTGCCAGAAGGTCAAGGGCGGGGAGAATTACTGTGTGGGAGTGAGGAAAGGGTGTGTAATGATGAGCAAAAATATGTGTGTGGGGGATGCGGAGAAGGGTGTATGTTGATATTGATATTGAAACACTTTATTTAGCCAGAAGAACACAGTTTCAGATACAGATTCGATAAAACATAATAGTAACATGGCTGAGCCAGTTGAGAGCCTGAGCTCTCTTGAAGGCACCTGATATATACTGTACATTTATCTCAAGGCAGTAATATGTAACATTTAGTATCATTTGGACTAGTACCCATAGCATGGTGGTAATAAGAACATATCAGAATGTTACCACGGTTATCACTTCGATATTTTTTATTTTTTATTTTTATTTGTTTACATTATATTATAAGTATATAGTACATACTTTACAGTGGAGTTGATATACATTAATATGATAAGGGAGGGAAGCAGTACAACATGAGATGTATTAAGATGGAACAAGATGACAGAGCTGTCAGCATCATGTGTAGTTGGTAAATATATTTATTGCAATCGTAATTTCTGTATCTACATGATAACTTCTGATAAAACGGTTTTGGTGGTACAATAAAAGCA
Source organism: Homarus americanus (assembly GCF_018991925.1). NCBI lineage: Eukaryota > Metazoa > Arthropoda > Malacostraca > Decapoda > Nephropidae > Homarus > Homarus americanus. The sequence continues at coordinate 13,905,257 of NW_024722227.1, forward strand.
GGAATATAAAGTAGGTATTACAAAAAAAATAATATTATTACTTGGATAATAGATATTTTTTAAGAGATGATTTAAAGGAAGGGAGCGTAGTCTTTGCTCGGATGGGTGGGGTTAAGTTGTTCCACACCTTCACACCATGATATTTTATGGGTGTCTGGGACTGAGAGGAGCGCATGGGGGTGGGGGTTGGTCTTAGTAGGCCTGGGTGTCTTAAGTTGTGTCTTTGATTATTCCGGAACTGGAAATAATTATTATCAAGCAAGTGATTGACAAATTTGTAAACAAATAGGGCACAGCAGTAAGTGCTAATATTCTCGAATTTTAACATTTTCAATTTAGCAAATTGTTTATTAGTGTAATCAGGGTTTTTTTTTCAAGTAGGTCATTGTCCGCACAACTCTCTTTTGTGCAGTAATCAGGGGGTTGTGTTTTTGAAGAGCCAGAGGCCCCCCACAGTGTGTGACAGTGTATCAGGTGTTGGTAAACAAGATCATAATAGATTTCTTTCATTGCTGTAAGAGTGAGTGACTGTCGAGTGTGACACATGATACCGCAATGTTTATTGACTTTAGTGAAGACGAAAGGATGTGTGGGAATGTGCAGATACAGTATATGTGTGGGAGTGTCGAGTGAAATGTGTGAGATGGGGAGAAGGATGTAGTCGTGGGTAGAGGATGTGTAACAACCGGGAGAAATATACATGGGTGATGAGAAGAAGGATGTTTGGGAGTGGGGAGATTGCGTTAAGTGTATAGGGAAGTGTGCGGGGGGGTAGCAAGGGAGTGTGCTGAGTGTGGAAGGGATGTGTATAGGATTAAGGAGAGGGTTTTGTGAGTGGGTAGATAAGAGTGTTGTGGTTTTCCCTCTCGAGTTCAGCCATCTCGTACGTCTCTTATCTGTTACCCTCCCTGACATTATTACCTCCAGAAGTAACAGTGGGTCTTATCTCTATCTCGGTCTCGTAGCTTACGTTGTGTAATCTCTTTCTCGGAGAATAGAACCTTATATATCTTCACTATGAAAAATCCCACAGTATTTGCTTCTCTCATTCTTATTCAAACAGGCCAGAAATCTACTTCATTCACTCCCACCACTATTATTCAAATATGGAGGAGCCTATCTAGTCGCTACCTCTTTTTCATGTTGAAATAAAAGATATTGAGTGTATTGATTTTTAGTTCTTTTTATGAATACGATACTGCTCCTCTCGCCTCATCTTTAAAATGACGCAGATTTCCATCTCTCCATTATATTTATAATATGGAAGTATCTTATGATTACGCTGTATATATAATGCGGTAGTATATACCATCTTCACATCTTTATCATAATATGTGATTTGTGTATCGTGTTTTAGAAGAGAACGTTTCCCCCATCTCGCTACTCTACACAGACACTCTCGTAACAGGGATAATGTCGCCCCGGCTAAGGCTAAACCTAAAAATATTTGCGGGAGACGAGGAAGAGAGGCAGAAATATGGTCCTGGTGGTGGCATCGTGATGGTTTTACGGAGACGCTTACTGTGAGTTGTGGCTCCTGGGGACGTCGAGTATCACACTGGTGAATATCTATACAGGAAGACACACGCTGCCGTTTGCTTTCTGCTTGTTCCCCCCACACCACACCCAACCCTTTTATTCTTTTTCACCCGGAATTGTCGCTTACAGTATGTGTTTAAATGTTCTCTACATAATCTTATCACTTGGCAAATATTACCAAGTTCCTTACTCAATCGGTTATATTTCATTGTTTGCTTACTTTATTCTTTCCTTGTTTATTTGTTTCCGTTTGTGATAAGACTTCTAAAATAATTGCTTTCCAAGTTTATACTAAATACTAGCAGAATCGCCGCCCTCCGGGCGGCTCATTCGCGAGGCAACGGTAGGACGACACCCTCTGGGAGGCTCCACATTGTCTCACTGTTCAGTACTCAAAACTACTTCTTCCATCAATAGTTCATTAACGGTGTATGTAAGTTCCACCATGTTTTTCACTACAACGGTACAGCAAAGTATATTTTTTTAGCATTAAACTTATTATTTTATTGTCTAATCATCACTACATATAACACCACCATCACTACATATAACATCATCCATCATCACTACATATAACATCATCCATCATCACTACATATAAAACCATCCATCATCACTACATATAACACCACCCAACATCACTACAGAGCGGTAAAGTAGTTCCGAGATTCTCGTGCAGACACACAGACAAACAAACAGACTTCTTTGTTTTATATAGATAGATTGTCTAATCATCACTACATATAACATCACCCATCATCACTACCTATAACATCATCCATCATCACAACATATAACACCACCCATCATCACTACATATAACATCATCCATCATCACTACATATAACACCATCCATCATCACTACATGTAACACCATCCATCATCACTATATATAACACCACCCATCATCACTACATATAACATCCATCATTACTACATATAACACCATCCATCATCACTACATGTAACACCATCCATCATCACTACATATAACACCATCCATCATCACTACATATAACATCATCCATCATCACATATAACACCATCCATCATCACTACATATAACAACATCCATCATCACTATATATAACACCACCCATCATCACTACATATAACACCATCCATCATCACTACATGTAACACCATCCATCATCACTATATATAACACCACCCATCATCACTACATATAACAACATCCATCATCACTATATATAACACCATCCATCATCACTATATATAACACCACCCATCATCACTACATATAACAACATCCATCATCACTATATATAACACCACCCATCATCACTACATATAACACCACCCATCATCACTACATATAAAACCATCCATCATCACTACATATAACACCATCCATCATCACTATATATAACACCACCCATCATCACTACATATAACAACATCCATCATCACTACATATAAAACCATCCATCATCACTACATATAACACCACCCAACATCACTACAGAGCGGTAAAGTAGTTCCGAGATTCTCGTGCAGACACACAGACAAACAAACAGACTTCTTTGTTTTATATAGATAGATTGTCTAATCATCTCTACATATAACATCACCCATCATCACTACATAAACATCATCCATCATCACAACATAAACATCATCCATCATCACTATGTAATGAGACAAAACTCAGAAGAAGAAGATTACATATAGGTAGAATATTGATAGTATAAGAGTATAAAAGAGAGAAAGACTTTGGTAGCGTGGCCGTGATAGTTATTTGATGAATTTACACTTATCGTATCTTATACGTCAATACACTTCTATTACGTCTTGAGGGCGACTTCTCAAACACCGCTTCGTTACAACTCTTTATTAATTACGAACATGACATGGACACATTAATAACACCTTCTATTGAAGTTACTAGGATATTATATTTACGTTACTAGGACATCATATTACGTTCCTAGACACTCTGATTCTCGGACACGAACATGAAATGAATACACTTCCCACGTAAGTAACTCATCCCATGGAAAGCTCTGACAAAAACTCACGTGACCTAGGGGAGGCCTAGCAGGTGGTCCTGGGTTGTCTCTATGGGAGACTGCTTAGCTGAGCACTGGTGTGTCGAGGGCAACTCGCTCCTGACCGGGGGCGACCGGAGGCGGCTTGCCTCCGGCCCCTGACTTCTCTCGAGCAGGACTCGGGGACGTGGTAGCTGGCCCTTCTTGGTTACAAGACACACTCTCTCTCTGTCTCTCTGTCTCTCTCTGTAGAGGGAGGACTAGGACGTCCTATATATTGGGAGGCGAGCCGTCAGGTTGAGCTGATCGGGGGGGGGGCGGCGAAGGGTCTCCTTACATTTGACCTGGCTAATGTGAGGTCAGGTCTGGACTTCTTCTGCGGTGTAGGTTATTGTGTATATTGGGAGAGAGTCAGCCGGTGCCTTCTTACATGTTTATTGGGGCCGTGTGACATGGGAGGGGAGCCAGTTGATTTGTAACTCCTTGAGTGGTTACCCTTATACTTGACCCCCCTAATGTCGGGTCAAGTCTGGACTGTTTCTGAGATGTAAGCTGTGGTCTGACAACCCATCACTACAACTACATATAACACCATCCATCATCACTACATATAACACCATCAATCATCACTACATATAACAGCATCCATCATCACTACATATAAAATCATCCATCATCACTACATATAACACCATCCTTCATCACTACATATAACACCATCCATCATCACTAAAGATCGGTAAAGTAGCTTCCGAGAATCTCATGTGGACACACAAACAAACAGACACACACAGACACACACACACAAACAGACATACTTCTTTGTTTTATATAGATAAATAGCAGAATCACCGCCCGGCTCATCCGCTAGGCCACGGTAGGACGCCACCCTCCGGGACGCTCCACATGCTCACTGTTCAGTCCCCAAAACTTCTTCTTCCATCAATAGTTCATTAACGGTGTACGTAAGTTCCACCATGTTTTCACTACAATGGTACAGCAAAGTATATTTTTTTTAGCATTGAACTGTTATTATTTTATTGTCTAATCATCACTACATATAACACTACCCATCATCACTACATATAACATCATCCAACATCACTACATATAACACCATCCATCATCACTATATATAACACCATCTATCATCACTACATATAACACCATCTATCATCACTACATATAACACCACCCATCATCACTACATATAACAACATCCATCATCACTACATATAACACCATCCATCATCAATACATATAACACCATGCATCATCACTACATATAGCACCACCATCACTACCATCACTACTACCACCATCATCACTACCACCACTACTACCACCATCATCATTATCACCACCATCATTACCACTACTATCAACCAGTCTCTACCACCACTACAATCACTACAAACATGCCGCTATCACTGTCACCACCACTACCACTGTCACTACCACCGTCACCATCACCGTCACCACCACCGTCACCACCACCACTACATATAACACCATCCATCATTACTACATATAACATCGTCCATCATCACTACATATAACACCATCCATCATCACTACATATAACACCATCCATCATCACTACATATAACACCACCCATCATCACTACATATAACAACATCCATCATCACTACATATAACATCATCCATCATCACTACATATAACATCATCCATCATCACTACATATAACATCATTCATCATCACTACATATAACACCATCCATCATCACTACATATAACACCATCCATCATCACTACATATAATACCACCCTTCATCACTGCATATAACAACATCCATCATCACTACATATAACATCATCATCCATCATCACTACATATAACAACATCCATCTTCACTACATATAACATCATCCATCATCACTACATATAACATCATCATCCATCATCACTACATATAACACCACCCTTCATCACTACATATAACAACATCCATCATCACTACATATAACATCATCCATCATCACTACATATAACATCATTCATCATCACTACATATAACACCATCCATCATCACTACATATAACACCATCCATCATCACTACATATAATACCACCCTTCATCACTACATATAATAACATCCATCATCACTATATATAACACCATCCATCACACTACTTATAACACCATCCATCATCACTACAAATCGGTAAAGTAGTTTCTTAGATTATCTTGCGGACACAAACACACAGACATGCTTCTTTGTTTTATATATACCTGTATATAGATGAAGAAAGACTTGATTTTGATTATATCTTATAAGTCAAAGATATATAACCTTTTACATAGTATATATGCTATTCCTGAGGTGGTCAAACAGCCCTGCTCCCGTGGGTTGACCTTCCGCAACAACAATGACTTGCTTGGTGCTCCCCGTAGATATCTTGTTAGTACGAAGAATGTATTAAAAAATTTTCACTAAATATTTTACTGTTCTGAGAGATATCTCACTTCTCTTGGATAATTATTTTCTCCACTATATATTTTACCTTTTGATGATATTCTTCTTTTTTATGATTAAATCAGATCTAGCTGCTGAAACATTCACTAAGTACAAACTTGAAAGAGATCATAATAAAGTCTCTATTCATTTATACAAATAAAAATAATTCTCTGCATTAAAATTCTTCTAGACTGTTGAGAAACTCGACTATTCTGTCCACTTCTAATGTAATCTGCACTGCCTTAGTAGTCAGCTGATGGTTCGCTGATCTCAATATTCCTTGGAGGAGGCCAATCTTCTATCACATATTTTACTCTTAACTCAACGCTACTGGAGGACGGGCGGTAAACTCGTCTGGATCTGCAGGCGTTTGATATTTCGATATTTCAACCTTCAAATTTAAAGCAAAAGATGTGTAAAGATAAGTTATGAGCGTACTAAAATCTCACAATGTCCGAGGTGCAGATGAGACTGTCCAATTTGTTGTAAAAATTTGCTCTGCAGAGATCTCTCCCGTTCTCTCGAAACTCTTTCTTCATAATTCAACCTTCACCTCCTCAACGAAAGATTATAATATTCAAGTTGTCTCACCCCAAAAATAGTACCAGTTTTCGAGACGGTAATTAATAGCCATATTATCAAACCTCTTGAGAATGACAATTTACTGGGTGACAGGCTGTGTAGCTCAGTGTCGTAGTGAGGATACCTGGCGCACTGAACCAGATTATATGTTTACCTTTTCCCCCCTGACGCCCCCCCTACCCCACACCTCTAATACACACACGCCAAGCACTCCATCCTCCCAGCCTTTAAGATAATAAGCAACTCTTAGAATTTTAAGAGCCATGGTTTTGGAATATAATGTGTTTGTTGGGTGAGTTGGCTGTCGTCCCCCCCTCCCACCCCCTCAACAGGGTGGCAGAGAGAGAGAGAGAGAGAGAGCATATAAGAATCTTGGTAAAAGGGAAACTTGGCGACGAGTAAGATCGACTCCTTAGGTGTGAGTGGTGTAGATGATCAAATGAAAGATCAAAGTAACGAAGAAACAAGTAAGAGAGAAAAGAGAGAACAAACTTAAATTTAGTAAGTAACCCTCAGAAGAGTCAGCGGTTAAAGGCGGTGAGAGGAATTAAGAAGTGTGAGGGTTAGAGAAGTGAGGGAGGCTGTGAAGTCAGAAGAGTGAGGGAGGGTTAGTGTGAGAGAAGTGAGGGAGGGTTTGGGTGAAAGTAATGACGGAGAGTGCTAGAAATGAGGAAGATAATGATTAGGGTAATTCGGGTGGATAATGGTGAGAAGTTAAAGAGAGAATTGACAGATGGTAAGAGGAGTGAGACGGTGAGAGTTAGAGGTGAAAAGAATATGTGAGGATAAGGGTAAGAGAAGAGGAAGGAGGTTGAAAGGTAAGATAAGTGAAAGTGAGTGTGTCCCAGGAAGGCGTAAGCCCGCGGTGTGGTAACATCTTATATGTATCCGTAATTGTTCTATCTCAGGTGTCTGATTTTTACCTGGTAAGTGAATACCAATGTATCTGCGATATAAGGAGTGTTAATAGGTATAAAATTGATAAGAGATGAGAGGTAAGGTTGTATCACTGACTCATGGAATCGTGATACCTGTGTGTCAGAGTAACCTGTATCCCCAAATTTTGAGAGTAATAATAATTACTGTACACGAACAATCTTGTGACAAGTGTTTGAGATGTGCTATGAAGTTTTAGTATAAGTAGTAACGTAAATAAAGGACTGACGACCAAGCTTCGTTGTGGGTCACTGTTATAGAATGTTACCAGTAACCTATAGTAATTTTGACTGAACATTGGTCCTGTTGACGTGAATACTGGTTTGGCTGACATGGAAGTAAGGCCAAGTGGTTTTTGTAAATTGTATCAGTGTTAATGTTGATACCATGAGATACCCTGAATCCGCGAGCCCTAGCCCTCGCCATGCTACCACTTTAATTGAGACGTTCATTGTTGATGTTAGGTTCTAAAGAAAGCCTGGGTAGTGGCAGCTCTAAGATGTAAGTACAGTAATTACACGAGTGTGTAAGAATAGAGAAAAATTTGGTTCTCCCAGGTTAACCCACAAAACGGAATATAAGTAAGTAAATCTGAGAATAAAATTAAGAGGAAATATATAAGGAAGAAACTGGAAGAAAGAGAAGTTTAAGTAGAAAATATAATATAGAAACAGAAAGAAAGGTAAAAGAAATAATTCCCTCGCCTACAAAATGGTGAACATCAAAAAATTTTCCCCCAACAAAATGGTAACAGCAGTGGAACGTTCCCCCGATGAAGGCCAACCGATACGAACGAGGTTAAACCTTAAATTTACAGTATTTTATTTACCTGACGATTTATTTTTTTACTTTCATATACTGGATTTTGTCATCCTAATTCTTATTTTCTCCTAAATTAAGTGATTTTAGATGTTTATTTGGACTTAGGCTATGATATAGTGGGATTTTAAACATTGTTCTGTAAGTACGGTATGCATATTACATGCGTTTCAACTTCCGTACATTTTCGACTTAAGAACGTCCTCAGGAACAGAACCCGTTCGTAACCCAGAGACCGCCTTAAGGCCTTATATGCTGATAACTACATGGGAAACAAGAAAACAAGACGTTCTCAAGAGCTTTCGTGTAATTGCGTGGTGCAAATAATCCTTTGCTTGGTGAAAAAATGAGTCTCTTTCATTCCTCTGTGATCTGGTGTCCACAGACTTCCTGCCCATTAAGCCACCTCCAAAGTTTCTACTGTAATCTCTCTCACTGGCACTTAGAATTTTTTATCACATGGTACGCAGTCAATGATCTTCACACACCACACAGTGTTGGTATGTTCTTTCCGTACTATGGTTCTTCAGCTGTCACCTCAGTTTCTCAGCTAATTAAATACGGTAGAGCTAACAAACCAGTGAACTCTGGCAGTTAAAGGCAAGTAAAATAAAGGACTGAACCAACAAGCAGACAGATACTTGCAGAATTTCACTAGATATTGTAGTTGCACAGAGATTCCCCGGCTTCTCAATATCAGTTTTTAGCTTGACTAAATGTTATTATTTTGCTGCTGCTACTGCAGTGGTAAAATTGTTGGTCAGCATTCAGTTACTGTTATCACGCCTCTGAAATATAATGCTGTGTTCTAGGAAACCTCTATATTTCATTCAGCTTTCTCGCTTACGTGTAAACAGTTTATCTATTCCACACCAGAGAAAAGTTAGGTTTGAAGGGCTTGAGTATTACAAATAAGTAGAGATCCAGAGGAAAAGCTTACAGCTGAGATATCGTTGAGGAGTCCTGATGTACTGTGCTTGCTGGAGGAGATTGTTTCTCGTGAACTCCCTACCTTAAAGCCTTTGATGGTAATTGAGTGGATCTATAGTGCAGCAATATCTCCAGATTGCATTCTGTTGCATGTCAAGGTTCATAGCGTCAGATGGGGGTTATCGTCCGCTACAGGTTACACTATACAATGAATGAAATTTATCTTTTCATGTATGATTTAAAACTTTTCCCAATACTGTTGTATCTCTGCAACTTGCATGTGTGAGTGTCTTCATATAAAGTATAATGCTGATGCACAGTAGTGTTTTACTCTCTAGTTTTATAATACACTGAAGTGAAATTTATTTCATAATCATAAACCCTGAGCATAACACCAATTATTGCCATTGAATAAATCTGTTGAACAAATTCTTAAGTAAAAGATGATAGTGTCAAAGTCCAGCCTCTCTGGGCATCTAACCCGATTTTCATATCATTAATGGCAAATGTTATAAGTATCTCACCAGGCGCCTCTCTCCAGTGTCCTCAGTTGTCATTACCCGTTAACCATATCTTTACTGTGTCTCTGGACAAGTATGCATCAAACTTTTCCAACCTTTTGAGTGCATGAGATCCTTGATTCCTCTTATGGTTCCACCTTCTTACCTAACTGGTGTAATGCGACGTCTTTTTATCTACATTTTATTTCGTATTTTTGATGGAAGGGATTTGTTTCTTATATCTTCTTCTCAAACTACATTTATGTGATCAGATCATTTTTAGGGTTTTTTAATGGTGTTTTATAACGTTCAACAGCTTAAATTTGTATTTTCGTATCGATTTCGCATTTCATTTCCTTCCTTCCTTTCGTAATTTATGAGGAGACTCAGATATTTTATCATTGCACTTTGAGGTTTGTTTTCCTCTTTGTTTTGTTTTGTTTCATAGTGAAAAACAGCAGCTGTGTCCAAATTATTGATGAATGATTTTAATTGTAGTAATCATATTAAGAAGAGCTTAGATTAATATATTTACCGTTTGACCTAAGGCAATCGATTTTTTTTTATTCATAAAGTTAATACACTGGAGGACATGTGGATGATACCCACCCCACCATGATATTCAGTGCCAGTAATGAACTGCAACACACCGAAGTAAGCATTTTCTGTTGACTAATGTGAAGTTGATTTCTGTGTCCATTGGAACCTATTTAAGTCCATTCGTGAAACCTTCCCTTTACGGAATAAAATCATTACAGTATATGGAAAGGAAACACACTTGTTTCTCCTCGGTCACACCAAATTTTCCCGCTGATTTTTCATAAAATTCTCATTTTCCCATTTTAGTAATAAATTACAGTGATTCAAAGTGATTCATTCCTCTCTTATACAATAAAGACTGGTTTCTTTGCGAATTCATAGACCTCTATTTTGTGCTGTTGATGACACAGTTATTTCGTAGTTGGCGAGCCGACCAGAAGTTGCAAAACTCTGCCTTTTGAGTCATCTACCAAGAATTTTGCCTAACTTAAAAAAATACACATTATCTACTGAAGACACAAAGACTGGTAAAATTGGATACACTGAAGGGGGTTCAGATTAAAAAAGCTCACATGATGATGAATGTTTCTCACAAGTGAAGATGTACAGTGATAGTGAATCTGTTTGAATAAACTAAACACAAAAATAATTTCCCAATGTATTGTCAAATTTACACTAAAACTTTGCCGTCATCAGATACAGCATGTTCGTGTTGCAACTGTTGAGAGATAAGCGAGTGTCTGTCGGCCGCTGACTCGCCTGGGAACAATAAACTTAATAAATCATTACTGCTGCTTTGAGAGTGGGTTCCGTGTTAGATCGAAAGTTTTATTAACAAAATTATCAAAATTACTATCGACTAACGGGGTGCACTGTACAATAACTTCCTGTACAAGTCTTAAATAAAGATTAGGTCAGTCTGACACAGTACAGGTATTCTGATGGGAGTCAGCAACTCAGGAGAGGATATTGTCACCCGCAGTTATTAAACATCCATTTTCACAAAATCCCACTAAATTACTGTCTGGCAGAATATGAAATGATTTTGAGGCAGTTCCAGCGTGTATCTACTGCTTTCAGCTAGTGAATAGACACCATCCCTGCCTCACCGACACACACACACACTCGCTTCTCACTACCTATTAACCATAATACTGTTTATGTTTGATTTAATACTGAATATTTTTATGATATTTGTGTTGAATAAATACTAAAGGTTCTTTATGTAACATGTACCTCATACTAATACTTGATACACAGATATATAAAGCAGGAAACATTGACCAATTTGGGACCAAAACTAATTTCCCCCATTTTATTATTAAGTTAATTGAGCCTTGGTGTATCACGATCGTTATTAGAGCCTTACCTGTAATCGAATTTGTCTCTAGTGTATCTTCACAGAATTTATCTGCCTTGTTATTTGAGTTGTATTATGTTAGCATGCATAGTATGTTCTTGTGGTTCTCTAAGTAGAGCCCAATGTCTTAAATCTGGGCTCTACTTAGAGAACTACAAGGTAATGGAGTCTGCCAACACCTTTGTTCCTGCCTGGAGTCGTCTTATGTTGAAAAGATCCTTCATCTGGTACTGGATGTCCAACCCACTGGCTAAATTGGCACTGGCACGACTAAGGAAGGAAACTAAGAAAATGGAAGAGAGAGTTGGTGCCAGTACACATTTTTGTTTTACCCCCGTTTGGATGGGGGTAAAACTCAGACTGAATGCCATTGTGCAGGATACTGCCGTTCATGCCATCAAGGAGTTGCCTCACAATGGCGATGAATTTTGGTGGGCAGCCAATACGGCTGAGGGTCCGCGAGAGGGCTTCCCTGTTGACCAAGATGAAGGCCTTGGTTAGGTCGATGAAGGCTAGGTACAGGTCACGATGCTGTTCTCTGCACTTTTCTTGTATCTGGCGGGCAGCAATGATTATGTCAGTGGTGCCACGCGATGGAATAAAGTCACATTGAGATTCTGGGGCAAGTTTTCCGCCTCAGGAAGAAGTCTGTTTAGGAGGACTTGGGGGGATAAACTTGCCAGCTATGGTGCAGCAGCGAGATCCCTCGGTAGTTGCCGCAGTCTGACCGGTCTCCCTTGTTCTTATAAATATTGATGATGGAGGCATCTTTAAGAGCTTGGGGGATTTCCTTCTTTTCTCATATATTTTCCAGGAGAGAGTAGAGACAGCTGGAAAGCAGAGGTCCTCCTGCTTTATACACCTCGGGTGGGATTCTATCAGGCCCGGAGGCTTTGTTATTTTTCATCTGTTTGATGGCAGTAGCTACCTCATCCAGGGTTGGAGGATAGCTGAAGTGGGTCAGCTGTGGTTGCTGAGGGGCCTGCTGGGTAGTCGGGACATCCACAACGTTGTTTCGGTTGAGCAGTGAATGGTAGTAGTCTTTCCAGCGCTGAAGGATGCCTTCTTCAACTTTAATTTGGGAGTTACCATTGGATGAGCGGTGGGGGCTGCGCCATGAGTGATTGGCCCATAAAATGTTTTAGTGGGATTGAAAAATTAGTGCATCTTGTGCCGATCTGCAAATTTTTTGTGTTTCACATACTTTATTTTAAACCAGTCGTTCTCTAGATTGCAAAGTTCTCGCTGGATCGCTGCTTTCTTCTTGCAGAAAGTATCAGCTTTGGTCTGAGACTGAGGGTTGTTCTGCCAGTCAGTTAAAGCAGCACATTTACTACCCTCGACGGGTACATTGATTTCCAGGTCATTTTCATCAAACCAGTCCTGGTGTATTCTTTCGATCTGGCCGAGGGTCTCTCTGCAGGTTTTTGTCATGACAGTGTTGAGAATATTCCGTTCGGCACTGAGATTTGGGTTGTTTGTTGTCTGGTTGTTTATCAGCCCATCTTCGAGCTGCTCTCTAAAGGCATGTGCTACCGTTGAATCCTCCAGATGCGTAGTGTTAAAACCTCTTTTGGAGGAATGCTTTCTTCGCCGTTTTGGTCTGAGCCACGCATGGCTCGGGTGATGAGGACATCTCGGCGATCTCTTTTTCTGACAAAGATGTAGTCAATGAGATGCCAGTGTTTGGATCAGGGGTGTTGCCACTAACCTTTGAACTTGTCGACCTGCCTAAACAAGGTATTGGTGATAATGAGGTTGTGTGTAGCACACTTGCTGAGTTGGAGTAGGCCGTTGGGGTTACACTTGCCTAGTCCGTTTCTCCCTGTGGTTCCCTGCCAAATGTCAGCATCTTTGCCAACTCTGGCATTGAAGTCACCAAGGAGCACAACCTTATCTTCTTTGGGGATAAAGGTTTAGCACTCTGTCGAGGTCGACGTAAAAGGCCTCCTTGAAGTCATTCTCTGCATCCAGTGTTGGTGTATGCACTGATAAAACAGGCATGATGTGAATGATTCAGTGGGACTTGGAGAGTCATCAGGAGCTCGTTGATCACAACAGGCCTTTCAGTTAACCTGTGTAGGATGCGTTGGCAAAGCCAACTCCATAAATGCATTGTTTCTCCACAGCAGGCTTACCTTTCTAGAAGAAGGTATAGCCAGACCCCCATTCTGTGAGTCGACCCTCATATGGGAGCCGGGGCTCACTAATGGCTGTTATGTCTGTTACGAGTTGGGGATTTAGAATATAGTTAAAAGTCTACCCAGATCCCAACAGGCAACAACAAAAAAAACAAAGACAATAGGACTATAAAAGGGTAGACAAAGGATGCGAGTTTTTGTTGTGTATAATAAAGTACCATAAATTCCTTAACAAAATATTCAGCTTTCTATAATTTACCCTTAACCATACTTAACCTAAACATTAACAGTATATACATTTTTATACAACAATTTTGAAGCTAGTGGACGTGGGGAGGCAATATAAGATTACAAATACTTAAGTGCGGAGCTGAGATGGCTGACGAGTAAGGCTGAGTATTGTAGAAGACGGTAGGTAGTCACTGTGCCGTTGGTTTTCAGGATAGGTGATCCTGTGGTCACTTCCCAGAGTGAACTGAACTCTCCTCGAACTGGAGCTGACGAAGAAGACTTTGAGGAGGTGAAGCAACAACCAGGATATGGAGAAGGGGAAACCCCGGAGTGGTAACTAAGAGTAGTCATACTCGGGTTTCGTCCCTAGTTGGCGTTGCTCGTGGTGCTGGGTAGGTAGATCATGACAATTGATGACGTGGTTCGTAACATGTCGATGTTATACCTAGCCAGATCTTTTGCCACAAGGGCGGTTCTTCTTTCAGGACGCTCATTTGTGCCAGTATCCAGAAGGGTACTTACATTCCAAGCAGCTACCATAAGAGGTTGCATAGTTTGTTTTTGTTTTGATCTGTGATTATGATTGTGTTTCCGACCGCATAAGGATAACCATACTGGGTGCGGTTGCCCAGTCAGGTTGGTTCTTTAGGCAGGCTATGTTTAGGGTACTTTTCTAGTCCCCTCCCTATGTGGGGTGAGCAGAGTGGCTTCTCGAAAGGGCTGCCGAGTCGCAGACAGGACCGGACTGCACTGCTGCCTAGGTCCCAGTGCATAAACGACCATCTTGTATGCCACCCATGTGCAGAGTAGTGGCTAGAAACTTCCGACAGTCATTTCTGCCTGTCCCCGTCGCCACTCGTCCGTCGCCATAGGACTTTTGGGGGTATAGGGGTTTTTATGATGATGATGAGTATGATGAGCTGGAAATGGCTGAGCGTGAGTTGGTTTATATGGTGAGGCAGGAGATCAGGCTGCAACCACACATCTTGACTCTCTCTTTTCCTGATCCAGTGGTGCAAGTGTTGCAGCGAATGGGGAGAGGGAGAGTTGCAATGGACTGCTGAGAGCCCAGCTTGTTGGGTTATGCCCAATGTCTATGATGCATTGCCTTCGTCCACCAGTGTAGTCGTTGGGTTCCCATGGTGGTCACCTCTTCCGCCTCTACCGCCGTTGGGGTCTTGCTGGCGCTTTGCAAGCATGTCTGCCTGATGCGAGGTTCCACTGCAGAACTTTCGTTTGTGGTTTACTCCCGTAGCCTTATACCTACCAAGGTTAATCCGCAAGGCAGCGGGTCAGTGGTTGGTAGGCGTCAGGACGTGTCCACATTCCAGTGGTCCTATGCGCCGTCCCTCTGGGGCCCACTGTTACTCGGAGAACCCCTATTGGTCTAACCTTGGCCCACGAGGCACCCAGTTACCGTGTGTTGCCACGAGGAGGCACAGCAGGAGTCTTGATGGTGAAGAGGCTGATTACTGGCAGTGGAAGACTTATGCAAGTTGCCTCCCTGTTCGTCACGAGGGCTAACCAGCGGCGGTAGCTGAAAGCGAGAGGAAAAAAGCAGTGCTTACACACACACACACACACACACACACACACACAGAATGAGCGAGACTTATTTCAGGTATTAATACACCACGAATATTGACTTCCTTCACAAGGAACGGTAAAAGTCACAAGTCTCCGGTCCACATTGGCCTACTGTCCTCTACCACTCCACTGCCCGAGGTGCAGGATGAGGACAGGGGGAGAGAGAAAGGTAAAAACGGCAAGGGAAAGAGGTGGGCGTAAAGGGAACTGAGAGTCTATGAATGTCTGAGATAAAAACAAAGTAATAAGAGTCACTTGTGAAGTAAGTGATGGAAAGAAACGAGAGTAGGAGATGTTAAACGGGTGAGTGGTGTTGAAGGCTGGTAGTCTAGTCTGCCTCGAGGAAGACAAACAAGAATGAATTAGTGGACAACCAGAGACAGGAAGATAACGCGGTAAGAGGTGACGGGCAGCGTAAGAGGAGGAGGTGAGAACTAGGTGTTAGATGACAAGCAAGAAACAGAAGGGCTAAGGAAGAAAGGTGAGGACAAAATAAACTGGGAAAATATAAAGACTGTAAAAAGATAATGATAACAGATGTCCAGGAAAGACACAGAGTACAGAGGTTTAAGAGGGAATTAGTGAAGTAGTGTAAAGGAGCGAGAAAATTATTTCTACTTTGGTTTCCAGTATAGAAGAGTAGAGAGCGATGTGTCAGGTATTGAGACCAAGAGATTATAAAATGCTTTACTTTTTTTCTGAACGTTCAAAGCCGTAAATGTATATGAAAGTACAGACTGACCTTTGTTGTTGACATGTGTGTATCAAATACAAGTGACCTGACCACTGGCACTCCTCTTGGCGACAGTCTTGCTCATGTCCCACATTCCTTCCAAGAGAATTTTGGGCAAGATGGTCCCGTCAAGAGAGAGTTTACAGCACAGGCAATGTGAGGTGATGACTGTTAGTGTGGAGGAGGACACTGGACGAAAACAAGAAGACAGAATCTTTTCAAATCCCAGTTGATGAAAGGTAAATACTGTGAGGACGGAGGGAGACTTGAATAAGACGAGGGAGATGCTCTAGAAGTTAGGAGAAGTATAATATTGTACAGTTATCGTGTCGGTAGTCGCATTATAACGTTGTGTTGGATAACATTACTATTGTGATTTAATTCTTCATCTGTCATACTAAGGTACTGATAATGCAAAGCCAAATTACGATCAAATTATTATGTTCGCTGAAAGGCTTCCTACGTTTCAACTTTTTATTTTAATGATGAACTAATTTGTTTAATATCAGTGACTCCTATCAATGTCTCTTGTCAGTGTCTCCCGGCAGTGTCTCTTGTCATTGTCCTCGTTAACGTCCCCGTCATTGTTCCTGGGAGTTGTAGCCGACGTCCATCCTTCCCCTCCCCTCTACCAGCCTGTGGTCACCCACCCCCTCCCCTCTTCCAGCTCGTGATCACCCTTCCCCTCCCCTCCCCTCTTCCAGCTCGTGGTCACCCTCCCCTCTCCCAGCTCGTGATCACCCTTCCCCTCCCCTCTTCCAGCTCGTGGTCACCCTCCCCTCTCCCAGCTTGTGGTTACCCTCCCCATCTCTTAACTGGTTAGGCACCCTGCTCTGTGCTCTCCCTCCTACCATTCGTGTGGGATATTTAGATTATTCTACAAGTGTGTTCCTTCAATCCGTAGTGTACAGTATATAGTAATAAGTGCTACTTGTACAGTCTTGTTCAAGATTCTTCGAACACTACTGGAGACAGCTGGCAACTCAAGGCCGTTTGTTTACTATATAGTACGTAGTATAATATAATACGAAACAACAAAGCCCAACCATGAAATTAAGCAACGGGGAATTAAGTAACCAATCACCGATCACTTTTACATTTATTCATATTTTTTACTACGTACTACAGTAAACAAACGGCCTTGAGTTGCCAGCTGTCTCCAGCAGTGTTGGAAGACTCTTGAACGAGACTGTACATCCTGCCAAGTTCAAGTTTATATCGGGTGTAGTAGAATGGATTTCATTCTGACTACATCATATGTAAATCACCCACGAGGGATGTTTGTCTCCTGAGATATTTAAAAGGATTCAAAATTACTGGAATATGGCCCAGAAGATGTCGATAATGGTCCTTTTAGCAACTATCAGGTCTTCCTTAACGGGGACATGTATTTGTAAATTGCTTTTCCGTTTGATATGAGCAACTGCGCTTCCTATGTCTTCAGGTCCCGAGCAGGCAGGGCAGATGAACGAAAGAGGAAAAAAAATAATAGCTACTTTTTCTTTTGCCTAGCAATTCAGGCCATCGAGTTTGGTCTCAGTGTGTCGAGACATCTAAGAAAAGCTCTCCAACTAAGCTCCTAAAAGAGTATAGTTTTGTGTAATGATTTCCCTTTGATCTCCAGTTTGTCATAACCCCATGTTTACAACTACAGGCCAAAAGAACCTATAACGAATGGAATGGAGAAAAATTAGAGACAGAGACGGAGAGACACTCCTTCCTGACGTCAATAAACCAAGAACATCTTTCTATGTCCAGTCACGAGGAACTGCAGAAGCAGAGGTCTATGTTGTTCACAACAGCTTATTGTCCTCGTCTTCCACTGGGAGGAAGAGGGAGTATGAGGGAGGAGGTAGTGGAGAGAAAGACAGGCTGGTGGAGTGTCGGTTACTATGAAAGAGGAAGGAGTGAATAAGAGACAGTGTGTGGTGGGAAGAGAGAACACGGAGATGGTGGTGAGAGAAAGGCTGAGAATTTCTCATTGCGGATAATAAGAAGAAAGTGATGAGAGAGAGAGAGAGAGAGCGCGCATTGTACAAGAAAGAAAACACCAAATTATCGGAGTTAAGAGAGAAAAATTACAATAAGGAAGATTGAAGAATAGTTATTGACTGAAGGTAAAAAAAGAGGAGGGGAAGGAATGGAGGGTGTGGGGATGAGAGGATCGAGAGTCCCATGCAAGAAGAGAGTATGATTGGCGAAGACTCGAGGAACATAGAGGTAACCGATGAAATGTATAGGAGGAAAGAGACAGAAAAAGCAGATGGAGAATGGTCTGGGGAACATTGGGAAGAGGAGGAAGGGTAAAAAGTGAAGATTAATGGGAAAAACAGAGAGAGAGAGAGAGAGAGAGAGAGAGAGAGAGAGAGAGGTATTATACGAAGGAAAATTAAATAAAAGAGGAAATGGAAGAGAAATAGTCCTTCCAGAAATTAATATATCACCAACATCCTTCTGTGTTCATTCGCGTGGATATGCAAAAGCAGAGGACCTCTTATTCAAGTTGGTTTATTGTTCTCCTCCCCTCTATGGTTGGTCAGGAGAGTGGGGTGAGAGGGAGTGAGGGCATGTCAGGAGAAGAGAGAGAGAGAGAGAGAGAGAGAGAGAGCGTACGTATTGGCAAAAGGAAGGAAGACTGGGAAAACGTCAATACTTGTTTGTGAGTGTCAGTGCAGCTGAGGACTGGTGTCGAAAAAGACAGGTGTGAGAGAGAGAGGAGAGGAGGGGGAGTAGTCGAGGTGAAAGGAAATAAGGCAAACGGTGTGATTCAGTTGAGACATGAGAGGCAAGTTAATTGAGATGGGAAAAAAAAAAAAGATATAATCGAAGAAAAATAACATCAAGAGAGTAGCAGTCAGGATTTAATCTGAGAAGATGAGAGATAAGGTGGGGGGGTGACGGAGAGCGAGAGAGAGAGAAGTGGTGAAAGGCGGCAGGTCTGGGCCGACGACGCCACACAGGAAGTAATTAAGAGAGGTTGCCAGGGAAGTGTCAAAGACCCAAGGGAGAAGGGGGTCAGGCAAGATGCAGTGTGAGGAGAGAAAAAGAAAGGGAGCAATTAAAGGGAGAAATAAAAAAATAAATAAAGAGAAGTAAAAGGGTAAAAGGGGTTTGATGCAGACTAGCCGAGGAGAAGAGAAAGAGAGGGTGGATAGACTAGTGGGAAGCGAAGGCAGAACTCGTGATAGTCTCCCAAGTGGAGCGTGAAAGTCAGCGAGCCATGGAACAGCTCTATTATGAATGGAATAAACAGATAGGGGGAGAAACCTTCGAGAGAGAGAGAGAGAGAGAGAGACGCATAATATACACTATATATACATCCATACCTTATTGTACTGTACGTCATGGTCGTCAGGTGGTGTTAACTATTGTTTGTTTTTCTTGATCGGTATACTTAATTCTTTTCACTTTTATGACCCAACCTTTTATTTCCTGCCATTGTTTCTGGTATGTTTCTGCCGTATATACCACAACACAAAACAACGCCTCCTTTACTGGATCACTCTTTTATTATTGTGAATACTACAGTGTATGTGCACGATACATCCACGTGATAACTATCTTAAGTGAAGTATCCCTCTAATACGAGCACCCATTAATGTAGGACCGTTAACGGAGAGGACACCAGTCGAAGTGTTTCCTTCCTTCCCTCACAAGCCAATCAATGGGAGTGCTGCTGTGTAACAAAACATGCTCAGTTGGCGTGTGTGGCTCATCCACAAGTTCAGATGGGTTCTAGACACGTGAGACATTCATTTTTTTATAGTGAACAAGCTCTCTCACAGCGGATTTTTCTCCTGTTGACTCCCATTAACGGATAGTGATAATGAATTAACACACCCCTACTCATGCTGGACCAAGTGACATCATTTGTAACAGAAAATAACTCTACCTGCGGATTTTATTTAAATTGGTTGCCTACTGGTGAATATTAATAGTTCTAGACTGAAGCCCCATCTCTAGGAGGAGATACTTTGTGTGCTAAAAGAAGGATCTGTCAGTGGAAGGTTTTTATGTATCTACTTTAAGTTTCCCTCCATTGATCTGTGGTCACTGTCGACAATGAAAAATAAATCATTAACATATTAAGAAGTAAAGTCACCTTCTTCAGTTGAATATATATTAAAAAGTTAGTTTCAACTTGATTAACGTTTCCCATTTTCTTTTCCTTTTAATTTTTCCAATTAAAAAGTTAACAATAAATTAATGTTTGTGTTTGTAAATTTAATGATACAATTGCTTTTCTTCCATTGTTATCCATACCATATTTTTCTCGCAGATTCTTGCCTTCCACTTTTGATGTAGAAGTTACCCATACCCATTTAATATATTCTAAAACCAGCTTGTTACGTATGCAGAAAAGTTCTCTCATTCATGTTATTTGATGTGGCGTCTTGTACCTGAATTTTCTGAGAGTTTTACCTACTGGATTTCCTATTAAAGTAACAGCTTTATTTTTACTAATAGACTCTGTACACTTTCGAATTCCACATTTGTTTTTAAATTATATGTTTACGAATAAGGAACCACATTATCTCTTATTGATTTTCTTCACTAGTAGGAAACTTACTTCTTTAACACAATAAGGTAGACCACATTTTTTATTTTGCCATTAGCAGCAAGTATGTATAGATTTTTGCCAGTTCCCACTCTGGAGCATCTAACATAGAACTGTCCATGAGGGAAGCAAGGAAACACCAGGTTTAGGCCAACCATCTTTAGGGACTGACCCTGGCTTTTGTAGATGGTCATGGCAAAGCTCACTTTAACCGGAAACTGAAGTCGCTTGAACTCAAATGGCAGGTCAGTGGTGATGAGAGGTATCCTTGGTATAAACACGTCCTCTCCTTTAGCTTTTCCTGTCAGTAATTGTAGCTTCCAGTACATGTGGCATCATGTTCTTCACCACCAGTCTTGTACCATTGCAGAAGATTGGTGGTTCAAGATTTCTTAGGAGCATTATAGGAGTTCCAATCTTGAGAGTGAGGTGGTGAGGAGGCATTCCAGCGGACTCCAAAGAATCAAGGAATTCTGCAGGGCATATATAACGGCCCTGCTGAAACTGTGTTACCTCATCATGATTTCCACCCTTTTCCAATGCAAAGATCGCTTGGTCAGAGCCTTTGTTGACGTATCTGCAAACATACTTGATGGACTTGGCTGAATTACAGAACTCTACATTGATGTGCGCATTGAATGCTTTAGTCAAAAGAGGATTGTAGGGGACCACCCATATAACATATAACAACATCCATCATCACTACATATAACATCATCCATCATCACTATATATAACATCATCCATCATCGCTACATATAACAACATCCATCATCACTACATATAACATCATCCATCATCACTATATATAACATCATCCATCATCGCTACATATAACATCATCCATCATCACTACATATAACAACATCCATCATCACTACATATAATACCACCCATCATCACTACATATAACACCATCCATCATCACCACATATAGCACCACCCATCATCACTACATATAACATCATCCATCATCACTACATATAACAACATCCATCATCACTACATGTAATACCATCCATCATCACTACATATAACACCATCCATCATCACTACTACATATAACACCACCCATCATCACTACATATAACAACATCCATCATCACTACATATAACATCATCCATCATCACTACATGTAGCACCATCCATCATCACTACATATAACACCATCCATCATTACTACTACATATAACACCACCCATCATCACTACATATAACAACATCCATCATCACTACATATAACATCATCCATCATCACTACATATAACACCACCCATCATCATCACTACATATAACACCATCCATCATCACTACACATATAACACATCCATCATCACTACATATAACACCATCCATCATCACCACATATAGCACCACCCATCATCACTACATATAACATCATCCATCATCACTACATATAATACCATCCATCATCACTACATATAATACCATCCATCATCACTACATATAACACCATCCATCATCACTACACATAACAACATCCATCATCACTACATAAACATCATCCATCATCACTACATATAACATCATCCATCATCATTACATATAACACCACCCATCATCACTACATATAACATCATCCATCATCACTACATATAACACCATCCATCATCACTACATATAACACCATCCATCCATCACTACATATAACACATCATCCATCATCACTACATATAACACCATCCATCATCACTACATATAACATCATCCATCATCACTACATATAACACCATCCATCATCACTACATATAACATATAAAACATCATCCATCATATAACACTACATATAACATACCATCCATCATCACTACATATAACACCATTCATCATCAACATATAATACATCCATCATCACTACATATAACACCATCCATCATCACTATATAATACCATCCATCATCACTACATATAACACCATCCATCATCACTACATATAACACCACCCATCATCATATAACATCCACATCACTACATATAACATCATCCATCATCATCACATATAACACCACCCATCATCATCACTACATATAACACCATCCATCATCAATAGTATTTTGGGTAAAGTAGTTTTCCAAGGATTCTGTGTGACACACACACAAACAAAGTAAACACACAGACGCGTATTTATGGAGAAGATATATATATATATATATATATATATATATATATATATATATATATATATATATATATATATATTTCATGTAGATCCACAATGAAAACGTGGATAAGATAAATCTTGATTTTATTAGGTGATGGTCAGTTCAAAACTGATAATATGTTACATTAATTTATTTGTCAGTGGCCCAAGGTTAAAAATGCTTTGAAAACCTTTGATCTAGATGTATGATAGTTATTTTGTGGGTCCCTTTTTTTGACCTGACCTGGCTAGTCACGTCACCACCCTTCTCTTAAGCTCCTCTACGTGTGTGTTGGTGTGGGGATTAGTGGATGACATCATTATGACCTGACCTCATGTTTTTAAGGTCACCCTGTATATTTAAGCCTCTCTCTGTCCATGTAATCCAGTTGCCTCTGAAGATGTCTTGAATAAAGACGAAAGCTAAGGTGCTCCGTTGTTTCCATTTTCCCGTGTGATTTTATCATATATATATATATATATATATATATATATATATATATATATATATATATATATATATATATATATATATATATAATATACTATAGGAGTAGCCGTGTGTCTGTCTGTTCTGGGCAGCCGAAACAGCACAATCGTTTTTCATCAAACTTCGTGGAAAAATCGCAAAAAATTCGTAGAGTGGAACAAACCTGGTCCCATGTCGATGGTTTCTTTAGGAGCGCATTAATTAACGATTTTATTTATGCTGGACACAGATGTCCCTGTACGCTGTCAGCCGGCCGGACGATGGCAGTTATCGTACTGCTCCCTCCTCCTCCCCCACTTTTTCTCTTAGCCTACTTTTTTTTAATGTTGTTTGGATTAGTAAAGGAAGGGAGATGAGTAAATAGAAGAAAGAAGGGGAAAGAGACAATAGTTAGAGATAACAGGTGGGGGAAGCCGAGTTTAATCATGCGTCTGGATGCGCAGTTTCAACTTTACCAGAGCATTTTCGGACCTTGCAAGCCTACAGTGTGTACTTATTTCTCTCCTTAGGGCGAATATTTCTTAAACTAATTATTCCAACCTTTATTCTATTCCTTCCTATATCATATTAGATACTGTAAGTATCACGACCACGACCATGATTATAACAACCACGACCATGATCATAACCACGACTATGATTATAACAAACACGACCATGATTATAACAACCACGACTATGATTATAACAACCACGACTATGATTATACCAAACACGACCATGATTATAACAACCACGACTATGATTATAACAACCACGACTATGATCATAACAACCACGACCATGATTATAACAACTACGACCATGATTATAACTACGACCATGATTATAACAACCACGACCATGATTATAACAACCACGACTATGATTATAACACCTACGACTATGATCATAACCACGACCATGATTATAATAACCACAAAAACCGGGCACGAAGGGCCCGGGATCACTTGTATATAGTATAACATAAAGCCAGATTAGAGCTTACACTGGCCTTTCTGACATCTACTGTAGGTACTAGGTAGTAGGCAGCGATCAAACAGGGAGCATAATGTATTGTCTAATGGTAGACCCTGCTGCCATATGGCATCACAAATATTATGACCAAGTCCCAGGTTGCTGATCTGACATTTTGCCTCATTTACATACAATTGCAGGGTCTCAGCTGTTTCTCTTACTAATGATAACACAATATACATATATTGTTCCTCACTTTTGATTTTTTTTTCCATTTCTGCATTTTTTTTATGGTTCAACTTTTTTTTGTTATTGTGTGACCCAGATGTGGGTCGGTGACTTGTGTCTGGGTGGGTTGAGCCTCATTAAAAGTATTGTTATTTTTTCATTAATTTTTCGTTTGACACAATGAACCCAGATTCTCATACAGTAGTTCATCTAATAGTTTAATATTAACAAGTTTCTCATTAAAACTTCATGGACAAAAAGAACACACATCTTCTACTGCCTTTGTAGGTGAAACTATGGGCCAAACTTCTCTGTAATCTTTCGGAAAGTCCCTCCTGCGTAATGCTAGTTGATCTATTATGTCTGTCTGTAACTTACTCCCCCCCCCCCCTCCATTTTATCAATCTATGGAGGAACCTTATTCCTTGTTAAACTCTGTAAAATGAATTGGTATCATTTCATTAACTTGTCAGGTAAGTCAGATTGTTTGGTTGTGTGGCGCCTTGGAATTCATCTCCTCACAACTGTCTCAGTTCTTTATGTAGGATTAGTTGTATGAAAAAGGAGTCCAGGTATTACTGTAAGATGATGAAGTGGACGTGTGTTTTTTGCACCAATCGTCCAATAATGCAGTGAACTGGAGAGGCTGGAGTGGAATGGAGGGTGAATTAAATGTGGTTGGACATTGTTGTAATATTGTGTGACATTCTAAGTTTTCACATAATGTGAAAATTTCTGGAAATAGTATCTGAGCTCAGCGAGGTTTATGGTGTTATTTTTGTTATTGTTAATATTGGGGTTTAAATTTGGAATATCGGAGAGTAAACAACAGTTGTGAAGGTCGTTCATTATGGTTATGAGGTCAGTTTTTTATTTCACGTTAAGGTAGAGGGTCATAATGAAGACCAAAGTTAATTAGCGGTCATAATGAAGGTTGACATTAATTAGGGCTCATTAATGTTCGTGGTGAATTCTTTTTAATTACAGAATACATATTTACATTAATTTTATTATTACCAACGCAAGTTTTATCCACCTCAGCGGCTTTCTGGGTCAGCCAGCTTGACCATCATAGGACGATCACTGAAGTTGGCTGGTTTAGTATCGCAACATTATTTACTCAGTGGAGAGTTTTTATAATAACAAGAGAACGATCTGCGATACTTGTGGCTTGTATCAGTAGCAACAAGATGAAGACAATGAATAATTAAATAGATAAAAATAAATAAAAAAATATGAAATTGGTTTATCCCGAGTGCTACACTGTAACAATTTACATCACAAATGCAACCTGTAGAACCAACCAGAAAAAAAGTCTAGTCACCCTTTAGGCATACTGGCCTAGTTAATACATTTTTATTAAACAAGCAAGCAGATCTTGCGTCCATAGCTGAGTAGGTCTCAAATAACCTAGTTTTAGTTATATTAAATCACCAAGGTGCATTTTCTCTGTTTCCCCTATATAATTTAATTTCCAGCGTCCACCTCCAATCAGTAACATTCCAATTGTAGCTGCCACTAATCTCCTGTCTTACTGTAATCAATAATCTCCATTGGAATCACCACTTTTCTAGCATTATGAATAATTCGTCTAACAAACAGTTTTCTTTTATCTGCCTCGTCTCTACCTTAAAACTTGTTACTCTTTACAATAGTCATAACCTTCGCCCCATAGAACACTATTGTCACGTATGATACACCACAACCTTATTTATCATTATAAGACAAAATTCAATCTATAGTTGCCTCATCAACCAGCAATCTTCACTTCTTCCTTAACTCTCTCGCACCAAATGATTTGACTCTTTACTTTCTCTTATCTAAAGTTATTGCCATGGTTATTCTGCCATGAAATCTAATCCATCACCCCCTTCACCTTCCAATCCCAATCGCCCCCTTCGTCCTTCTTTAATATGCCATCTTTACTCCGGTAAGTTCTGCTAAGTTAATCTTTATCATCATTTACTTTCTTCATTCTTTTTCACTTCTTCGTTTAGGGAACTCGCGGCTCTCACGTCTTTCTAACCGTCTACAAATTAATCTCTTTAGAAGTAAGTCATACAGCCATCTCTTGTTACACAACTAAATTATGCATCATCTCTTTTTGTCCATTGTGTACAGATCAAATCTAGTTTGAATACAGGTTACTTGTCAGTGTCATTGTTCAGCAGTCTTCACAGTCAAGAAGTTAATTCCTCACTCGCTGCCCAGTAACAATGAGTCGTGGTGAAAATTAAGGCATAAATGACATATGTTTAAGAGAACTTAAGTGATTCTCAAGTTAAGAAATGAACAGAAAATATATCATGTTAAGTCTTTGTAAAATAAAATTTTGCAAGAGGGTGAAAAGTTCTCATTCTACAATTTTGCCGTGAGAGATAAATCACCTGAGCGTCGTGATAGATGGTTCAATGTTCTCAAGAAACTGAAGATGGCAGTCGGTGGAGCGCGGGTAAACATGGAGTGATGTGTGGGAAAACACTTCATCACCAACCTGTCTTTACTCAGATATGTACCAAATTGAAGAAGTAACCGCGACAATACGTTAATGGTCTTACTGCGGCTCTGCGTATACACACAATTTCATGTGAATAGGACGAAGAATTATTATTTCGTAGTTCGTAGTTGTATATATTAACTATAGTGTTTAATTGGGTGTAAATTTTATCAACCTGATTTTAATAAGATTATTTAGAGTAAGTTGGATTCGATTGAAAAGAAGGTAAATAGAGAACTTTATTTGTTTCCTGATGCCTTTAAGATGTTTATATTGTACTCTTCATTGTTCTTCTGTTTTATTATATCAACCTGGTTTCTATTTATGGTAATTTTATGTTTTATAGCTTCATAGACGATATAAAGTTAATCCATCTCCTGGGGTAGAAGGTATTAATAACAAATTGTCAGAAGTAGTTTTGAGAGATTGCTGTAAGTCTTGTTGGGAAAAAAATTAAATCATCTTATTTAATACAATGCCAATGTACATGTACTAATTTTTTTTGGACGGGATAAAAGTTGATACTGTTTAAAGTTAACATATTTATCATGGCCACTAAATTGACTGGTATATGTTAATCTCCGTTATTATTTGGGTTATCACTATATCCATGCCTGTGAAGTGTACTATGCTCTCATGTGGGTTTTATCAACAGTCTATACTTCGCTTCTCTCAAAGAAAAAGATTCAGGCCTGTTTGTCAAGTTGAGCCTTGTGCTTGTTTAACATGGGATTCAGTACTTCAGTTAAAACTAGTATATGTGCTTTAAAAGTTCTTAATTACAGATACAGATTATAAAGTTGGTGTGGTTGAGGGATGTTTCAGGACTACAGTGCAGTACAACGGCTTAATTTCCTGAATGTTCCATTATTAAACCAAAGCGACATACCTCGTAATGTCTAATTGTTGGTGACTACTGTATTAACTAGTGTATAATAAGCAATTTGAAGACCTTAGATTTTGGGGAGTAGTTATGTTTTATAACATAAGCACATTCGGAATCTTTTTGAAATACATTACTGTGGAGGAGTGGTTATCTTACTGGGGTGGCAGTCCATTAATCTTAGGTTCGAATATCCATTGAAACGACCATGTGTGATTATATCCAGTTTACTGGTATTATTTGTATTAAAAATATCCTCATTGGGTTGTCGTTAAAGCCCAGCTGGATCACAAATATATACAACATAATGGGAAGATATTCTAAACCATTTTGCCCTGATATATGTGACGCCAGGTTCAGGTAGCTAACGCCCTGGGGCTGTCACGAAAATTCCATATAATATTACATATACTGAGCTGGAGTATTTCTCACATTTTCAGGGTTTTTCCTCGAGGGTGGTTCCCTTAGTCTGCCATTAGAAAGAGTTGCAGATATTGAGACAGAATTAAACTAATTTCTTCCTACGTTTCATTCTAAAACTCCTAAATGCCTCGTTCATCTCCTTTGATGGTTCAGTAATGCCACCATTGAGCTCAAGATATACACTTCGTATCAATACAACCTCTTAACCTATCTTGATAGTCCCACACACCATAAAATAGCTAAGTCCGACCTTTTAAGAAACTAGGATCGTGTTTCAGCTGTCGAAAATTCCTCTCCTTTGAGCAGCTTCTTCAACCACTTCCTCTTCCTTGTCTAGAGTATTGTTGTGGGGAGACTCTTTCTCCACTTGGGAGAGGAGAGGGGAGAAAGGGGAAAGGAGAGGAGAGGAGAGGAGATGAGAGAATGAGGAAATGAAAGAAAGTACAACTTGGAGGAAGAAGAGAAAAAAGAAGAAAAGGATGACTAGATGGGAGGGAGGATGTGGAGTGAATGGGAGGAGGAGGAGGATTTGGTAAGAAGGAATGAAAGATAAAAAAGGGGAAGATTTGGAAGAATAGGAGGATGGCGGAAGAGAACGGGTAAGAGAAGAGGGGGGATTAAGGGGGGGGGTGGGGAAGAGGAGGGAAAGGGAAGGAAGAAGAGAGGGAGAGAAGATGAATGAATTAGAAAGAAAATGAGTGGCGAAAAGAGAAGGAAAATGAGGATTTGAGGGGAGAAGTGACACATCTGATGGGTAGGCAGACTTGATTATGTGATTGGGTATAAACTAGTAGACAGTAATGTCAAGGCTAAGGTCATCTCAGACCACCTAGTCAGTGATCATTATGCAATACTTAATGAATACACTGTTGCTGATGTCAAGTGTGAACCCCATCCTAAGCTCAGAATTAACATCCCAGATAATTTTATATATAAGCTATGGGTAGAGCTCCCTTTTAACTTGGCTTATATATATTGTTACGAACCACGCCACCAATTGTCATGATCTACCTACCCAGCACTACGAACCACGCCATCTATTGTCCTGATCTACCTACCCAGCACCATGAGCAACGCCATCTAGGGACGAAACCCGAGTATGACTAGTCTTGGTTACCACTCCGGGGTTTCCCTTCTCCATATCCTGGTTGTTGCGTCACCTCCTCCAAGTCTTCTTCATAAGCTCCAGTTCGATGAGAGTTCAGTTCACTCTGGGAAGTGACCACAGGATCACCTATCCTGGAAACCTACGGCACAGTGACTACCTACCGTCTTCTACAATACTCAGCCTTACTCGTCAGCCATCCCAGCTCCGCACTTAAGTATTTGTAATCTTATATTGCCTCCCTCACCTCCACCTTGCTTCAAATTATTGTATGTTGTATAAATATGTATATACTGTTAATGTTTAGGTTAAGTATGGTTAAGGGTATATTATAGAAAGCTGAATATTTTGTTAAGGAATTTATGGTACTTTATTATACACAACAAAAACTCGCATCCTTTGTCTACCCTTTTATAGTCCGATTGTCTTTGTTTTTTTATTGTTGTTGCCTGTTGGGATCTGGGTAGACTTTTAACTATATTCTAAATCCCCAACTCGTAACAATATAAATACGTTTAGGGGTTAAGTTACAAACCCAAAATGGTATTTTCTCCATTTATTGATAAACTAAAAAGGTCACAGGCTATGAATAAGAGCACCGTAATTAACACTGTAAGCTGTGAGTGTTAATTAAGGACAGGGCTCAGCTTGACTGAGTTAAGTCACCCGTACGATTCTCGTGAGGCTCAAGTGAAGACTGGTGTCCTAAGGGGAGGCTGGGCTGACCCTACATTCTCAAGGTCGGCCTACTGATAGAGGAATTTCCCCTCACGTGAACAGCACATGGCAACTCACAGCTTATGGAAAATTACCGTGGGGTGATTGTATTATATAAACTAAATATATTAACCCAAATTTATATAATTATTATTACCACGAGACAAGGGCTAATACACTCAAACTGCACCTCAAGGCCTACATCCACAGATGGTATGCTAGATATACACCTGTGTCCGTGGATGAATTTTATTATGATCTTGTAAATGTCATTACCACATAGGTAGTAGGTCGTACGCAGCTACCAAACAGGGAGGTACTACCGCCTGGGAAGATATTGGAAGCATAATTTATTGTCTAATGGTAGACCCTGCTGCCATATGGCATTACGAAAATTGTGACCAAGTCCCAGGTTGCTGATCTATCTTTCTGCCTCATTTACACACAATTGCAGGGTCTCAACTTACTATTGACAACACCACAAATATAACCGTACTCATTCTTGATCTGTTTTAGTAATTCTATATTATTCTCCGATGTCAGTTGATATTAGTATTGAAGCGGGGCCTTCTCGGATGGGTCCCACTGGTCGGGAAGGTTGTGGACCCCAGGGCCGACCTGATCATCATTAGTTACTGGGGCCTCAGCTGACGCCACCGCAGTTGCTGGAGGATCGGCTTTTTTCACACTTCATTTTTCCAACATTCGCGGCCTGAGATCCAATTTTCCTTCTGTGGAGCACCATCTATTAACCTCTTATCCCGACCTCTTACTACTTTCCGAACTTCAACTGTCCAAAGCAGCTTCACCCAAACCTTTTCAAGTCTCCAACTACAACCTTTATACCTCCTTCCGTTCTAAGGGAGGTGTATGCGCCTACTGCAACACACGTACACCTATAGCCCGACTCAGGGATCTTGAATCTCCCCTTTATGATGTCATCTGGCTCAAAATATCTCTACCTACTGTGACTATTTTTCTTTGTTTCCTATATTGTTCTCCCAACTCTACCAACTATTTCGAACTCTTTGACTATCTCACTTCTTGCCATGAGTCGTTGCTATCCACACACCCCAACACCGAGATCATCTACCTAGGGGATTTCAATGTACATCATAGAGAGTGGCTTGGCTCTGCAAGGGATGACCCAGGTGGAGCTGAGGCACTCTCTTTTTCCCTACTTATTGATTTGGAACAAATAATCAAACACCTTACACGCGTTTCTGATCGACACGATCAACTTGCTAACATTCTTGATCTTTGTTATACCTCTAACCCCTCATACTATTCATGCTCAATTTTTGCCCCGTTAGGGTCTTCTGATCACAACCTTATTTCTATTAAATCAAACTGGGCACGACAACCTCCCCCACCCCCCTCTAAACGTCAACTATGGCACTATCGGAGGGCAAGCTGGCAATCCTTGCGAGAATTCTTCACCGACTTTCCTTGGGATGAATGTTGCTTTTCCACTCGGGACGCCTCGGTATGTGCTGACAGCATTGCTGGGTGTATACAGGGAGGTATGAGTGCATTTATCCCATCTTCTACCAAAACTTTCACATTACAATCATGGTTTCATCGCTCCTGCTCTCTTGCTTGCAGGGTGAGAGATAGGGCATATCGAGCTATGAAACTATCTCCTTCTCCTATTACCCACACCTCTTTCATTACTTCTAGGAATCGTTGTAAGGCTATTCTTCGTAGGGCCAAGCGGAATTTTATGAAAAGAAAGACCGCTGATCTGACTAATTCTTCCTCTAGTAAATCCTTCTGGTCCTTAACCAAAAACATCTGTAATAACTTCTGCCTCTTTCTTTTCCTCATCTCTTCCGAACTGATAACTCTATAGCCAACTCTACCCTTGACAAAGCCAATCTCTTTGGCACCTTATTCTCCTCTAATTCCACCTTAGATCGATTCCCACACTATCCCTCCTACCCCTGCACCTCCTACTGAGCCTATGCACTTTCCTATAATCTCCACTCGTAGGGTTGCCGGTGTGTTATCCAGGTTGGATATGAGTAGGGCGCATGGGTCGGACGGAATACCCCCTCGTGTTCTGAGGGAGTGTGCTGAAACTCTGGCCCCTGTGCTTGCCCGCCTCTTTCGCCTCTTCCTCAAAACCCAAACTTTTCCTTCTTTTCGGAAGCATGCCTTGGTTCAGCCCATCCCGAAGAAGGGTCACCATTCTAATCCCTCTAACTATCGCCCCATTGCCCGAACTTCATCCCTCTCGAAGATTTTCGAAACTATCTTGAACTACCATTTTCTCCGTCACCTTGAACGCCTTTCTCTTTTGTCGGATCACCAGTACGGCTTTCGCCAGGCGAGATCTACTGGTGATCTGCTCACCTATTGCACCCATCTTTGGTCATCCTCTCTTAGGGATTAAGGGGAAACTTTCGTCGTGGCCCTCGACATCTCCAAAGCATTTGAAAGGGTTTGGCACAAGTCTTTGCTATCTAAACTTCCCTCTTTTGGTTTCTCTCCCCCACTTTGTTTTCTAATCTCTAGCTTCCTTGAGAACCGATCCATGGCAGTTGTTGTCGAGGGATCGATCTCTCGCTCTTTCTCTACCAATAGTGGTGTCCCACAGGGTTCTGTTCTTTCACCAACTCTCTTCCTTTTTTTAATCAATGATCTACTTCACACTACAACTAATTCTATCCATTCTTACGCTCATGATTCTACTCTTCACTCTTCTTCACATTTTCCCCTTCCTCTTAACTCTCAAACTAGAACTGTTTCTAGAGCTGATATCATTACTTCTATCAATGCGGATCTGTGCAGCATCTCTGAATGGGGATGTACAAACTTGGTTAAGTTCAATAGTAATAAAACTCAATATTTACCAATTATACTTTCTAAATCAGACGATCTCCCACCAATTACATTTCTGGACGCTATCATCCTGCCAAATTCTGAAATATATATGTTAGGCCTCACCATTTCCTCCAATATGTCCTGGAAACCACACATCCTTAATATAGCTAAAGCTGCCTCCTGAAAGTTGGGAATGCTGTACAGATGCCGTAGTTACTTCACTCCTGAGCAGTTGCTCCAAGTATATACGGGATTCCTTCGTCATAACTTGGAGTACTGCTCTCATATCTAGGGTGGCTCTTCTTCTATCCAACTATTAGATAGGGTGGAATCAAAGGCATTTCGTCTTATTAACTTTCCTCCTTTAGTCGACAATCTCTCTTCCCTTTCTCTTTGCCGCAATGTTGCTTCACTCTCTCTCTTTTACAGGTACTTTAAAGGGCAATGTTCGGTGGACTTGGCATCCTGTGTACCGCAGGCAAGGCCGTGGGCTCCTAACACACGTCTTGCCAGCGGTGCCCACCGTTTCTCTGTGGATGTGGTTCACACGAGAATAACCCGTTATAGTACTTCCTTCTCTCCTCACACAGCCAAACTGTGGAATGCTCTGCCTTCTTCTGTGTTTCCATACTTATACAATCTGTCTCACTTTAAAAAGCTGGTTTTCCGGCATATTCGTGGTGTAGGTTAACACAGTATAACCTTTTTCTTCTCTATTTTTAATTTCTTTCTGTTCTTTTTTTTTCGCCCCCCAGGCCTCGTTGTGGGTCGTTTGACCTGTGCCCGGGTGGGCTAATTCCCGTAAAAAAAAAATATTATACCACCTGGGTTAAGTCAAGGAGGAAGGGGGGCAGCACTAAACCACCTCTGTGGACACATGACTCCATCCTCATTAAAGAAGGAGAGAAGGTAGAATAGTTTGCCAACACTTCTAAGCAAACCAAAGCTAATGATAACCTCTTGGCATTCCTCAAAGCTAACAGAGCATTTCTTGAACTCAAAGGTCAGGTGAGAAACACCTATTGGGAACAATTCTTACAGGGGATTAATAAAACAACCACTCGAACAGAAGTGTGGGGCAAAATTCGAGCCATTACCAAGTCACCCACCCCAGTCCAACTTCATCACAGCCCTGCAGAATACTCTAACATGTTATTAGTGTGTCACAAATCACTTCACCGCCTCCTGACATGCATCAATATCTTAAAGACACACACATTAATAGGGGCTTCAATATTGAAATAGCTTGTTCCTCACCAGACTTTACCGACCAGTTTCCTATAACTCATCACGAACTAACAACAGCACTAATAATAGGTGAATCATCCTCCCCTGGTGAGGATGGCATAACCTATAACACCATGAGATTGTTGAATGAGATCCCCAACCACCCACTGCTTGACCTGTATCAAATGAGCCTCACACAAGGTATTCTGCCAAAGGCATGGACTCGAGGAAACATAGTACCAATCCCTAAAGCTATCTCTCCAAATTTCAGACCCATTTCACTCACATCCTGTATGTGTAAAGTCCTTGAAAGATTTGTTCTCAACCGTCTCATGTTTCAAGTCAAAGACAAAGTGGCCCTTAATCTGTATGGGGTTATGCCCAGGCGCAGCACACAGACATGTTTTGCAGAATATCTTGTTCACTCAAAAGATACAAACGGCCTTCGTAGACCTTAAATCAGCCTTTGATGTAGCTAATAGAGACATTATACTTGAGCAAGTAGCTAATTTTGGCATCCAAGGTAGTAACCTGACTTGGATAAAGGGTTATCTGTCCAACAGGCATGCCGGTGTTCTGTTTAAGGAAGTCAAAAGTACCATAATGAAAGCATTTGAGCTTGGCACGCCTCAGGGAGAAGTGTTAAGTCCTTAATATCCTGATGCACAAGCTTACTGCTGACATTCCAGTTCAGCCAAACGAGGCTGTAATATATTATGCTGATGATAATTGTATTATGACACAGACCAAGCCCAAGCTCCAAGCCTTGCTGGATATATATGCTTGGAAAACTGTCGAATGTGGTTTCATAATATCTGTTGACAAGACGAGGGTCCTCAGTCCTTGTCCTGCTCACCCTCTGCTTCTTAACTTTAACAGCATACCCTTGGAACTATGTGGCTCTTATAAATATCTTGGCATTAATATGAATGATGCAAACTTTGTCAGCAACCTTCGTGCCAAACTATTGCAGTGCATTAAACCCCTCAGAACCCTTGTTGGAAAGGGATATGGAATTAACATCACCTATGCTTGTACTTTCTATCTTCACTTCATTCGATCTGTAATTGATTATCATGCTCTCCATCTTGTAACTATTCCATTTAAACAACTAAACAGCCTGGAGGTCGTAGAAAATGAAGCCACACGCATCATCCAAGGATGCTCAAATTCTACCAGAATTGATAGCATGAGGAAAGAGCTTGGGCTGCCCTCTCTATATGAGAGGATAGCTCTACTTAATACCATGTTTTGTGTCAAAGTTTTGAAGAACAATAGTCACCAAACTACAGCTCAAACTGAGTTGATGTTCTATCTAAGTAATACTAACTATCTCACGAACCTTCTACAAAAGACTCTCTATTGGGCATGGCTTCATAAAAGTGTTGCAGATCTCTTGAAACTGAATGTCCCAATCATCCCAGACGAACCCATTAATGCCATTCTTCCTTGGCTGGATATATCAGTTCCTATTAATTACACTCCTGTTTGTAGTAAGCAAATGTTAAACACCAATGTGGTGAGATGTATAACACTAGAAACTAGAAACAGTTACATAGAGAGTATTAAATCAAGCGAATGTTATGCTTATACTGGTGGTTCTGTGCAGACAAACACAGGTAGAAGAGCTTGTACATGTGTAATATATAAAGAAAATGAGATGATAGTGTCAAACGTGCAAAGGCTGATCAACTAGGTCAGTTCAACACAAACTGAACTTATGGGAATCTATTAAGCTACAGACTACCTTAAAGAAAATGGAGGTGGTGTGATATTGTGTGACTCTCAATTTGGAATCAATGAACAGACCATTGGGCTCCATGTCTAAAGTTGACTGTGATATTAAAAGAAATGTGATAACTGCTAAGGAGAACAACTTTCGTCTTGAATTTGTGTGGATTCCGTTCCATGTTGGAATGACAAATTTTGTGACAAGATGTACCGGTATGGACAGCATAAGGACAGAACCAGACAATGGGATGTAATCGTGGCCAGAATTAGCCTAGGATACAGACACATCTGGCAAGTTAGTAACGCTGTACCCATACAGGAACACTCAGCATGTAAACGTAGTGATAAACCTTTACAGCATACACTTGAACATTATATTATTGAATGTGACACTGAAAGACTTCAGGCTTATTGTAATCATGAACTATATAATTACTACATTGAATCAGGAGTGTTTGAGAACATTCTTGCTCTCTCTCCAAAATTTGCTACCCACACTGATTAGTCCTCAAAAAGAATATGACTTCTACTGTGTATGAACCACTGGCCTGCGAGGTAGTGAACAGTGATAGCACCCTCATATTATGACCTATGCTATTAATGAATATGATGTATTTCTTTGTGTATGAACCCCCTGTCCTGCATGGCAGTGAGAAATGATAGCACCCTCAGTGTCAAGACCTAACCGAATTACTCAGAATAGGCAAAGTGTACTCCAAGATTTGCCAATAAATTTGTTAAAACGTAACCGAGGGAGAAACAAGCACCGTGAGGTAAGGAGGGGGAAGGATAAGGATGAGAGAAGAGGAGGATAAGAGTCATGAAAGAGGGAGAGTAAGTATAGTGGAGGGTATGAAAGTAAGATGGAAGGTGATAGAGGTAGTGAGGAGAGAAAAGGGGTGAGATGGGGGTGAAGTAGTGAGGAGGGTGAGGTAGAAAGGAAGGTGAGGTAGGAGGAGAAAGGAAAATACAGAACTGCGGCTTATAAATGTTTCACATCAGCCCATCGAAGACCGTGAGAATATTTATCTGGGCCGTGAGGTTTAACTATAAAAGTTACCAGGATTGAGATTTAACTGCACTGAGATTCACCTGAACTCTGGGCGTTATTTAGACTGAGATTTAACTACACTATGATTAACATAATCTAGCCTGGTATTGATGCTGTAGGTGCTTATTATCTCTGTATTTACAACATTAAGTGGCAATTTATTCTAGTCTTCCATAACCTAGTTTGTGAAGAAGAAATATTAATGCCGGTATCTGTTACATCTCCGTCATACCTTTACTTCCTGTTATCGTATACCAGGTAAAATAAATAAGGGATTATATCATGTTATTAAATTTATTCACATTTAATTTATTGCTTTTATTAGATCCGCTCCGACTTTCCGCCTTCTTTTGGGAATAAAATTCTGCGTGTGCAAATCTTCCATCGATGTAAGTTATTTCTTAGTAATAGATTAAATTTTATCGCTGCCTTTGAATGCGTTTCAATTTTCTCTTCGTATTTGATAAAATTTTAGTGACAAAACTGAACAGCATAATCCGGATGTGATTTTACTCGCGTTTTGTATAGAGTGTTTAGTTTTACAGTCACTACTAGATGTTACTCTTCATGTTTTATTTGGATATTTCCCTCAGTAGACTATCTCCCCTAATAAACTATCTCCCTCAAAACACTATCTCTCCTAATAAACTATCTACCTCAGTTGACTGTCTCTCCTAATAAACTATCTCTCTTAATAAACTATCTCCCCGAATAACTACATCTCCAAATAAACTATCTCCTTCAGTAGACTATCTCCCCTAATAAACTATCTCCCTCAATACACTATCTCTCCTAATAAACTATTTCCCTCAGTACACTATCTCTCCTAATAAACTATCTCCCCATTATAAACTATCTCCTCAGTAGACTATCTCTTCTAATAAACTGTCTCGAATAAACTATCTCCCTCAGTAGACTATCTCTCCTATTAAACAATCTCCCTCAAAAACACTATCTCTCCTAATAAACTATCTACCTCAGTTGACTGTCTCCCTAATAACTATCTCTCTAATAAACTATCACCCTCAGTACACTATCTCTCCTAATAAACTATCTCCCTCACCTCTCCTAATAAAATATCTTCTTAATAAACTATCTCCCCTGATAAACTATATCTCCAAATAAACTATCTCCTTCAGTAGACTGTCTCTCCTAATAAACTATCTCCCCTAATAAACTATATCTCCAAATAAACTATCTCCTTCAGTAGACTATCTCTCCTAATAAACTATCTCTCCGGATAAACTATCTCCCTCAGTAGACTCTCCCCCCTAATAAACTATCTCCCTCAGTACACTATCTCTACTAATAAACTATCTCCCTCAGTAGACTGTCTCTCCTAATAAACTATATCTCCAAATAAACTATCTCCTTCAGTAGACTATCTCTCCTAATAAACTATCTCTCCGGATAAACTATCTCCCTCAATAGACTCTCTCCCCTAATAAACTATCTCCCTCAGTATATTATCTCCCCTAATAAACTATCTCCCTCAGTAGACTATCTCTCCTAATAAACTATCTCCCCTCATAAACTATATCCCTTATTAGTCTATCTCCCCATTATAAACTATCTCCCTCAGTAGACTATCTCTTCTAATAAACTGTCTCTCCGAATAAACTATCTCCCTCAGTAGACTATCTCTCCTAATAAACTATCTCCCCTAATAAACTATATCCCTTAGTAGTCTATCTCCCCCTTATAAACTTTCCCCCTCAGTAGACTATCTCTTCTAATAAACTGTCTCTCCGAATAAACTATCTCCCTCAGTAGACTATCTCTCCTAATAAACTATCTCTCTTAGTAGACTATCTCCCACTAATAAACGATCTCCGTCAGTAGACTATCTCTCCTAATTATCTATCTCTCTTAGTAGACTATATCCCCATAATAAACTATCTCCGTCAGTAGACTATCTCTCCTAATAAACTCTCTCTCTTAGTACACTATCTCCCCCTGATAAACTATCTCCCTCAGTAGACTATCTCTCCTAATAAACTCTCTCTCTTAGTAGACTATCTCCCCCTTATAAACTATCTCCCTCAGTAGACTATCTCTCCTAATTATCTATCTCTCTTAGTAGACTATATCCCCCTAACAAACTATCTCCGTCAGTAGACTATCTCTCCTAATAAACTCTCTCTCTTAGTACACTATCTCCCCCTGATAAACTATCTCCCTCAGTAGACTATCTCTTCTAATAAACTGTCTCTCCGAATAACCTATCTCCCTCAGTAAACTATCTCCCCTAATAAACTATATCTCTTAGTAGACTATCTCCCCCTAATTAACTATCTCCCTCAGTAGATTGTCTCTCCTCATGAACTATCTCTCTTAATAAACTATCTCCCCTAATAAACTATCTCTCCGAATTAACTATCTCCT
Organism: Homarus americanus; assembly: GCF_018991925.1. Taxonomy (NCBI): domain Eukaryota; kingdom Metazoa; phylum Arthropoda; class Malacostraca; order Decapoda; family Nephropidae; genus Homarus; species Homarus americanus. The sequence continues at coordinate 13,944,888 of NW_024722227.1, forward strand.
TCAGTAGACTATCTCCCCTAATAAACCATCTCCCTCAGTAGAACTATCTCCCCTAACAAACAATCTCCTTCAGTACACTATCTCTCCTAATAAACTATCTCCCTCAGTAGATTGTCTCTCCCAATAAACTATCTCTCTTAATAAACTATCTCCTCTAATAAACTATCTCTCCGAATTAACTATCTCTCTGTAGCTCTCTCTACTACAATATCCTCAGTCTATTTCACTTCTCCTCTTTCATAAATATCTCTTATAAACTTCTCCTAATAAACATTAAAATAAACTATCTCCTTCAGTGAGCTATCTCTCCTAATAAACTACTCTCAGATAAACTTCTCCCTCGTAGCTCTCTCCTAATAAACTATCTCCTCAGTACACTATCTCTAATAAACTATCTCCTTCGTGAGCTATCTCTCTAATAAACTATCCTCCTAATAAACTGTCTCTCAGTGACTATCTCTCTAATAAACTATCTCCTCAGTAGACTATCTCCTAATACTTTCCCTCAGTAACTATCCTCCTAATAAACTATCTCCTCAGTAGACTATCTCTCTAAACTATCTCTAGGATTAACTATCTCCTCAGTAGACTATCTCCTAATAAACTCTCCCTCAGTACGCTATCTCCAAATAAACTATCTCCTTCAGTAGCTATCTCTCCCTAATAAACTATCTCTCGGATAACTTCTTCCTCAGTAGACTCTCTCTAACAAACTATCTCCCTCAGTACATATATCAACCAACTATCTCCTCAGTAGACTATCTCTCCTAATAAACTATCTCAGTTAACTTCTCTCCTCAGTAGACTCTCTCCCTAATAAACTATCTCCCTCAGTAGCTATCTCTCCAAATAACTTCTCTCCTTCGTAGACTATCTCTATAAACTATCTCCGGTACTATCTCCTCTGCTCTCTAACAATTATCTCCCTCAGTACACTATCTCCTCTATACAATCTCTCCTCAGTAGACTATCTCTCCTAATAAACTATCTCCTAATAAACTATCTCCTAATAAACTATTCTCCCAGAGCCTCTTCCATCTATATACATAACTATCTCTCGGATAAACTATCTCCTCAGTAGACTATCTCCCTAATAAACTATCTCCTCAGTATTTTCTCCTAATAAACTATCTCCTCCAGTAGACTATCTCTCTAAACTATCTCCTAATAAACTATCTCCTCAGTGAGCTATCTCTCCAACCAAACTATCTCCTCAGTAGACTATCTCTGTAAACTATCTCCTAATAAACTATCTCCCTTACTAGTCTATCTCCCCCTTATAAACTATCTCCTCAGTAGACTATCTTATCTAATAAACTGTCTCTCTTAGTAGACTGTCTCCTTATAAACTATCTCCTCAGTAGACTATCTCCTAATAAACTATCTCCCTCAGTAGACTATCTCCCTAATAAACTATCTCCTCAGTAGACTATCTTCCCATAGCTATCTCTCCCAACAAACTATCTCCCTAATTTGAATATCTCCGAATAAACTATCTCCTCAGTAGACTATCTCTCTAATAAACTATCTCTCTTAGTAGACTATCTCCCTAATAAACTATCTCCTC
>NW_024722227.1:13946554-13993153 GCF_018991925.1 Homarus americanus
CAGTAGCAATATATAATAAACTATTCTCGGGCTATCTCTCCAATAAACTATCTCTGGATTAACTATCTCCCTCAGTGAACTATCTCCCCAATAAACTATCTCTCCTCAGTATACTATCTCTTAAATAAACTATCTCCGGTCAAACTATCTCCTCCGTAGCTCTCTCCCCAATAAACTATCTCCCTCAGAACACTACATTCTCTTATATATCTTTCCTCTGCTTTCAATAAACTATCTCTCTTAATAAACTATCTCTTCCCAGTAAGCTATCTACCTAATATATCTCCAATAAACTATTCTCGAGATAACTATCTCCTCAGTGACTATCTCTACAATACTATCTCTCAGTATGCTATCTCTGACAAACTTCTTCTTCAGTAGACTATCTTCTCCCTATTAAACTATCTCCTCAGTAGACTATCTCCCAATAAACTATCTCCCTCAGTAGACTATCTCCTCTGTAAACTATCTCCTAATAAACTATCTCCTACTGGTCTATCTCATATAAACTATCTCCCTCAGTAGACTGTCTCTCTAATAAACTATCTCTTAATAAACTATCTCCCTAATAAACTATATCTCCAAATAAACCATCTCCTTCAGTAGACTATCTCTCCCTAATGCTTTCTCCAAATCTATTCCTCTGTAGACTCTTCCCCACAACCATCTCCCCAGTACACTATCTCCTCATAATAAACTATCTCCCTTCAGACTGTCTCTCCTAATAAACTATCTCTTAATAAACTATCTCCCCTAATAAACTATATCTCCAAATAAACTATCTCCTTCAATAAACTATATCCCTCAGTAGACTCTCTCTCCCCTAATAAACTATCTCCCCAGTATACTATCTCCCTAATAAACCATTCCCTCAGTAGACTATCTCCCCTAATAAACTATCTCCCTGTGACTATCTCTAATAAACTATCTCTCCGGATAAACTATCTCCTCAGTAGACTATCTCCCACAAACTATCTCCCTCAGTAGACTATCTTTCCACAAACTATCTCCCCAGTATACTATCTCCCTAATAAACTATCTCCCCTCAGTAGACTATCTCTTCTAATAAACTATCTCTCCATTAAACCATCTCCCAGTAGACTATCTCTCCTAATAAACCATCTCCCTCAGTAGACTATCTCCCCACAACTATCTCCCCAGTATACCCACTCCAATAAACTATCTCCTCAGTAGACTATCTCTCCTAATAAACTATCTCCCTAATAAACTATATCCCTTAGTAGTCTATCTCCTTATAAACTATCTCCCTCAGTAGACTATCTCTCCTAATAAACTGTCTCTCCGAATAAACTATCTCCCTCAGTAGACTATCTCTCCTAATAAACTATCTCTCTTAGTAGACTATCTCCCCTAATAAACTATTCCCTCGTAGACATGTCTCCAAATAAACCATCTCTTAGTAGACTATCTCCCCTTATAAACTATCTCCTCAGTAGACTATCTCTCCAACAACCATCTCTTAGTAGACTATCTCCCACAAACCATCTCCCCTAATATACTATATCCCTACTAGTCATCTCCCATTATAAACCATCTCCCAGACCATCTTCTACAAACTGTCCTCCGGATAAACAATCTCCCTCTGTAGACTATCTCCCCTAATAAACTATCTCCCTTAGTACACTATATCTCCTAATAAACCATCTCCTTCAGTAGACTATCTCTCCTAATAAGCTATCTCTTGGGATAAACTATCTCCCTCTGTAGACTCTCTCCCCTAATAAACTAGCTCCCTCAGTACACTATCTCTCCTAATAAACTATCTCCCTCTGTAGACTGTGTCTCCTAATAAACTATATCTCTTAATAAACTATCTCCCCTAATAAACTATATCTCCAAATATACTATCTCCTTCAATAAACTATATCCATCAGTAGACTCTCTCCCCTAATAAACTATCTCCCTCAGTATACTATCTCTCCTAATAAACCATCTCCCTCAGTAGACTATCTCCCCTAATAAACTATCTCCCCCAGTACACTATCTCTCCTAATAAACTATCTCCTTCAGTAGACTATCTCTCCTAATAAGCTATCTCTTCGGATAAACTATCTCCCTCTGTAGACTCTCTCCCCTAATAAACTAGCTCCCTCAGTACACTCTCTCTCCTAATAAACTATCTCCCTCAGTAGACTTTCTCTCGTAATAAACTATCTCTCCGGATAAACTATCTCTCCTAATAAACTATCTCTCTTAGTAGACTATCTCCCCCGAATAAACTATCTCCCTCAGTCGACTATCTCTCCTAATAAACTATCTCTCCGGATAAACTATCTCCCTCAGTAGACTCTCCCCTAGTAAACTATCTCCCTCAGTAGACTGTCTCTCTTAATAAACTATCTCCCCCAATAAACTATATCTCCAAATATACTATCTCCTTCAATAAACTATCTCTCCTAATAAACTATCTCTCCGGATAATCTATCTCCCTCAGTAGACTCTCTCCCCTAATACACTATCTCCCTCAGTATACTATCTACCCTAATAAACTATCTCCCTCAGTAGACTATCTCTCCTAATAAACTATCTCTATGGATAAAGTATCTCCCGCAGTAGACTATCTCTCCTAATAAACTATCTCCCCTAGTATACTATATCCCTTACTAGTCTATCTCCCCATTATAAACTATCTCCCTCAGTAGACTATCTCTTCTAATAAACTGTCTCTCCGAATATACTATCTCCCTCAGTAGACTATCTCTCCTAATAAACTATCTCCCCTAATAAACTATATCCCTTAGTAGTCTATCTCCCCCTTATAAACTATCTCCCGCAGTAGACTATCTCTTCAAATAAACTATCTCTCTTATTAGACTATCTCCCCCGGAAAAATCTATCTCCCTCAGTAGACTATCTCTTCTAATAAACTGTCTCTCCGAATAAACTATCTCCCTGAGTAGACTCTCTCCTAATAAATTATCTCCCTCAATAGACTATCTCTCCTAATAAACTATCTCTCTTGGTAGACTATCTCCCCCGAAAAAACTATCTCCCTCAGTAGACTATCTCTCCTAATAAACTATCTCCCTCAGTAGACTATCTCTTCTAATAAACTGTCTCTCCGAATAAACTATCTCCCTCAGTAGACTCTTTCTCCTAATAAACTATCTCTCTTAGTAGACTATCTCCCCCGAATAAACTATCTCCCCCGACTAAACTATCTCCCTCAGTAGACTATCTCTCCTAATAAACTATCTCCCCAGTAGATTATCTCTCCTAATAAACTATCTCTCCGGATAAACTATCTCCCTCAGTAGACTCTCTCCCCTAATAAACTATCTCCCTCAGTAGACTGTCTCTCCTAATAAAATATCTCTCTTAATAAACTATCTCCCCTAATAAACTATATCTCCAAATATACTATCTCCTTCAATAAACTATCTCTCCTAATAAACTATCTCTCCGGATTATCTATCTCCCTCAGTAGACTCTCTCCCCTAATAAACTGTCTCCCTCAGTATACTATCTACCCTAATAAACTATCTCCCTCAGTAGAATATCTCTCCTAATAAACTATCTCTCTGGACAAACTATCTCCCTCAGTAGACTATCTCTCCTAATAAACTATCTCCCCTAATATAATCTATCCCTTACTAGTCTATCTCCCCATTATAAACTATCTCCCTCAGTAGACTATCTCTTCTAATAAACTATCTCTCTCCCTCAGTAGACTATCTCTCCTAATAAACTATCTCTAGTATACTATATCCCTTACCTATCTCCCCAAAAAACTATCTCCCTCAGTAGACTATCTCTTCTAATAAACTGTCTCTCCGAATATACTATCTCCCTCAGTAGACTATCTCTCCTAATAAACTATCTCCCCTAATAAACTATATCCCTTAGTAGTCTATCTCCCCCTTATAAACTATCTCCCGCAGTAGACTATCTCTTCAAATAAACTGTCTCTCCGAATAAACTATCTCCCTCAGTAGACTATCTCTCCTAATAAACTATCTCTCTTAGTAGACTATCTCCCCCGAAAAAACTATCTCCCTCAGTAGACTATCTCTCCTAATAAACTATCTCCCTCAGTAGACTATCTCTTCTACTAAACTGTCTCTCCGAATAAACTATCTCCCTCAGTAGACTCTCTCTTCTAATAAACTGTCTCTCCGAATAAACTATCTCCCTCAGTAGACTCTCTCTCCTAATAAACTATCTCTCTTAGTAGACTATCTCCCCCGAATAAACTATCTCCCCCGAATAAACTATCTCTTTCAGTAGACTATCTCTCATAATAAACTATCTCCCTCAGTATATTATCTCTCCTAATAAACTATCTCTCCGGATAAACTATCTCCCTCAGTAGACTCTCTCCCCTAATAAACTATCTCCCTCAGTACACTATCTCTCCTAATAAACTATCTCCCTCAGTACACTATCTCTCCTAATAAACTATCTCCCACAGTACACTATCTCTCCTAATAAACTATCTCCCTCGGTAGACTGTCTCTGCTAATAAACTATCTCTCTTAATAAACTATCTCCCCTAATAAACTATATCTCCAAATAAACTATCTCCTTCAGTAGACTATCTCTCCTAATAAACTACCTCTCCGGATAAACTATCTCCCTCAGTAGACTCTCTCCCCTAATAAACTATCTCCCTCAGTATACTATCTCCCCTAATAAACTATCTCCCTCAGCAGACTATCTCTCCTAAGAAACTATCTCCCCTAATAAATTATCTCCCTCAGTAGACTATCTCCCCCTTATAAACTATCTCCCTCAGTAGACTATCTCTTCTAATAAACTGTCTCTCCGAATAAACTATCTCCCTCAGTAGACTATCTCTCCTAATAAACTATCTCCCTAATAAACTATCTCTCCTAATAAACTATATCCCTTAGTAGTCTATCTCCCCCTTATAATCTAGCTCCCACAGTAGATTATCTCTTCTAATAAACTGTCTCTCCGAATAAACTATCTCCCTCAGTAGACAATCTCTCCTAATAAACTATCTCTCTTAGTAGACTATCTCCCCCTTATAAACTATCTCCCTCAGTAGACTATCTCTTCTAATAAACTGTCTCTCCGAATAGCCTATCTCCCTCAGTAGACTATCTCCCCTAATAAACTATCTCTCTTAGTAGACTATCTCCCCCTAATAAACTATCTCCCTCAGCAGACTATCTCTCCGAATAAACAATCTCCCTCAGTAGACTATCTCCCCTAATAAACTATCTCCGTCAGTAGATGTAAGGGCGTAAACGATCTTTCTGCTCGTTACCGCTGCTTTCTCGCTCGTGGGGGTTGGACGAAGGTGTGAACGTCGCTGCTACCAGCATCTCCAGGTCAGATCCTACACAGACGTCAGTGCAGTCACTACCTCTCCCGCTGTTCGTCTAATTCTGGCTATGATCTCATTAAAGGCTCGGGACTCGTGGGCTGTGTCCCCAGACCTTCACCTATCGACTGTCAATTCTCTGGACATCTACCACTACCCCATTCCACGACCGTCAGTTCATCTCCGTCTGTGCCCCGGTGTTCTCCTGCCATTTCAAGACATCGGCCGCTGTCGCTCTAGTGAGGAGTTGAAAGGACCATCCCCCTGCGAGTGGATCACTGCATTCCAGAACCTTCCCCATGGCCAAACATTCAGTTGGCGGATTATCAAGGGTTAAGAAGGTACCTAGGTGAGGTCACCTGGGAACAGTCACGTCAGTCCCCAGTAGGAAGGGGTGAGGTCATAGATGACACAACAATTGATTATGACTATAATATATTCACTAGTATACTGCATAAGGCACAAGAACAAAATATGCCATACAGAAAAATTAGGTCAAATAAGAATGAGGCAAGGTGGATGACCAGAAAACTTAAACATGACATAAGAATAAAGAAAGGAATTTATAAGAAATTAAAGGGAGGGGAAGAGCAGCTCAGAAATAGGTATAATGAACTATCTAGGAATGTTAAGAAAAATGTAAGGAAAGCAAAGAGAGACTATGAAATCAAAATAGCAAGAGAATCCAAGGCGAATCCCAAGGGATTTTTCCAGGTATATAGAACAAAGGTCAAGGACAAAGTTGGGCCTTTAAAGTCAGGGAGGGGAGAAGTGATAAATGGCAGTGAAGAAATAAGCAAAGCATTGAACAGCTACTTATTATCAGTATTCACAGAGGAAATTTGCGATGAAATTCCAGAAGTGGAACTGATATTTAAGGGAAAGGAAGAAGAGAAATTAAAGAATATCACTATCAGAAAAGAGGATGTTCTTAAGAAGATAAATGAACTAAAGAAGACAAAATCCCCAGGGCCGGATGAAATTTTCCCTCGAGTCTTGAATGAGTGAAGGGAGCAGATTAGCGAACCCCTCGTAAACTTATTTACAAAATCTTTAGACACCGGAGTTGTGCCAGACTTGTGGAAACAGGCAAATGTAGTACCCATATTCAAAAAGGGAGACAGAGCAGCAGCGTCAAATTACCGGCCGATCAGTTTGACGTCAGTAGTGGGGAAATTTCTTGAATCAATTTTAGCAGATAACATCCGATCGCATTTAGAGAAAAGCAAATTAATCTACGACTCTCAACATGGGTTTACAAAGGGAAAATCTTGTCTAACAAATCTGCTGACATTTTTTAGGAAAGTCTTCGAGGAAGTAGATAATGACGAAAATTACGATGTTATTTACTTAGACTTTAGCAAAGCATTTGACAGAGTACCGCGTCAGAGGCTTCTGAGAAAAATTAAGGCTCATGGTATCGAGGGGAAAGTTTTAAATTGGATAAAATCATGGCTCACCTATAGAATGCAGAGGGTCAGCGTAGATGGTGTTAAATCTGAGTGGGGCCGTGTAATCAGTGGGGTTCCCCAGGGGTCAGTACTAGGCCCACTCTTGTTCATAATCTACATAAACGATCTAGATACTGGGATCAGCAGTGACATAAGCAAGTTTGTGGATGACACCAAAATAGGGCGGCAGATTAATTCAGGGTGGGATGCAAATGCACTACAGGAGGATCTAAATAAACTGCAGGGGTGGTCTGAAAAATGGCAAATGAAATTCAACACCAGCAAGTGCAGTGTACTTAATATTGGAGGAACAAATACTGGCATTGTATACAGCCTTAACAACATCAGCCTAGAGAAGTCGACTTGTGAAAGAGACCTAGGGGTACTTGTAAGCCCGGACCTACGGCCTAGAAAACAGTGAGTTAATGTTCGAAATAAGGCAAACAGAGTATTGGGTTTTAAATCTAGAAGTGTACAGTAAGTAATAAGAGTGCAGAGGTCTTATTGCAACTATAGTCAGGCCGCACCTCGATTATGCGGTTCAGTTCTGGTGCCCTTATTATAGAATGGATATCAATTCACTAGAGTCGGTGCAGCGAAGAATGACGAAAATGATTCCAGGACTTAGAAACCTTCCATATCAGGATAGGTTAAAGAAACTAAACTTGCATTCCCTAGAAAGACGAAGAGTGCGGGGAGATATGATAGAAGTATTCAAGTGGGTGAAAGGAATCAATAAAGGTGATATAGATAAAGTTCTTTTAATATCCGAGCAGGGTGGGACTCTGAACAACGGATTTAAGTTGGATAAGTTTAGGTTTAGGAGGGAGATAGGAAGGAACTGGTTTACAAATAGGGTGGTGGACGAGTGGAACAAGCTTAGCAACTTTGTAGTAAATGCTGGAACGCTGGAAAGTTTCAAAAGGAGGCTGGATATATTCATGGATGATAGAGAGTGGTAGTAACTCTCGACAGGAGCTGCCATGCACAGGGCAACCGGCCTATTGCAGACTCCTTATTTTCTTATGTTCTTATGTTCACTGCCATAGGAAATACCTGTTCATTGTTTGATTCTTTTGTTGTTTGATTCCTTTAATTGCTGACTCCCTTTTATTGTTTGATTCTATCAGTTGTTGACTCCCATTAATTGTTTGATTCCATTAATTGTTTAATTCCATTAATTGTTTGATTCCATTTATTGTTTGATTTCATTAATTGTTTGATTCATTAATTGTTTGATTCCATTAATTGTTTGATTCCATTAATTGCTTGATTCCATTAATTGTTTGACTCCATTAACTGTTGACTGCATTAATTGTTTGACTCCTGTAATTGTTACTTGATGTTTGTTGAGTGGTGTCAGAGTTTTGTGTTATATTTTTTATAGTAAAGAGATGTCAATCTCAAACGGTTGTTTGTTATTCCTCAGAAAACCATGGTCCTTGACTTACCTTTATTAAGATCCTGATTAGTCTGGTAAGGGATTTCTATCCCTAAGTCCCAGGCCTTTACAAGTGGCGACCTTGCCAGGATTGTCTCTGACCTTTGGTTTCTGAGGGCTAACATTCGTTCCGGTGTTTTTGTAAGTCGCCGTGTACGCGCCGCTTGCTGTCTGTGGCCCGGAAGTAAGTGTTGTTCAGTGCTTATCCCTTCCTTCTGTGTGCTAATTTTGTTGCTCTCCCTTGTACTTGGGGAAGTTATTAGTGTTGGTTGGGATGCACTGTGGATACTGTCACAAGCATTTTGTTGTTGTTTCACCTGGTGCGGTTTCTTGACCCTGAGGTTGATTCAGCTGGGCTGGGTGCGGAATAAGGTTCCCTCCAGTTGGATCAAATCATTTATTGGTTTGATTGAGCCACTCGGCAAGTTACCTTTGACTATTTGCGGGGTAAGTTGTGTATTTTTCTCTTTGCTCTTGGCCTTTCGGATCATTATGTCTAGATTTGAGGAGTTGAAAGGTCAAGCGTTGGCCCTGGGTCTGACAGGTACTGAGGTTGGTCAGTATGTGGTCACCCAACAGAATGCCAAGAGAGAGGAACGTCAGAAAGAGAGAGGAACGTCAGAAAGAGAGAGGAACGTCAGAAAGCTAGAGAGGAACTTCAGAAAAAGAGAGAGAGAGAGGAACGTCAGAAAGAGAGAGAGGAACGTCAGAGAGAAAGAGAGTTCGAATTACCTAAGTTGCAGGCAGAAAAGGACCTAAAACTAGCTAGGATTAATGCTTCACGTAGACCAGAATCCTCTGGCCATATACAAGACAATGTGGTAAAACCCAGCTTGCTTGTGTACCGTGAAGGAGAAGACATCGCCTCTTACCTTGTTAGGTTTGAACGGGTAGCTGAGCTGCTTGGTGTGGACCCAGATAGCTATGCTGTAAGGTTGGGTAGCCTACTGAGTGGTAAACCGATAGAGATTTACACGTCCCTGTCTGCCGACATCACCAGAGATTACTTCTTGTTGAATCAAGCTCTCTTGCGAGGATTTAACAAGACTACTGATGGTTATTGTGTTGATTTCCGCAGAACGAAGATTAGAGCAGGGGAAACGTACCAGCAGTTTTCAATTCACCTGGGTCGTTTGTTTCATCAATGGCTGGAGACATCAGAGGTTGAAGAAACCTTTGAGTCTCTCTCTAACTTCATGATATTAGACCAGTTTTTGTCTTCTCTACCTCCAGATTTGAGAATTTTCATCAAGGAACACCGGTCAGCGACGCTTGGAGAAGCTGTACATCTTGCTGACAACTGGGCGTCTGCTCGCAACGCCTACCCCAAGTCTTCCCCTCCTGTAGTGAAGATTGCGAAGCCTCCGTCCTCCGAGGAGCCATCCCCAGGAGTACACAGGAGTAGTTTACCAGCCGTGCGTTGTCACAGCTGCGGAGAAGGGCACATTCGTTCTCGCTGTCCCAGGAATTCCCTCGCCTTCAAGTCTGCTGACACTCATCAACCCAGCCACAAGGTCGGATTCTGTTTGGAAGACAAGAGCTGCCCCCGTTATTGTGTCAGTGGAACAATAAATGGGTCTAGGGCATTTACTTTCATCAGGGACACTGGTTGCTCGTGCATTATTGTCTCTGAGGAAGCCCTGCCTGACGCTGACATCTCCAGCTGCCCGAAGGTTAGTGTCGCCGATTATTTAGGTCGTGTTGACCAGTTCCCTGTTGTTAGGTGCTACCTGCGTTGCCCCTATTTCACTGGTTGGTCTAATGTGGTAAGAGATCCCATTAAATTTGCTAGTGTCCTCATTGGTAATGTTCCCGGTGTTCGTGACCCTAACGACCCGGAACCTTTAAAACTCTCCTCGCCACCAGCACCAGTCTCCTCGCCATCAGCACCAGTCTCCACGTCACCTGCCGACGACGACGACGACTCGCCACCTGCCGACGTCGCCTCGCCACCCTCACACGCCGCCACGCCTCCAGCCAAGGTCCAAGCTGTGGAGACACGAACGGCGAAGGTGAAACGACCGCATCCCCTGATTCTGCCGAATTTGCTGCCACTGACTGTGACGCCCAAGGAGTTCGCCAAGCTTCAATACTCGTGTGCCACTCTGAAGCGGGTAAGGGAGAAGGTGACTTCCGGGGAGAGATGGGTCGGTTTACAAGTTTGTTTCTATTAATGGGGTGTTACACAGGTCTTGTGTGTCATCCAAGCGACCAGCCAAAGTATAGGTCGGTTTTTACTTGTTGTCCCTGCTGTTTGTCGTAGTAACATTCTCTCTGTAGCTCACAAGAGCCCTCTAGCAAGTTACTGTTCTCGTAGGAAAACTTATAGGAAGGTTGCTGATCAGTTTTACTGGCCAGGTATGGGAGCGAATATTAGAGCTTTTTGTAGGAGTTGTGATCAGTGCCCACGTATGTAAGCTAAGGGTAGAGTCCGTCCTGTTCCACTTGAACCCTTACCAGTCATTGCAGAACCATCTTCTCGGGTAGCCATAGATTTTGTTGGACGGTTCTCACCCCCTTCCTCTAAGAAGCCTAAATTACGTCAAGCTAATTTGTTAAGGAAATATAATTGCAGGACCCACATTGCTCGTGTCCTTGACGACGTTCCCAAGCTGGAGTTAGACGAGGCACTACCCTGCAAGAGTTCCTGTGAAGTTCGGGCGCCAGACTCTGATGATCTCGGTTGCCAGTTGCTGCTAACACCAGACGAGATAGAAGAATCCTCTACGACTGGAAATAGGCCCAAACTTAAACCTGGACTGAAGTGGACCCCACGTGCAGTTCCTTGATACGGACTTACGTTTTGGACATCAAGTTTCCACCTATTCTTTTATGTGACCCTTCTTTATTGTGCAATGTGTATTTAAGCACTTGTTGTAAGATGATTATGCTTTGTGTACTAATCTTAAGTTTTAATCTACCTTACTGTAGATTTTTGTTGAGGGAGCTGTGTAAGGGCGGAAACGATCTTCCTGCTCGATACCGCTGCTTTCTCGCTCATTTGCTGGTGCGACCCCTACTTGGGGGGGTTGGACGAAGGTGTGAACGTCGCTGCTACCAGCGTCTCTGGGTCAGATCCTACTCAGCCGTCAGTGCAGTCACTACCTCTCCCGCTGTTCGTCAAATTCTGGCTATGATCTCATCAAAGGCTCAGGACTCGTGGGCTGTGTCCCAGACCTTCACCTATCGACTGTCAATTCTCTGGACATCTACCACTACCCCATTCCACGACCGTCAGCTCATCTCCTCCGTCTGTGCCCAGGTGTTCTCCTGCCAATTTAAGACATCAGCCGCTGTCTCTCGAGTGAGGAGTTGAAAGGACCATCCCCTTGAGAGTGGATCACTGCGTTCCAGAACCTTCCCCAGGGCCACTGCCGTAGGAAATACCTGTTCATTGTTTGATTCTTTTGTTGTTTGATTCCTTTAATTGCTGACTCCCTTTTATTGTTTGGTTCTATCAGTTGTTGAGTCCCATTAATTGTTTGATTCCATTAATTGTTTGATGCCATTAATTGTTTGATTCCATTAATTGTTTGATTCCATTAATTGTTTAACTCCATTAACTGTTGACTGCATTAATTGTTTGATTCCCGTAATTGTTACTTGATGTTTGTTGAGTGGTGTCAGAGTTTCCTTTTTTAAGATCCTGATTAGTCTGGTAAGGGATTTCTCTCCCTAAGTCCCAGGCCTTTACAATAGACTATCTCCCCAAATAAACTATCTCCCTCAGTACACTATCTCCCCAAATAAAGTATGTCCCTCAGTAAATTATCTCCCCTAATAAACTATCTCCCTCAATACACTATCTCCCCTAATAAACTATCTCCCTCAGTCCACTTTCTCCCCTAATAAACTATCTCCCTCAATACACTATCTCCTCGAATAAACTATCTCCCTCAATACACTATCTCCCCAATTAAACTATCTCCCTCAGTAAACTATCTCTCCTAATAAACTATCTCCCTCAATACACTATCTCCCCGAATAAACTATCTCCCTCAATACACTATCTCCCCAAATAAACTATCTCCCTCAGTAAACTATCTCCCCAAATAAACTATCTCCCTCAGTAAACTATCTCCCCGAATAAACTATCTCCCTCAATACACTATCTCCCCGAATAAACTATCTCCCTCAATACACTATCTCCCCAAATAAACTATCTCCCTCAGTAAACTATCTCTCCTAATAAACTATCTCCCTCAATGTAAACTATCTCCTCAGTAAACTATCTCCCCTAATAAACTATCTCCTGTAGACTATCTCCCCTATTTTTTTTTTTGTATACTGCACATCTCTTCTATGTCTTCCTCATCTTATAACTTTGTACATCATCATTATTATCCTCATGTTTATTTCTTTCATCGACAAAATACTTCATCTCTCACTAATTTATATTATAGTTTAGTTATCACGCCTTTGACCACAGTATTAATTCATCAAAGTCTCCTTGAATCGTTAAGTAATTCTCTTCTGCTTCAGTTTTCTTCTCAATGTGATGTTGTCGGTGACTGTTGCGATATAAGTATTGATTTTAGTTTCTGGAGGATTTATATATTTGGTGTAATAAAGAGAATGATGCCAAGAGCTGGACCTATTGGTGAGATAGGCATGGAGAGAAGGATGAGATGAAGGAGAGAAGGGTGAGGGAGGGAGAGAAGGGAAGGAGAGAGAGAGAAGGGTGTGGGAGAGAGAGAAGGGTGTGGGAGGGAGAGAAGGGTGTGGGAGAGAGAGAAGGGTGAGTGGGGAGAGAGAGAAGAGTGAGAGAGAGAAAGAGAAGAGAGAGAGAGAGAGAGAGACGAAGAGGGGAGGAAAGGAAGGGTGATGAAGAGAGGCGGAAAAAGAGGTAGGATGGAGAATAGAGATAAAGGGTGCGGGGAGAGAGAGGAATACGAGCGAGTGAGGAGTGAAAGAAAAGAATGTAAATGAGAGAGGAAGAGAGGGTAAGGGAGAGATAGGGAGAATGAGTGTGAAAAAGAGGAAAGAGAAAGCGGTTGAGTGGGGGTGAGTAAGTGATAAGAAGAGTGGGATTATAGGGAGAGAGGGAGGGAAAATAACCAAGGGAGAGAGGAAGATGATTGAATGAGAGAGGGTAGGGGTGAAGGCGATATAGGTAAGAAGAGGGATAAAGAGGGAAGATGAAGAATTATTAAGATTGAGGAATTTTGACTGAGATTGAAGGAGAAAATATGGAGGATTACCTTTAAGTTACAGGAGACTCGTAACGTTCACCAGCACACAGCGAGACACGTAGTACACAATGTTGACTTCAGAGACCAGACAACATCCGTCCACAACATCTCGAGCAGTATGCCTGATGAACTACAGTAACTAGTACACCCTCGTACCTTATTTTTTCCACTTTTACCTTTTATAGGGAAAATGATCAACACTTTAGAGTTTTTAGATGGTGAAGGAAGTTGTGTGTAAAAGAAACGGGATCACAACGAAGTGAAGAAAAAAAAACTACCGTCCTGTGTCAATTCTTTCCATTACTGGCAAAGTTTCGGAGAAGATGGCCAACGATCATCTATGCCAGTGTGAGCGAGTACATCACCTCCTGGCATCACGCCTTATAGATAACCACCTCTTAAAGTGTGTGTAGATGTTACCAGAGCTTTCTACCGAGTTTGGTGTGATGGTCTCCTAGAAAAATGTCATGCTGATGAAATATGAGAAAGATTACTTAACTTTTTCGGTGAAAACTTTAGAGGTCCTAAAACGATAACATCGCCAGAATTTTTCATTGGTATGTGTGTCCGAAAAGGGATTCTCCTGGGTCTTTACGGTGGTACGTCTATTTTAATGATTCTTTTGATATCATCCCCGCATCATTTTCATACAGTATACCGATTGCTGTACACTTGAGACGAAGACCAAAATGCTCTTCAGGGATCGTTTATCAAGCATCTCATTTAAGGGCAGACTTTGACAAGTTCCTTTATCTTAAGAGAAGATACAGTTGATGCTGATCACAGGATAACACACCAGACCCAAAAGCGTAATCTGATCTAGGAATGCCAAACAGAATCTTAAAAACTGTAATCAGAAAAGAACTTGTTGATGTATTTGAAGCAAGCAGACAAGTGCAAACAGGCATTAGTCCATCCATTGTTTACCATGACGACATGTATCAAGTAAAACATGTATATGGATCAAGTAACAATATCACTAGATTACAAGATGTTGTAACCGCTAGACGAATGTACCTCTGGCAGTATGCCTCACAGGCAGATGTGAACAAAACTAAATGTAAAGTGTGCGGCCAGACATAAGGCCACACACTCCAACACTACGTTTTAAAATGTGCAATGGCAAAGCACTTTATCTCTGATGGCAAGATAGCTGATATATAAGGCTGTATCCACACTTAACATCGAGTACTTAATCAAAATTCTAAATACCGACTTAACCAAACAATGTACTGGAAATACCCTGTGACATTCAATGTTATAATATGATAATTGGGATCCAATAAACACCCTTTGTGGCCTATACTCTGTAATCATTTTTGAGTTACCGTTCACCCGACGAGTATGGGGTGCACAATAAACTAACTGCTGTCCGTGGCAAAATTCAATTTGACTGAGCGATATTGAAGTGGGGGGGGGGGGGCTAAAGATGAAGCTGACGCGAGAAGGGAAGAATAAATGCAACGCTAAACATATAATTAGAGCTTAGATAGTGATTAGGGTAATTTACTGGAGTTTTTATAGGGAATATACATTATACATTGAAGTTCAGAATGGTTAACATCATAAGATATAACTGATGCAAAGGAGTTACAGGGGAAAGACGTATAGTCAGAAAATGAAGTATCTTGCCTGCTTTGGCCGAAGTGTATTGAAACTTGACTACCCAACACAGTGAATGGTGTCACTGGCGACCTCTTTCCAAGGTTCCACAGGTCTGACAACTGTTTATGGGCTCCACACATGTGTGTGTCGAACGGCGAAACCGTTCTGCGATGTATTCGTCAAAACCCTATGAAGATACTTCATTCCCTCACTGTACATACAGCAGGGGTAACAACATACTAATGTGCTACTGGCCACAGGAGACCTTAGAGCACAACAGAAAGAACCCATGCAGGCCAAAGCTGATATTACTTCTATATCGAGAGTCTTCGCCTCCTGTTCTGACAGCCTCCCTCTGCCCTATTAAAAGGTTAGGGTCAATGTACCATCAGTTGAGCTTAATGCTGACCCACACTTATAACCTGCAAATCAATAAAAGTGCCAACATCTGACTTTTCATAGCCAAAGGACCCAACATACTGGAGAACAAAGTAGAAGAATCACTAAGAGGAGAAGATAAGGGAGAAGAAAAAGTAAAACAGGGAATATAGTAGATGTGAAGGATACTAGTTAAGTTTGAGTGTGGTGGTGTAAGTGAAGCCTAAACAAATAGCCAACCGGAGAAGGGAGGTTACAGCAGCGCTATCTCTTTTGAACACCCGTACGCCGCCCCCACGGTAGTACTTCCACGGGCTTTCGAGTTATATAGACTACTCACGATGCTTCAGTAGGTGATGAAGTGGTGTTACCTGTAAAATCCCAGTGGCCTAGAGAATGGCGAGGGAAGGAAGGGGACAATGGGAGGAAGGATGTGAGGACAAGGGACAGGAGGAAGAAAAGTGTGAGGACAAAGGGCAGGGGCGGGAAAAGTGTGAGGACAAGGGGGACTGGCGGGAGAAAAAGTTGTCAGTAGAGAGAGGGCGACCGAAGAAAGATTAGAATAAAGGATAAGGGACGAATGATTCTTGTCGGGGGTAAATGGGGTGAACGAAAGTAATAAAAAAAGATAGTAAAGTCAATAGCAGGGGGAAGAACGAGCGGGAAGAGAAAGGGTCGCGAGAGAACGAGGTTGTGGATAAGACAGCGGAGGAAGGTGATACGGGGATCGATGACTGTGTTTTCGGTGAGAAGTTAAAGTCAGAAACCACACAGCAAGCGTACATTGAGAAGACACTCGCACGAAGGGCGCGTGCGTGCGTGCGTGTAACGACAGTAAGAGAAAGAAGGAAAGAAAAAGAAAATGAGAGAACGAGACTTTAAAAAACATTCCTATACGATGATTGTGGATATCCTTTACTTGTCATAATTCATTTTTTATGAGGAACAAAAAGCCGAGGATAAGTCGTTCAAAACAAGTTAGTGTTCGCCAGCCAACCACTAGCGAATGCTGGACAGGGAGGAGGTAAAAGGAAAGAGGAGGAGGAGGGAAGACTGAAGGAGTGTCAATACATGGTGTGAGAAGCGAGCGGAATAAAAGAGGGTTGTGGATGGCTAAAAGAAGGCAAGGTGAGTCAGTGAGTTATGTGAGAGGGAATCAGATGAAAGAAACTTAGTTTTGTTGTGTGGATGAAAAGAAGAAAGAGAAGGAGAGAGGCTTGTGGCATGAGGAGGAGGTGAGAGGGGGACGGGTCCGAAACAGAGGGCTCTCCACACCGAGTAATTAAGTGAGGTTGTCAATGGAGGGAGAAAGGTGGGTCATTGCACCCCTCCTGCCACCACCCCTCCTGCCACACACCCCTCCTGCCACACACCCCTCCTGCCACCACCACTACAATCACCACCCTCCTGCCACCACCACTACAACCACTACCCCCTGCCACCACCACTCAACCACCACCCTCCTGCCACCAACCCTCCCACACCACCACCACTACAACCACCACCTCCTGCCACCACCACTATAACCACCACCCCTCCCACACCACCAACACAACCACCACCCTCCTGCCACCACCACTACAACCACCACCTCCTGCCACCACCTCCTGCCACCCACCTCCTACCACCACCACTACAACCACCATCCCTCCTGCCACCAACCCTCCTGCCACCACCATTACAACCACCACCCCTCCTGCCACTACCCCTCTTGCCACCACCACTACAACCACCACCCCCCACACCACCCCTCCTGCCACCAACCCTCCTGCCACCACCATTACAACCACCAACCCTCCTGCCACCACCACTACAACCACCAACCCTCCTGCCATCACCACTACAACCACCACCCTCCTGCCACCACCACTACAACCACCAACCCTCCTGCCACCACCACTCACAAACCACCCTCCTGCCTCCAACCTGCCACCACCACTGCAACCACCACTACAAGCACCACCCTCCTGCCACCAACCCTCCTGCCACCACCATTACAACCACCATCCCTCCTGCCACCAACCCTCCTACACCAACCCTCCTGCCACTACCCCTCTTGCCACCACCACTCACAACCACCACCCTCCTGCCGCTATCCCTCCTGCAACAATCCCTCCTGCCACCACCACTACAACCACCACCCCTCCTGCCACCACCACTACAACCACCACCCCTCCTGCCTCCAACCCTCCTGCCACCACCACTGCAACCACCAACCCTCCTGCCACCACCACCACACAACACACCCTCCTGCCACCAACCCTCCTGCCACCACCACTACAACCACCACCCTCCTGCCACTACCCCTCCTGCCACCACCACTGCCAACCACCACCCTCCTGCCACCACCACTACAACCACCACCCTCCTGCCACCACCACTGCAACCACCACCCCTCCTGCCACCACCATTACAACCACCATCCCTCCTGCCACCAACCTCCCCACCACTCCCACTCCTCTGCCACCACCACTCAACCACCACCTCCCCCTCCTGCAATCCTCCCACCACCACTACAACCACCACTCCTGCCACCACCACTACAACCACCACCCTCCTGCTCCAACCCTCCTGCCACCACCACTGCAACCACCACCCTCCTCCCACACCGCACGACCTCCTGCCACCAACCCTGCCACCACCATTACAACCACCACCCCTCCTGCCACTCACCCTCCTGCCACCACCACTACAACCACCACCCTCCTGCCACCACCACTACAACCACCACCCCTCCTGCCACCACCACTGCAACCACCACCCTCCTGCCACCACCACTACAAGCACGACCTCCTGCCACCAACCCTCCTGCCACCACCACCACAAGCACGACCCTCCTACACCAACCTCCTGCCACCACCACTACACCACACCACCCCTCCTCCTGCTGCTATCCCTCCCAAGCACCATCCTCCTGCCACCACCACTACACCCACCCCTCCTGCCACCACCACTACAACCACCACCCCCCGCACCACCACTCACCAAACCACCAACCCTCCTGCCACCACCACTACAACCACACCCTCCTGCCTCCAACCCTCCTGCCACCACCACTAAACCACCACCCCTCCCCACCACCACTACAACCACCACCCTCCTGCCTCCAACCCTCCTGCCACCACCACTACAACCACCACCCTCCTGCCTCAACCCTCCAACCCTCCTGCCACCAGCACTACAACCACCACCCTCCTGCTCAACCCTCCCACCACCACTACAACCACCCACCCTCCTGTCACCACCACTACAACCACCAACCCTCCTGCCACTACCACTACAACCACCACCCCTCCTGCCACCACCCCCTCCTGCCACCAACCCTCCCCACACCACCACTACAACCACCACCCCTCCCACACCACCACTACAACCACCACCCTCCTGCCACCACCACTACAACCACCACCCTTCCTGTCACCACCACTACAACCACCACCCCTCCCACCCACCACTACAACCACCACCCTCCTGTCACCACCACTACAACCACCAACCCTCCCACACCACTACTAAGCACCACCTCCTGCGCCAACCCCCCTGCCACTACCACTACAACCACCACCTCCTGCCACCAACCCCTCCCCACACCACCACTGCAACCACCACCCATCCCACCACTACAACCACCACCCCTCTGCCACCACCACTACAAGCACCACCCCTCCTGCCACCATCCCTCCTGCCACCACCACTACAACCACCACCCCTCCCCACCAACCCTCCTGCCACCACCACTGAACCACCCCTCCTGCCACCACCACTGCAACCACCACCCTCCCCACCACCACTGCAACCACCACCCTCCCCACCACCACTGCAACCACCACCTCCTGCCACCAACCCTCTGCCACCACCACTGCAACCACCACCCTCCTGCCACCACCACTGCAACCACCACCTCCTGCACCACCACTACAAGCACCACCTCCTGCCACCAACCCTCCTGCCACCACCACTACAAGCACCACCCCTCCTGCCACCCATCCTGCCACCACCACCCAACCACCACCCTCCTGCCACCAACCCTCCTGCCACCACCACTACAACCACCATCCCTCCTGCCACTACCACTACAACCACCATCCTCCCCACCACCATTACAAGCACCACCTCCCACACCACCACTACAACCACCAACCTCCCACCACCACTACAACCACCATCCTCCTGCCACTACCACTACAACCACCAACCCTCCTGCCACCACCACTACAAGCACCACCCCTCCTGCCACCACCCATCCTGCACCACCACTACAACCACCACCCCTCCTGCCTCCAACCCTCGCCACCACCACTGCAACCACCACCCTCCTGCCACTACCACTACAACCACCACCCTCCTGCCCAACCCTCCAGCCACCACCACTGCAACCACCAACCCTCCTGCCACCACCACTACAACCACCAACCCTCCTGCCACCACCACTACAACCACCAACCCTCCTGCCACTACCACTACAACCACCACCCTCCTGCCTCCAACCCTCCTGCCACACCACTGCAACCACCACTACAAGCACCACCCTCCTGCCACCAACCCTCCCAACCACCATTACAACCACCATCCCTCCCACCAACCCTCCTGCCACCACCTCCTGCCACCACCACTACAACCACCACCCATCCCACCACCACTACAACCACACCATCTCCTGCCACCAACCCTCCTGCCACCACCACCACAACCACCACCCTCCTGCCTCCAACCCCTGCCACCACCACTACAACCACCACCTCTCCTGCCACCAACCCCTGCCACCACCACTACAACCACCACCTCCTGCCACCAACCTCCTGCCACCACCACTACAACCACCACCTCCTGCCACCAACCCCTGCCACCACTACAACCACCACCCTCCTGCATGAAACCTCCTGCCACCCACCACTACAACCACCACCTCCTGCCACCAACCCTCCTGCCACCACCACTACAACCACCTCCTGCCACCAACCCTCCTGCCACCACCACTACACCCACCACCTCCTGCCACCAACCCTCCTCACCACCACTACAACCACCATCCTCCTGCCACCACTCCTCCCCACACCCTACTACAACCACCATCCTCCTGCATCCAACCCTGCCACCACCACCACACAACCACCACCCATCCTGCCACCACCCTCCTGCCACCACCACTCACAACCACCACCCCCTGCCACCACCACTACAACCACCATCCTCCCCTGCCACCAACCTCCCAACACCATACTACAACCACCACCCCCCACCTACCCTCCTGCCACCACCACTACAACCACCATCCCTCCTGCCACCAACCCTTCTGCCACCACCACTACAACCACCATCCCTCTGCCACCAACCCTCCCACACCACCACTATAACCACCATCCCTCCTGCCACACCAACCCCAATTACCACTAACCACCATCCTCCCACACCACTCCTTCCACCACCACTACAACCACCAACACCCTTGCCACCAACCCACCACCACTACAACCACCATCCCTCCTGCCACCACCCTTCCTGCCACCACCACTACAACCACCATCCCTCCTGCTACCAACCCTCCTGCCACCAATTCTCTACACCACCCCTCCTGCCGTCACCCCTCCTGTCGCCACCACTACTGCCGCCAACCACCTCTGGGGCCATCACCACTGGAGTAACAACCACAGGTCGCCACAACTGTGATTACCACCACTTTGGTCACCGCCACTAAATGCCACCATTAGGGTCGCCACCATTAGGGTCAGCACCACTAGGGTCAGCACCACAAGGGTCAGCACCACTAGAGTCACCACCACTAGGGTTTCCATCTCTAGGGTCACTACCTCTAAGGTCTTCACCACTAGGGTCACCACCACTATATCCACCACTAGGGTATCCACCAGTCGGGTCACCACCTCTAGGGTGTAACAGCTGTGATCTTATTTCCTTTTTTATTATTTCTTCTTATTTCTCTATTTATTTACTTATTTTTATTCTTTTTTATTCTCTGTTATTCCCTTTTGTTATTCTGCTCTGTGATTCGGCAAGTGAAGGCGGGATAGAGAGAGGAGAGAGAGGGGGAGGGTAAGGATGGGAACGAAGGAGGCAAACGAAGGAGGCGGGAATAACAGCCGGTTTGTGGTCGACATCCACCCTCACATAAAGGGAAGACTAAGGAAAGAGGGGATAACTGAGGATAGGGATAACATGCGATAATTGAGACACTAGGGGACACAGGTGATAGCTATGTTGCTACTCAGGATTCTCTGCATAACACCAAAGACATGTATGACGAATGTTTTTCTCAACACAAAGAGGGAGAATTTATGATACTCTTCAATAGTTCTTCGTTTATTCATTAATTTAACACTTTCTATTAAGATTGATAATTACACTCCAAAACCATAAACCTCTTTTCCAAGCTAGTTAAACGGGGGTCACATGAATCACATTACATTTTGTGAAATGGAAAAACCATAAGTCCACTATATATGTTAGTTTTTAGCATCGGTTATTTTTGCAAATGACCGCCATGCATATTGTAATTTTGCAAAATGACTTGCAAACAGACGATCTAAACTAACCTGACCTTATGGTTGAATAAGGTTAGGTTAGGTTAGATGGCCTGTGTAGCTTGATATACAACAGTCCTGTTCTTTTTTTTTTTAACTTTGGACTATGTGCTGTCCTTACCATAAGGTTATGTTAGTTAAAGTTGTCTGTTTCGAAGTTATTTTGCAAAATTACCGATATGCGTGCCGGTCATTTTGCAAAATAACTGATTCTGCCGACCCACACACATGTCCACACCCCTCACTTTCAAAACCAGACTCTGAGATTTAAACTCTAGCACACTCTGTGCCGGGCACTACCTCAGTCTCCAGCCAATCAGCACAGTTATGCTCCAAAATAATCAAAGTACAGTTATGTTTATTAGGGTGTGTCAATTTAGGGGTGAACTGGCTAAATTGAAAATTTATAATTTGCAGCAATTTATTGTAGTCTTTTACATGCAAAACAATATTCTTGGCATAAATTTTTTTTTTATAATAAGTCCTACCTACATCAAATGGATTTTAAATGTACATATTTAGAATTTATAATATAACCAGCGTTTGCACATTATGTTATTGTTTCAAGTTTCAAATTATTATATTTTTATTATCCTAGAGTCTATTTGAAAAAGTAACTAATGCCTTCATACTTTCTTTTGCTTTTGGTTTTTTTGTCATCAGTAGTCTGCTTGCTATTTGTGCTTTGATGTAACCTTCGCTTCGTGGCTGTAAACATGGCCCGCTGCTTGGTGACCACTACACATCTCCACACTTTGAGTGTGGGAAGGCCACTTGGCACCTGGTAGATTGGAGTCTTAAGTGCTTTCAATTTTGGGTTAGACTTGTTGTCAATGCAGGCTCTAAGACTTCAAAACTCAAGTCAACCACTTCTGACAATTTGGTGGCATTGACGTTTATTGGGGAACTTTCTGAATGAAACGAATAGTTCTAACTGGTCGTCATCTATTAGCGTTCTTCCAATCTTTAGAATGACTCTTACAGCCCCGGTTCGAGATTGGTACATTGACTGCAAAGCATTGGCTTGCAAAACTGCTTCTGGATCGAGCATACCAAGCTGACCTTCTTGCCACAGGCACACGATGTCCCTCACCACTTCTGTGTTCTTTACTAGCTGCAATTGAAACAAAGGTGATTGGGCCCATCCACCCACATAGGATTAAGTTCTGTTAAATTAAACCACTGGGGAAGATAAACCCAATAATAATTCAACAATTAACCCTTGCAAATTCCTTTCAGCACTTTGCCCTTCAATTCGTGTTTAAAACCAAATCCTGCAGAAACGAAGAACTGTAGTTAACCAATCGGCTGTGACTGATAGGTCCACTCCAAGAGAGCCAATGACTGAGGCATCTTCTCCTGATCTTATTGCTTGGGCAATACGATAAGCATAGGATTGATCTGGTGCTGAGATCTTTGATGACCTTCAGACAACGCCGGAAGGGGAGGGCCAACTTCGACCCTTTGGAAAGGCTTGTATTTATTTCAGTTGTGTTGCTTCATCCAGCATGATGCCAAGGACCTGACCACTTGTTGTTGTTTTGTGACCATCAAGTTCCCTGGATGAGATGACGAAGAGGTAGCTCGCCTGTATGTAAATCATATACAATCCAAACAAGTCTTCTTCCTAGTTTTTTCTCTAAATGCGCTTCGGTTTACACCCCTTGCCATCCGGTGTTCACTGCAGCGAATTCCACAACAGCCTGTGCGAACTGCTAAGTCTCTCTCCTGAACCCAACATAAAATATGATCAGCAATGACCTGCATGTTTTCCCTTCTACTTCAGTTTTCAGAGCAAAGTGAAACAAAACTGACCACCAGGCCTGCTACAGAACAGACAGAGTAGGTTCTTCTTTGATGAGACTCTGGAAACTTTCTTCGTTCACTCCTTACTTCTAGCAAACTTTTGTAGTCATCTATTCTTCCATCAAACAAAAGACAGGAGAGCTCCCCTCCTTAAATCTTTTTTCATGCTGATTCCAGATATTTTCATTATTTTTCTTGGTGCTCTTAATTTTATTATGATCTATCACCAAAGATACATCCTCTCGGCTGATGAGGCCTGCATCTATCCAAGCGGCAGTTGCAATTTCTGCAGCCTCAAGTCCAGTATGGTAAGGAATACTAGCCAAAGCAATGTTTGAAATATTTCTGTGTTGTATTTAATTTTCTTGGTAAAGGTTCAGATGGCTCTTTGGAAATCCATCATCTGATGTTGTTTCCTGTTCATCAGAAGAACTATCAAAGCAGGCGATAAAACATCTGACACAGCCTCTTCCTCTTGATGGCTTCTTCACTCTTCTTCATATTTTCTTTTGTCTCTCGGATTTGTTCTTCTTCTTGGCATTAGCAATCTGCTTTTGTTTCTGAATAATCTATTGAACCCATTTGCATACTTCCTGGCTCTGCCTTTTGTCCTCGTGCTTTTAGGAGCAATTCAAGCTCTAAAACAGGGGATCTTTTTCACGAGGACAACCACAATCAATGTGGGAAATTATTTTCTCTCTTACCTGAGTGAGAATAGAAGTTGATTCAGAACATAATTGTATGGAGCACTTGCGTCAAAAATGTCAAAAACAGAGGTCAAGTGGTGAAATTCATTTTCGCCAAGCTCTTTACCAAGTGATGTTTCAAACTGCTTTTGTGCCAATTTCGTTGGGTTTTAGCTCAATAGTTCGACACTGATTAAATTGCCAGGTGGTTTTAATTAGTGCATTTCAGCTTTTGGTCCATTGATGCAGAAGAGTGGACTATCAGTGTCATTTATGAGTTCTTTATCTGTATAGTTCCTTCTGTCCTTTGCATTTTTTTCTCGAAGGAGTAACCCTAATCTTAAAGAGATGTCTCTCATCATAGAAGTTCTGATACAGAAGCTCTTCCTTACCAACAAGCAGGCTCAAGGGTTGACAACTGACTTCTTGTCTTCAATTTTGACATCTTCACACTATCTGACAAATAGAAAAATATTTCCAATGTTTCATAATTCAATTGTTATTTCAAAAAATATCAATTTGTTTATCAAAAAAATGCTGTAACAGAAATAACATAATAATTCTTTAGAACATAATGTTTTTATACAATGATATAAAGTAAATCGCGACAAATCAATATTCTACTTAAGGGCAATAATTAAATGTAGAAATTGTCTGGTAGAGTAGGTATGCAATGAGCAAAAACCACCGTCTATGATATATCTAGAAGGAGAGGAGCCGGGCGTTTATCTCATTGCTTATACAAGTCAAAAACAAGAATTAAACTGTCCCACACGGAGAGAGCCTGTTCATGTTCATGTTCTGACATGCATATTGCACAAGCTAGAACCATAAAATACCTTATATCCATATGCCAAGCATGAGATTAGTTAATATAAAGTGAATAATTCTAATCAAGTCTCATTAATTTGTTGAAATACTGATATTTGAAACTTTAAGGTATAAATTGATGTAGGTGAGGGTTATTTCAATTCATTTTGTTTTACAATCCTGGCTTAGACATAAGCAGGCACAATATTTTGACTACCAAATTTGATTTTAACATGTTGACAAAATTGACACACCCTAATATTGCTCATGATAATGCCTATGATATCACACTCACAGGTCACTGTGATTGGCTCATGCTACTAGGTTACCACCATGGGCTACCACCACTAGGGTCATCACCACTAGTTACCACAATGGGCTACCACCGCTAGGGTCATCACCATTAGAGTCATCACACAAGGGTCATCACCACTCGAGTCACCACCATTAGGGTCATTACCACGAGTCACCACCACGGGCTACCACAACTAGGGTCACCACCACTAGGGTCACTACCATGGGCTACTACCAATAGGGTCACCATCACTAGGGTCATCACCACTAGGGTCATCACAACTAGGGTCATGACCACTAGGGTCATCACCACTATGGTCACCACCACTAGGGTTATTACCACTATGGTCATCACCACTAGGGTCATCACCACTAGGGTCATCATTACTATGGTCACCACCACTAGGGTTATCACCGCTATGGTCACCACCACTAGGGTTATCACTACTATGGTCACCACCACTGTGGTCATCACCACTAAGGGTCATTACCATTAGAGTCAACACCGCTATGGTCAACACCACTATGGTTACCACAACTAGGGTCATCACCACCAGGATCATCACCACTATGGTTATCACCACTATGGTCATCACCACTAAGGGTCATTACCACTAGAGTCAACACCACTACGGTCAACACCACTACGGTCATCACCAGTAGGGTCATCGCCACTATGGTCATCACCACTATGGTCATCACCACCTAGGGTCACCACCACTAGGGACAGCACCACTAGTCATCACCACTAGTGTAACCACCACTAGGGACATCCCATTAGGGTCATCACCAATAGGGTCACCACTACTAGGGACAGCACCACTAGTCATCACCACTAGTGCTAACCACCACTAGGGTCATCCATTATGGTCATCACCACTAGGTCACCACTACTAGGGACAGCACCACTAGTCATCACCACTAGTGTAACCACCACTAGGGTCATCACCATTATGGTCATCACCACTAGGGTCACCACTACTAGGGACAGCACCATAGTCATCACCACTAGTGTCACCACCACTAGGGTCATCACCATTATGGTCATCACCACTAGGGTCACCACCACTAGGGACAGCACCACTAGTCATCACCACTAGTGTAACCACCACTAGGGTCATCACCATTATGGTCATCACCACTAGGGTCACCCACCATTAAGGTCACCACCAGTAGGGTATCACCACTAGGGTCACATAGCAAAAGGTGATGTATTCCAAAACATCTTGTTGAAATTTTGACTTGAGTTTTCTGGTCTAATAATCATACACTCACAAAACAAGAGTTACGTATTCAAATCACCCGGTGCACGGGGTAATAGTGTGGTACAATATTGTGGCATTACTGAGCCTCTGACGGGTTACATCGCCGTGGCTACAGAGGCAGTGGTATTGTACACAGTAGACAGACTCCCGAAATTTGCAAGTAAGATCATACTTCACATTATTCTTGTATAAAAAAAATCTGTTCCAGATTTCTTCGGTCTTGTTCCTCACAGTCCCTGATTTTCTCCATCTTCATTAAATAATTAAAACCTTTCGCTTGCATGTATTTGTGTTACGCGGTTATCATTTGGATTATTTTCTTTATTCTTTGTCCCTCCTTACATCATCTCCCCTCACATCATCTCCCTCATACATCATCTCCCTCACACATCCTCTCTTCCTCTCCCCTCTCCTCATCTCCCCTCACCTCATCTCCCTTACATCATCTCCTTCACTCATCTCCCATCTGCTTATCATCTCTCCTGTCATCTCCCCTCACACCTGTCTCCCATCATCTCCCCTCACCCTCATGTCCTTCATCATCTCTCTCTCTCATCTCCCTCACTTATCATCTCTCCTCACACCTCATCTCCCCTCACATCGTCTCCCTCACACATCATCTCCCCTCACACATCGCTCTCTCACACATCATCTCCCTCACATATCTTCCCCTCACACATCATCTCTCTTGCATCATCTCCTCGTACATCATCTCCCTCACATCATGCCCCTCACACATCATCTCCCCTCACACATCTTGTCTCCCACATCATCTCCCCTCCACATCATCTCCCTCACACATCATCCCCCCAACACATCATCTCCCTCTGAGTCATCTTCCTCCTCATCATCTCCCACACATCATCCCTCACACATCATCTCCCTCACGTCATTTCACTCAAACGTCATCTTCCTCCAACATCATCTCCCTCACACATCATCTCCCTCACACATCATGTCCTTCACACATCATCTCTCTCACATCATCTCCCCTCACATATCCTCCTCCCTAACCATCATCTCCCTCATGTCTCCCTCACACATCGTCTCCCTCACATCACCTCTCTCACACTTCATGCCCCTCACACATCATCTCCCCTCACACATCATCTCCCTCACATCATCTCCCTCACACGCCATCTCCCTCTTTGTCATCTCCCTCACATTATCTCTCCTTTACATCATCTCCTCACACACATCACCCCATCACACATCATCTCTCACACATCATCTCCCTCACCGTCATCTCCCTCACATGTCCTTCCCTCGCATCATCTCCCTCACACATCATCTCCCTCTACATCATCTCCCTCACATCATGCCCCTCACACATCATCTCCCTCACACATCATCTCCCTCACACATCATCTCCCTCACATCATCTCCCTCACCCATCCTGCCCCCAACACGTCATCTCCCTCACAGGTCATCTTCCTCCTCATCATCTCCCAGACATCATGCCCACTCACACACATCATCTCCCTCACACGTCATTTCACTCACTTGTCATCTTCCTCAACTTTCATCTCCTCACATCATCTCCCCTCACATCATGTCCTTCACACATCATCTCTCTCCCCCATCATCTCCCTCATATCATCCTCTAACACATCATCTCCTCACACATCGTCTCCCTCACACATCATCCCTCACACATCACCTCTCCTCACACTTCATGCCCCTCACATCATCTCCCTCACACGTCATCTCCTCACACGTCATCTCCCTCACACGCCATCTCCTCACACATCGTCTCCCTCACACATTATCACTCATGCATCATCTCCTCACACATCACCCCATCACATCATCTCTCCCCACACATCATCTCCCTCACACGTCATCTCCCTCACACATCATCTCCCCTCACACATCATCTCCCATGCACATCCTCCTCATCACCCCCTCACATCATCCCTCTGAATCATCTCCCTCCTTCATCATCTCCCTCATACATCATCTCCCCTCATACATCCCTCTCCCTCACAATCTTCTCCCTCATATATCATCTCCCTCACAAATCATCTCCCCTCACCGTCATCTCCCTTATGCATCATCTCCCTCACCGTCGTCTCCCTCCTACATCATCTCCTTACAGATCATCTCCCTACATCCCATTATCTCCCTCACATCATCTCCCTCCCTCATCGTCTCCCCTCACACATCGCCTCCCCACACACATCGTCTCCCACATACATATTCTCCTCCACACATCATCTCCCTCACACATCATCCCCTCACACATCATCTCCCTCCTACATCGTCTACCTCACATCCTCCTCTCACATCATCTTCCTCACACATCATCTCCCTCACACGTCATCTCCCTCTTGTCGTCTCCCTCACATCATCTCCCCACCACTCCTCTCCCCTCACATCACCCCCCTCCCTCTCTCCCTCACCGTCATCTCCCTCACTTGTCATCTCCCCTCATCATCATCTCCCTACCTCCACTCCCCTCCCTCACCGTCTTCTCCCCTCATATATCATCTCCCTCACATGTCATCTCCCTCACATCGTCTCCCTCAGTATCATCTCCCTCCAATCCACTCATCACACATCCATACCCACATCCCCCTCCCCTCTGATCATCTCCCTCTACATGATTCCCTCATTATCCCTTCCCTCACATATCATCTCCCTCATACATCATCTCCCTCATGCATCATCTCCCTCATACATGTCCCTCATACACATCGTCTCCCTCCTTCATCGTCTCCCTCATACATCGTCTCCTCGAACATCATCTCCCTCTGCGTCATGCCCCTCACACATCATCTCCTTCACAATCATCTCCCTCACCTCATCTCTCACAAATCCAACTCCCTCACACATCCTTCACCTCCCCCATCATCTCCCTCCCACATCCTCTCCCCTCACTCCTCCCATCCCCATCATCTCTCTCCCACCCCTCCTCTCTCTCCCCATCATCTCCCTAACCCCTCCCATCCCCTCACATCATCTCCCTCACACTTATGTCTCCCTCACATCATCTCCCTCACACATCATCTCCCTCACCATCATCTCCCCCATCACATCATCTCCCTCATCACCCCCTCACATCATCTCCCCTCTGTCCTCTCCCTCATACATCATCTCCCTCATCTTGTCATCTCCCTCACCATCCCCTCCCTCTCATCTTCCCTCATATATCGTCTCCCCTCACAGATCATCTCCCTCTGAATCGTCTCCTTGTTTCTCCCTCTAGATCGTCTCCCTCATACATCGCCTCCCTTGTGTTTATCTCCCCTCACAATCATCTCCCCTCATACATCGCTCCTTCTCAATCTCTCCCTCCATTATCTCCCCTCACATCATCTCTCACCCATCATCCCCACACATCACCCCTCACATCATCTCCCTACAGTCATCTCCCTCCTTACATCTGTCTCCCTCATGTGTCATCTCCCCTCACTTACATCGCCTCCCTCACAGATATTTCTCCCTCATCCTGTCATCTCCCTCACTTACATCGCCTCCCTCACAATCTTCTCCCTCACCTGTCTCCCTCACACATCATCTCCCTCATACATCGTCTCCCTTATCATATCTCCCCTCACAGATCATCTCCCTCATACATCGTCTCCTTGAGTCATCTCCCATCCATTATCTCCCCTCACATCATCTCCCTCACATCATCCCCTCACACATCATCTTTCACTCCCTACATCGTCTCTCACATCACCTCCCCCACACATCGTCTCCCCACATACATCATCTCCCTCACATCATCTCCCTCACACATCGTCTCCTCATACATCATCTCCCTCATACATCATCTCCCTCACAGATCATCTCCTCCCTCCTTGCCTCCTCACACATCATCTCCCTCACATCATCTCCCTCATACATCATCTCCTTCATCATCTCCCTCACATATCACTCCCCTCACAATCCTCCCCTCGCCCTCATCTCCCCTCATACATCATCTCCCCTCATTTGTCATCTCCCTCACCCATCGTCTCCCTCTTACATCATCTCCCTCATACATCATCTCCCTCCTTATATCGTCTCCCTCACATGTCTCCCCTCACATCATCTCCCTCACATCATCTCTCTCCCTCACAATCCTCTCCCTCACATCCTTCACCCCTCACATCATCTCCCTCACACATCATCTCCTCACACATCATCCCCCATCACATCATCTCTCTCACATCATCTCCCTCACACGTCATCTCCCTCACATCATCCCCCTTCCTTCATCTCCCTCTCCATCATCTCCTCACATCATCTCCCTCACACATCGTCTCCCTCATCATCTCCCATCACATCATCTCCCTCACACATCCCCCCTCACATCATCTCCCTCTGAATCATCTCCCCTCACACTTTCCTTCTCCCCTCTAATCCTTATCCCTCCCTACATCATCTCCCCTCACACATCATTTCCCCCTTCTGTCATCTGCCTCCCCACATCGCCCCTCACACATCATCTCCATTACATATCATCTCTCAATCATCCTCTTCATCATCTCCCCTCTCAGTCATCTCCCATACATATTCTCCCCTCCTTTCATCTCCCTCACACATCATCCCCCTCACACATCCTTATCCCTCCCTATATATCGTCTCCCTCACACATCGTCTCCCACATTGTCTCCCCATACATCATCTCCCTCACAGCATCTCCCTCAAACATCATCTCCCTCACACATCATCTCCCTCTGAATCATCTCCCATACATATTCTCCCTCATACATCATCTCCCTCACACATCATCCCCCTCACACATCATCTCCCTCTATATCGTCTCCCTCACACATCGTCTCCCACATTGTCCCCATATATCATCTCCCTCTCATCTCCCCTCATGCATCATCTCCCCTCCTTGTCATCTCCCCCTCCTGTCCCTCACAAATCATCTCCCCTCTTACATGTCTCCCTCATTTATCCTCTCCCTCTGTCATCTCCCTCACTACATCATCTCCCTCATACATCATCTCCCCTCACCACTCATCCTCCTTACATCATCTCCCCTCATACATCATCTCCCCTCACATCGTCTCCCCTCACACATCATCTCCCCTCACATATCCCCTTACCCCTCACATCATCTCCTTCACAGATCTGTCTCCCTCACAGTCATCTCCCTCACATGTCATCTCCCTCTGAATCATCTCCCTCACACACATCTGCCCTCACATCATCTCCTCACAGATCATCTCCCCTCACACATCATCCCCATCACATCATCTCTCTCACATCATCTCCCTCACACATCATCTCCCTCACATCATCCCCTTCACTTCATCTCCCCTCACATATCATCTCCCCTCACACATCATCTCCCTCACATCGTCTTCTCTCCCATACATCATCTCCCTCCACCTCACCCCCTCACATATCATCTCCCTCTCCATCTCCCTCCTTGTCATCTCCCCTCATGCATCATCTCCCCTCCTACATCACCCTCCCTCTATCTTCTCCCTCACCTGTCATCTCCCTCTCATCATCTCCCTCATAGATCATCTCCCTTATCATCATCTCTCCCCTCACATCATCTCCCTCCTTCACATCGTCTCCTTCTGAATCTCTCCTACATCATTATCTCCCTCACACATCATCTCCCTCACATCCAACCCCTCACATCATCTCCCTCTACATCGTCTCCCTCACACATCATCTCCCACACATCGTCTCCCTTGCATCATCTCCCCTCCACATCATCTCCCCACATCGTCTCCCTCATATATCGTCTCCCTCATACATCGTCTCCCTCACACATCATCTCCCTCACCATCGCCTCCCTCACACATCATCTCCCTCACAATCATCTCCCCTCATCTCCCTCATACATCATCTCCCCTCCTCCTTCTCCCTCCCCTTCATCTCCCCTCCCTTCCTCCATCTCCCCTCACTCTGTCATCTCCCCCTCCCCTCCTCCCATCTCCCCTCCTTACATCATCTTCTCATACATCATCTCCTCTTGTCATCTCCCCTCTGTCATCTCCCCTCCCACATCATCTCCCCTCACAATCACTCCCCTCCCACACATCATCCCCCTCATCATCTCCCCTCCCTGATCATCTCCCTCATCCCTCTCCCCTCACAGATCCTGTCCCTCCCTACATCGTCTCCCTCACACATCATTTCCCCCATACATCATCTCCTCTGTCGCCCTCACACATCATCTCCCATTACATATCATCTCCCTCTTAGATCATCTCCCTCACATCATCTCCCTCACATCATCCTCTTACATCATCTCTCTAAATCATCTCCCCTTCACATATTCTCCCTCATACATCATCTCCCTCACATCACTCCCCCTCACTCTATCCCTCCCTACATCATCTCCTCACATCATCTCCCACATTTGTCTCCCCTCCTCATCTCCCTCCAAAACTTGTCTCTCCCTCACTTGTCATCTCCCTCACACATGTCTCCCTCTGCTCCTCTCTCCTTTATATTCTCCCTCATGCATCTGTCTCCCCTCATACATCGTCTCCCTCACATCACTCCTCCCTCACAGATCATCTCCCCTATCCATCGTCTCCCCTCACATCATCTCCCTCACATATCGCTCCCTCATCCTTCCCCACACATCATCTCCTCTGAGTCATCTCCCTCTTACATCGTCTCCCCTCATTTATCGCCTCCCTCTCAATCATCTCCCTCATACCTCGTCTCCCCTCATGCATCATCTCCCTCACTTCATCGTCTCTCATACATCATCTCTCATACATCATCTCCCCCATCATCTCCCTCATACATCATCTCCCTCGCCATCATCCCACATTGTCTCCCTCATACATCGTCTCCCTCACCATCATCTCCCCTCACACATCATCTCCCTCATACATCCTTCTCCCTCACACATCATCTCCCTCACATCTGTCTCTATACATCATCTCCCTCATACATCATCTCCCTCACCTGTCACCTCCCCTCACAGATCATCTCCCTCCTTGTCATCTCCCTCATGCATCATCTCCCTCATACATCGTCTCCCCTCATACATCGTCTCCCTCTCATCATCTCCCTCACACATCGCCCTCACACATCATCTCCCTTACATATCATCTCCCTCTTCATCGTCTCCCTCACCCATCGTCTCCCTCACAGATCATCTCCCTCACCATCGTTTCACATCATCATCTCCCTCACCCATCATCTCCCCTCATACATCATCTCTCTTCACCTCCCTCGCCCATCGTCTCTCTCACATCGTCTCCCCTCACAATCACTCCCTCACCATCCTTGTCTCATCATCTCCCTCACACATATCTCCCTCACATCATCCCCTCACTTGTCATCTCCCTCCCAAATCATCTCCCTCACATCATCCCCCTTACACATCATCTTCCTCCCCCTGTCCTCTCCCTCACACATCATCTCCCTCACATGTCTCCCCTCACACATCCTCCCCTCACTCATCTCCCTCTCAGTCATCTCCCTCACCTCATCCCCCCATCACCCTGTCATCTCTCTCCCCATCATCTCCCTCACACTCATCTCCCTCACACATCATCCCCTTCACATCATCTCCCTCACATATCATCTCCCTCACCCATCCTCTCCCTCACACATCGTCTCCTCCACACATCATCTCCCCATCACATCATCTCCTCCACATCATCCCCTCCCTTGTCTCCCTCTGAATCATCTCCCCTCACATCATCTCCCTCTGATCCTTATCCCTCCCCTACATTCATCTCCCCTCACATACATCTCCCCATACATCATCTCCCTCACATCTCCCCTCACACATCATCTCCTTCCATCATCTCACATCCTCCTCTTCACATCATCTCCCCTCTGGTCATCTCTCCCCATATTCTCCCTCATACATCATCTCCCTCACATCATCCCCCTCACACATCATCTCCTCTATGTCATCTCCCTCACACATCGTCTCCCCACACACATTGTCTCCCCTTCATCTTCTCCCTCACAAACATCTCCCTCAAACATCATCTCCCTCACATTCATCTCCCTCTGAGTCTCTCCCTCACCATAATCTCCTCATGCATCGTCTCCCTCATACATCGTCTCACATCATATCCTCTGAATCATCTCCCTCTTACATCGTCTCCCCTCATTTATCGCCTCCCCTCTGAATCATCTCCCTCCTACATCATCTCCCCTCTGCATCTCCCCTCATACATCATCTCCCTCATACATCATCTCCCCTCATACATCATCTCCCTCACCCTCATCTCCCTCACTGTCCTCTCCCCTCACACTGTCCTCCCCTCACATCCTCCTTCACACATCATCTCCCTCTGTCATCTCCCTCACCTCCTTCTCCCCTCACCTCCTCTCCCCTCACACATCATTCCCCCTCCCCCTCATCTCCCCTCCCATCTTCTCCCTACACTCCTCCCCTCCCACACATCATCTCTCTCCCATCCTCTCCCCTCACACATCCTCCCTCCCCTCCTCCCCCTTGCCTTCATCTCCCTCACATATCATCTCCCTCACACATCATCTCCCTACACATCATCTCCCTCACATCATCTCCCCTCACATCATCTCCTCACACATCACCCCTCACATCATCTCCCTCACAGATCATCTCCCTCATACATCGTCTCCCTCATGCATCGTCTCCCTCCTTACATCTCCTCCTCACAGATCTTCTCCTCCTTATATCGTCTCCCCTCACATCCTTTGTCTCCCTCGCACATCGTCTCCCCTTATTCATCTCCCTCACCGTCATCTCCCTCCCATCGCTTTCCTTCACATCATCTCCCCTACATCCCTTCTCTCCCTCCCTCCTCCCTCACATCTCTTACATCATCTCCCTCTGTCTCCCCTCACATCATCTCCCCACATCGTCTCCCCACATACATCATCTCCTCATACATCATCTCCCACACATCGTCTCCCTCTTATATCGTCTCCCTCATACATCTGTCTCCCTCACAGTCATCTCCTCCCTCCCCTCCTTCCCTCACACATCATCTCTCCCTCAGAATCATCTCCCTCACCATGTCTCCCTCATGCATCGTCTCCCTCATACATCTCCTCCCTCACAATCATCTCCTCATACATCGTCTCCCTCAACATCATCTCCTCTGATCCTCTCTCCTCTCCTCTCCCCTCACACATCCTTTCCTCCCCTCCTTGCCCCTCACATCTCTCCCCTCGTCCTCTCCCCTCATCATCTCCCTCTGTCCTGTCCCTCTTCATGTCTCTCATCATCTCCCTCTGTCATCTCCCTCATACATCTTCCCCATTCATCATCTGCCTCCCCTCCTTCCCTACATCATCTCCATTACATATCCTCTCCCTCTGTCATCTCCCTCACATCATCTCCCCTCACATCATCCTCTTCACATCATCTCCCCCACAGTCTCCCTCCCACATGTTTCTCTCTCACCCATCCCTTCCCTCTGGTCATCTCCCCCCTTGTCTCTCTCTCATCTCCCTCACATCTGTCCCCCTCACATCATATCCCTCCTACATCGTCTCCCTCACATGTCTCCACACATTGTCTCCCCCATACATCATCTCCCTCTGGTATCTCCCTCACACATCATCTCCTCACATCATCTCCCTCAGAATCATCTCCCTCTTCATCATCTCCCTCCTGCATCGTCTCCCCTCATACATGTCTCCCTCTTCCTCTCCCTTATCTCCCTACATCATCTCCCTCCCACATCATCCCCTCCCCCATCTCCCTCTACATCATCTCCCCTCACATCATCTCCCCACATTGTCTCCCCATCATCTCCCCTCTGTCATCTCCCCTCACCTTCATCTCCCCTCACATCTCTCCCCGTCCTCTCCCCTCACATCATCTCCCCTCTGTATCTCCCTCTTATTATCTCCCCTCCCCCTCCTCTCCCCTCACATCTCTCCCCTCCTCTCCCACACACTCTGTCTCCCTCACACTCTTCTCCCCTCTGTCATCTGCCTCCTTGTCTCTCTCACACATCATCTCCCTCTGTCATCTCCCTAACCATCATCCCTCATGTCTCCCCTCTTGCCTCCCCTCACATCATCTCCCTCATACATGTCTCCTCATGCATCATCTCCTCACACATCGTCTCCCCTCATATATCGTCTCCTCATACATCGTCTCCCTCATACATCATCTCCCTCTGTCATCTCCTCATTTATCCTCTCTCCCCGTCATCCCATCCCCTCATCTCCCCTCCCTCCTTTCATCACCTCTACCCCTCACATCCATCTCCCTCACCATCATCTCCCCTCTCATCATCTCCCTCTCCCTCATCTCCCTCACATCATCTCCCTCTGAAATCATCTCCCTCTTATCATCTCCCCTCATGCTCACCTCCCCTCCCCGTCATCTTCCCTCCTTCCTCATCTCCCCTCACATCTCTCCCCTCGCCATTGTCTCCCCTCACACATCATCTCCCTCATGTCACCTCCCTACCGTCATCTCCCTCACTCATCTCCCTCACATCATCTCCCTCACATGTCTCCCTCTCATCTCCCCTCCTTGTTCCCTCACACATGTCTTCCTCATACATCGTCTCCCTCACATCATCTCCCCTCATGTCATCTCCCTCACATGTCTCCTCACACATCCTCCTCACATCATGCCCTCACATCATCTCCTCTGATCATCTCCCTTACATCATCTCCCTCACCGTCTATATCCTCCCTACATCATCTCCCTCACACATCATCTCCCCTTGTCCTCTACCTCACCCTCCTTCCCTCCTCTCATACATATCATCCCTCACGTCTCCCCTCACATCTCTCCCTCTGTCATCCTCTTACATCATCTCCCTCTGTCTCTCCCCCTTACATATTCTCCCTACATCATCTCCCTTCACATCTGTCCCCTCACCTCCCTCCCCTACATCATCTCCCCTCACATCATCTCCCCCCATTGTCTCTCCCCCTCATCTCCCCTCTGTCATGTCTCCCTCCATCGTCTCCCTCACATCATCTCCCCTCTGCGTCATCTCCCTCGCCCATCATCCTCTCTGCATCATCTCCTCATACGTCTCTCACATCATCTCTCGTATCTCTTACATCGTCTCCTCATGTCCTCCTCATGTCTCCTTCCCCTCACAAATCATCTCCCTCATACATCATCTCTCCCCTCATCTTCCTTTCTCCACCATCATCTCCCTC
Organism: Homarus americanus; assembly: GCF_018991925.1. Classification (NCBI taxonomy): domain Eukaryota; kingdom Metazoa; phylum Arthropoda; class Malacostraca; order Decapoda; family Nephropidae; genus Homarus; species Homarus americanus. The sequence continues at coordinate 13,984,388 of NW_024722227.1, forward strand.
ACCATCATCTCCTTCTTACATCTCTCTCACCATATCTCCCCTCACAATCCTCCATCCCTTATACCTCATCTCCCTCACTTGTCTCTCCTCATCATCCCCTCTCCCCTCATCTCCCCTCACTCCTCTCCCTCTGTCATCTCCCTCTTGTCATCTCCCCTCATTCTCACCTCTCCCCTCATCTTCCTCCTACCATCTCTCCTTACATCATCTCCCCTCCCCATTGTCTCTTTCCTTACATCGTCTCCCTGCTCATCTCCCTCATACATCGTCTCCTCATACATCATCTCCCTACATATCTTCTCACATCTCTCCTTCCCAATCATCTCCTCTGCGTCATCTCCCCTCACATCATCTCCCTCACATCCTCACTCACATCATCCCCCTCATATCTCCTCACATCATCTCCCTCACACGTCATCTCCCCCACACATCGTCTCCCTCACACATCATCTCCTTACATCATCTCCCTCACCACCCCCTCACATCATCTCCCTCTGTCATCTCCCTCATCCACATCGTCTCCCTCATCATCATCTCCCTCTCCATCATCTCCCTCACATTCTCCCCTCCATCTCCCTCACATCCCTCACACATTCTTCCTCATCTCCCCTCATCATCGTCTCTCATACATCATCTCCCCTCTTACATCATCCCTCTTACATCATCTCTCATACATCATCCCTCATCATCTCCCCTTGTCATCTTCCTCCTTGTCGTCTCCCCTCACATCCTTCCCTCACATCATCTCCCCATACTCTCCCTCACATCGCTCCCTCCCCACATCATGCCCCTCACACATCATCTCCTCACAGTCATCTCCTCACATCTCCCCTCTGTCATCTCCCTCACACATCATCTCCCTCACGTCATCTCCCTCATACATCATTCCCTCGCACATCGTCTCCCTCACATCATCTCCCTCACGTCATCTCTCCTCACACATCGTCTCCTCACACATCATCTCCCTACACATCATCTCCTCACACATTCTCCCTCACACATCATCTCCCTCTGATCATCTCCCTCATGTATCGTCTCCCTCTGAGATCATCTCCCCTCATAATCCTCCCTTATACATCATCCCTCACAGATCGTCTCCCTCACACATCATCTCCCTCACAGATCATCTCCCTCCTCATTGTCTCCCTCCACCATCGTCCTCTCACATCGTCTCCTCACACATCGTGTCACATACATCATCTCCCTCACACATCCATCCTCACACATCATCTCCCTCACATCACTCCCTCACATCATCTCCCTCACATCATCTCCCTCACACATCATCTCCCTCACACATCATCTCCCTCACAGATCATCTCCCCTCCTGTCGTCCCTCACACATCTTCCCTCACATCATCTCCCTTACACATCATCTCCGTCACACTTCCCCCTCACACATCATCTCCCTCACAGATCATCTCCCTCATACATCTCCCTCTGCATCGTCTCCCTCATACATCCTCCTCCTGATCATCTCTCCCTCATATGCCGTCTCCCTCACACATCATCTCCTCACAGATCATCTCCCTCATGCATTTTTCCCTCACACATCATGCCCCTCACATTATCTCCTCACATCACCTCCTCACAGATCATCTCCTATCTTCCCTCTGCATCTCACTCACACAACATCTCCTCACGTCATCTCCTCATACATCATCCTCCCTCGCACATCATCTCCCTCACACATCATCTCCCTCACATGTCATCTCCCTCACACATCGTCTCCCTCCACATCATCTCCTACACATCATCTCCGTCACACATTACCACCTCACATCATCTCCTCTCAGATCATCTCCCTCATACATCGTCTCTCTCATACATCTTCTCCCTCATACATCACCTCCCTCACAAATCATCTCCCTCATATGTCGTCTCCCTCACAGTCATCTCCTCATTAGATCGCTCTCCTTATGCATCATCCCCTCCACAGATCGTCTCCCTCATGCATCCATCTCCCTCACAGATCATCTCCCTCCTACATTGTCTCCCTCCTACATCGTCTCCACACACATCGTCTCCACACATCAGTCTCCCTCATGCATCATTCTCCCTCACATCACTCCTCACACATCATCTCCCTCACTATCATCTCCCCTCACATATCATCTCTGTACACATTCCACCTCACACATCATCTCCCTCACATATCATCTCCGTCATACATCGTCTCTCTCACACACATCGTCTCCCTCACAATCACGCTCCCTCACCATCATGCCCCTCACACATCATCTCCCTCACAGTCATCTCCCTCATACATTGTTTCCCTCACACATCATCCCCCTCACATCATCTCCTTCACAGATCATCTCCTCACAGATCATCTCCTCGCACATCATCTCCCTCACCAGATCATCTCCCTCACACATCATCTCCCTCACATCATCTCCCTCACACATCATCTCCCTCACGTCATCTCCCCTCATACATCATCCCCCTCCACATCGTCTCCCTCACATCATCTCCCTCACGTCATCTCCACTCATCTCGCCCTCACACATCATCTCCCATACATCATCTCCGTCACATTCGCCTCACACATCATCTCCCTCACAGATCATCTCACTCATACATCGTCTCCTCATGCATCGTCTCCCTCATACATCATCTCCCTCACAGTCATCCCCCTCATATTCATCTCCCTCACAGATCATCTCCCTCATAGATCCTCTCCCTCATGCATCATCCCCTCACAATCGTCTCCCTCATCATCTCCTTCACAGATCATCTCCCTCCTACATTGTCTCCCCTCCTACATCGTCTCCCTCACATCATCTCCCTCACACATCATGCCCTTCACCCATCATCCCTCACAGATCATCTCCCTCATACATCGTCTCCCTCATACATCTCTCCCCACACATCATCTCCCTCCATATCATCTCCCTCACAGATCATCTCCCACATACATCGTCTCCCTCATACATCGTCTCCCTCAGTTCATCTCCCACATCATCATCTCCCTCACATCACTCCCTCACACATCATCTCTCACATATCATCTCCGTCATACATCGTCCTCTCTCACACATCAACTCCTCACAATCATGTCCCTCATAGATCGTCTCCCTCACACACATCATCTCCCACATACATCATCTCCCATACACACATCTCTCCCTCACATCATCCCTCACATCGTCTCCCTCAAAGATCATCTCCTCCTACATCGTCTCCGTCACACATCGTCTCCCTCCACATCGTCTCCCTCATACATTTGTCCCTCACAGATCATCTCCCTCATCGTCTCCCTCTCCTCGTCTCCCACACATCATCTCCTCATCATCTCCCTCACAGATCATCTCCTCCATCATCATCTCCCTCATCTTTCACACATCATCTCCCTCACATATCATCTCCCTCACAGATCATCTCCCTCATGCATCGTCTCCCTCATCATCGTCTCCCTCACCGATCATCTCCCACATACATCATCTCCCTCACACATCCTCCTCACATCATCTTCCTCACAGTTTCTCCGTCACACACATCATCCACTCACTCATCAACTCCCTCACAGATCATCTCCCTCAGATCGTCTCCCCTCACATCATCTCCCACTACATCATCTCCCATACATCATCTCCCCACACATCATCCCTCACACATCGTCTCCCTCAAGATCATCTCCCCATACATCGTCTCCGTCACACATCGTCTCCCTCACACATCGTCTCCTCCACATCGTCTCCCTCACATCGTCTCCTCATACATTGTCTCCCTCATAGATCGTCTCCCTCATATATCGTCTCCCTCACGGATCATCTCCCTCATGGTCTTCTCCTCACATCATCTCCACATACATCAACTCCCATACACATCTCCCTCCACACATCACCCCTCACACATCGTCTCCCTCAAAGATCATCTCCCTCATACATCGTCTCCGTCACACATCGTCTCCCTCACATATCGTCTCCCTCACACATTATCTCCCACACATCGTCTCCCTCACATTATCTCCCTCACTGATCATCTCCCTCATACATCGTCTCCGTCACACATCGTCTCCCTCACATCGTCTCCCTCACATTATCTCCCCACACATCGTCTCCCTCACACATCATCTCTCTACACATCATCCTTACACACATACCCTTCACATCATCTCCCTCACACATCGTCTCCCTCACACACTGTCTCCCTCACACATCGTCCCTCATACATCATCTTCCTCACGCCTCATCATCTCCTCTCAGATCATCTCCCTCACACATCATCTCCTCACAGATCAGCTCCCTCACATCATGCCCCTCACACATCATCTCCCTGAGATCATCTCCCTCACACATCATCCCCTCACCACATCATCTCCCTCACACATCATCTCTCTCACAGATCATCTCCTCCTTCCTTCGTCTCCCTCATACGTCATCTCCCTCATCGTCTCCCTCATACATCGTCCTCCCTCATGCATCGTCTCCCTCACAGATCGTCTCCCTCAACATCATCTCCCTCACAGATCATCTCCGTCACACATCATCTCCCTCACAGATCAGCTCCCTCACACATCATGCCCCTCACTTCATCTCTCACAGATCATCTCCCTCCTCATCATCCCCCTCACACATCATCTCCCTCACAGATCATCTCCCTCTATCATGTCCCTCACACATCATCCCCCTCACACATCATCTCCCTCACATCATCTCCTCACAGATCATCTCTCTCCTACATTGTCTCCCCTCCTACATCGTCTCCCTCACACATCGTCTCCCACATACATCATCTCCCTCACACATCACCCCTCACACATCATCTCCCTCACATATCATCTCCCTCATACATCGTCTCCCTCATCGTCTCCTACAGATAATCTCCCTCATACATCGTCTCCCTCACATCGTCTCCCTCACACATCGTCTCCCTCACAGATCATTTCCCTCATACATCGCCTCCCTCACACATCGTCTCCCTCACACATCGTCTCCCACACACATCGTCTCCCACTTACATCATCTCCCTCACATCACCCTCACACATCATCTCTCTCACATATCATCTGCATCATACTTCGTCTCCCTCTCTCTCATCTCCCTCACACATTGTCTCCCTCACAGATCATCTCCCCTCATACATCGTCTCCTTCATCATCATCCCTCACAGATCATATCCCTCATACATCGATCTCCATATGCATCGTCTCTACATCGCCTCCTCTCAGATCATCTCCTCCTTACATCGTCTCCCTCATGCATCATCTCCCTCACAGATCATCTCCCTCATATATCATTTCCCCTCATACATCGTCTCCATACGTTGTCTTCTTCGTAGATCGTCTCCCTCATACACATCGTCTGCCTCACGGATCATCTCCCCTCATAGATCGTCTCCCTCACATCGTCTCCCTCAAGATCATCTCCCTCATACATCGTCTCCGTCACCATCGTCTCCCACACATCGTCTCCCTCACACATCGTCTCCCACATACATCATCCCATCACATCATCTCCCTCACACATCACCCCTCACCATCATCTCCCTCATAGATGATCTCCCTCATCATCGTCTCCCTCATACATCGTCTCCCTCACAGATCATCTCCACATACATCATCTCCCTTACACACATCTCCCTCCACATCACCCTCACACATTATCCTCACAGATCAACTCCCTCAACACATCGTCTCCTTCACACAGTCTCCCTCACACATTGTCTCCCTCGTACATCATCTCCGTCATACATCATGCCCCTCACACATCATCTCCCTCACAGATCAACTCCCTCACACATCATGCCCCTCACATCATCCCTCACAGATCATCTCCCTCACACATCATCCCTTCGCATCATCTCCCTCACACATCATCTCTCTCTCAGATCATCTCCCTCATACATCGTCTCCCTCATGCATCATCTTCCTCATACATCGTCTCCCTCACATCGTCTCTCTCTCACAGATCGTCTCCCTCAGACATCATCTCCCTCCATAGATCATCTCCGTCACACATCATCTCCCTCACTGATCATCTCCCTCACACATCATGCCCCTCACATCATCCTCTTACAGATCATCTCCCTCACATCATCTCCCTCACAGATGAACTCCCTCACACATCATGCCCCTCATACATCATCTCCTCATAGATCATCTCCTCACACATCATCCACCTCGCACATCATCTCCCTCACACATCATCTCCCTCACAGATCGTCTCCCTCACACATCGTCCCTTACACAAATCTCCTCACACCAAGCCCTCTTGGTCTTCTTGATAACGCACAAAGGCTTACAATGAAAGATGTCATAAACTGGTCGTGATCCTTACTATGTGATATTATTTTGGATTTACCGGCAAAACCTAGAGACGCTGGAAGCTTTTAGAGGCCACACACCAAAATCTGCCACCCTGGGATTCTTTGACATAAGTTTGTCATCCCAGAGATCCCTTTTCTGTGGCTTTTGATCGGACTGTTTTCTGTGATACCATATTTTTTATCATTTGCCTAACTCATTTAACTGGATAATGTGATTTTACCCTTGAGTTTGCATCCTGCACTCTTTCTCTATAACACCGGGCTGTCGAGACTGTGTCTTCAAGTGTGTTCACAACGTCTCGACGCACTGAATAAATCATTCACTCCATATTTATGAGATGATAATTTCCAGGCCGTGGGAAAATGTTTCGGGGCGAATATTGACTGCTGGGGCCTATTATCGTATATAGGGAGGAACTCAAGATCTTTCCTTTCATTTTCTTCATTTTGCATAATGTTTAAGATTTTGCAATTTATCTCCCTTTTACCAAACAAATATCAGTTTGCATATTCAGATATCATGGCAATAAATTGTTCCAAAAGTTCAGACAACTGCCCCGGACAATTGCCCCCCATAGGACAGTTCCCACCATGGGACAATTGCCCCATAGACAATTGCCCCATAGGACAATTGCCCCTATTGTCAGAGTGAATGCACAGCTAACCTAAACTTAACGAAACCAAACCAGACCTAACCTAACCTAACCTAACATAACCTAACCTAATCTAATCTAACCTAACCTAACCAACGTCGCCATTAACCAGATTATTACAGATCAGCACCACCTAAAACGTTATCATGATTCAACAGCCAGAATAGCAAACATCGTGAAGACTTAGAATCGCCGTTACATAAGACAATAAATAAAACATGAAAATAAAGGTATTAATTCTGAGCTATTTTCTCCTCTCTATTTAGTTAGTTCCATGTTTTGTGTCAGTTAATCACTGGCAATGGGGGCAATTGTCCTGATACCGTTCAAAATACCGGTAATAACTATGCCAACAACGTATGCCTGTTCAAATGTACGTGAAGAACATTTTATAGATAAAAGGCGAAGGATTAAAGACTAATGGATGTAGAATATTCATTGTAAAATGTTTGTTTCAGAAAGTGGTCATCCCTCAGTAAGGCCTTTTCAAAGTACATACATATACTGTATCGCCAACAGAAAACAGTAATGCAAAACACACGTAAAGCATTAGTTGCTTATTTCGACTATACAAGGCAAATCTACGGATTGGAAAACTTAATGTTCCAAAAATATATTTTTTACCTTTGTAAGGAAAGTTAATATAAAAAGCCAACAGGTGGACTGATGGACAGTTAATTTATGGACATAGTCTTTGCATTACTTGTTATATGATGATTTCAAGGAGTTGTCTGTTACAGTGAGAACAAGGATATTATTTGCTGGTGGTTGTAAAATAAAGGTTTGACTGAATAGTGGTGGTGGCTGAAAATTCTCTTGTTTATGAAAAATGAAATAGTATGTGGGTCTTAATGGCATTAAAAATTAGGTTATTTATGGCACATAAATGTAATGTTAATATAAATTTATAGACTAGGGCTAAGCAGATATCAAAGCGATATTCCCTCTCTGCATTTCTCATCATATCTAGTAAACTTTTCTAACAGTGTCACGTGTCATTTCAAATATTCCTAAGTTTGTTGAAAGACATAATTTTGTCTTCTCCTCAGAAAACAATTTATTAGTTTTCGTAACAACAATTGTATAAAGTCGAGCTCATTTGTTATCACCCGTATACTGTACTATCGTGCACCAAAAGTCTGTCCACTACCCAACCACAGTGATTCGAATAGCCTTGAGTCTGAAGTTTCGAAACAACTGGAAATGCTATCAGACCGGCCAATAGATGTCGCCCACTATAATGTGTGTGTGTGGGGGAGAGGTTCAGGTCTAGTAACAGGCTGTGTGTAGGTGGGGCAAAACATCGTGAATTCGCAATTACTGACTGCTAATAAGAATGTCGTGAAGATAGTTAATATTGTGCAGCATGGTGAGAGATGTGTAACTTGGGTGGCAAAAAGCACTAACGACCACCATATCTCTGCTGTTCATGGCTACGACGGTGAGACGATGGGCACACCAGTAATTAATTCTCCGTGACTACCAGTAATGTTAGTCACAGGCTCCTGAGATTGTTACCAAGGTTGGCGCCACCCACACCAGGGGAAGAGATGATGTCGGAACACTGAAACATGCCGAGATCTCATTCCTGCATCATCGTCACCAACAGGTAAGTCACAGTAATTTATCATATAGCCCATGTCGTCCTTATACTATTGCAAGGTGTCCCGCAGGTGACAGAAGATATTTGGAGGTGAAAATATGTGATATTGAGCCACCGTCTCTATCTCCATCCGTTTCCTCTATCTATAATAAAAAAGTGTAACCCTACTCAGAAAAAATAATGAATGGACCTCCAAACAAATTAAAGATGAGGTGCACCCCCACCCAAATAGGGATGGGC
>NW_024722227.1:13993253-14069498 GCF_018991925.1 Homarus americanus
GAAGGTGTGCTTCGTTCGGTTACGTGTTGCTCCTCACGATCATCTCCACTCGTATAATAAGATGTCCTCACAGATGTCTCCCTCATGTTTCTCTCTCCTTGTCATCATCCCCCTCACAGATCGTCTCCTTCACACATCTCCCTCACAGATGTCTCCCTCATTTGTCTCCCTCCTGCATCGTCTCCCACATCGTCTCCCACACACATCGTCTCCCACATGCATCATCTCCCTCATAAATCATCTCCCTCACAGTCATCTCCTCACATATCATCTCAGTCACACTCATGCCCCACACACATCATCTCCATCACAGTTCATCTCCCTCCACTCATCTTCCCCTCGCACATCATCTCCACATCATCTCCCTCACAGATCATCTCCCTCCTGTCGTCTCCCTCATCGTTTCCCACATGCATCATCTCCCATATGCATTATCTGCTTCACATCCTTCACTCACACATCATGCCACTCATCATCTCCATCACATATCATCTCCCTCATCATCGTCTCTCACACATCAGTCTCCTTCACACATCACCTCCCATACACATCATCTTCCTCACACATCCACCCCTCATCATCTCCCTCTGAATTAATCTCCCTCATACATTGTTTCCTCACACATCATGCCCCTCACACATCATCTCCTTCAAGATCATCCCTCACATTCCCTCTCACTCATCTCCCTCACAGATCACTCCCTCACATCATCCCCTCGCACATCATCTCCCTCACCCAACATCTCCCTCACACGTCATCTCCCTCGTACATCATCCCCTCGCACATCGTCTCCACTCCATATTATCACGTCATATCCCCTCACATCGTCTCCCTCACATCATCTCTCCTTACACATCATCTCAGTCAAATTACGCCTCACACATCTTCTCTACAGATCATCTCCCTCATACATCGTCTCCCTCATGCATCCTGCCTCCATGCATCACCTCCCTCTCAGATCATCTCCCTCATGTCGTCTCCCTCAGAATCATCTCCCTCATAGATCCCTCTCACCATGCATCATCCCCCATCACAGTCGTCTCCCCTCACATCATCCCTCATGCAGATCATCTCCCTCCACCATTGTCTCCCTCCTACATCGTCTCCCTCACATCATCGTCCCCACACACATCGTGTCCATACATCATCTCCCTCACATCTCTACACATCATCTCCTCCGCATCATCTCCCTCACAGATCATCTCCCTCCTACATCATCTCCCTCTCACATCGTTTCCCTCCACATCATCTCCCATACACATCATCTCCTCTTATCACACATTTACCCCCTCACATCATCTCCCTCACAGATCATCTCCCTCATGCATCGTCTCCCTCATGCATCATCTCTCTCATCCACCTCCCTCACACCATCTCCTCCATATATCGTCTCCCTCACACATTATCTCCCTCACAGATCATCTCCCTCATTTGTTTCCTCCACATCATGCCCCTCACACATTATCTCCTTCACAGATCATCTCCCTCACAGATCATCTCCTCACACATCATCTTCCTCACAGATCCCCTCCCTCACATCATCCCCTCCACATGTCTCCCTCACACAACATCTCCCTCACGTCATCTCCCTCATACATCATCCTCCTCGCACATCGTCTCCCTCACACATCATCTCCATCACATGTCATCTCCCTCACATCATCTCCCTCACACACATCATCTCCCGTCACACATCTCTCACACATTACCACCTCAACATCATCTCCTCTGAATCATCTCCCTCCATACATCATCTCCCTCCATCTTCTCCCTCATACATCACCTCCCTCACCATTCCTCCCTCATATTCGTCTCCTCACAGATCATCCCCTCATATCCTCTCCATCATCCCCCCTCACAGTCGTCTCCTTCACATCATCATCTCCCTCACAGATCATCTCCCTCCTACATTGTCTCCCTCCTCATCATCTCCCACACATCGTCTCCACACACATCATTGTCCACATACATCATCTCCCTCACATCATCTCCCTCACATATCATCTCCGTTATACATCATCCACTCCTCATCATCCCTCACACACATCATCTCCTTCACAGATCATCTCCCTCACAGATCTTGCCTCACACATCTCCCTCACAGATCAATTCCCTCACACATCATCCCCTCGCATCATCTCCCCACACAGCATCTCCCTCCGTCATCTCCTCATACATCATCCCTCGCATCGTCTCCTCACATCATCTCCCTCACGTCATCTCCCTCACACATCATGTCCCTCACACACCATCTCATGCGTATAATGCACACATTGCGCCCTCACACATCATCTCCATGATCATCTCCCTCATACATCGTCTCCCTCATGCATCGTCTCCCTCATACATCCACCTCCCTACAGATCATCTCCCTCATATGTCGTCTCCTCACAGATCATCTCCCTCATAGATCTCTCCCATCCATCATCCCTCACAGATCATCTCCCTCACATCATCTCCCTCACAGATCATCTCCCCTCCACATTGTCTCCCTCCTACATCGTCTCCCTCACACATCGTCTCCCATACATCGTGTCACACATGCACCGTCTCCCTCATACACCGTCTCCTCTCAGTCATCTCCCACACATCGTGTCCACATACATCATCTCCCTCACACATCACTCCTCACACTCATCTCCCTCACACATCATGCCCCTCCCATCATCCTCTCACAGATCATCTCCCCTCATACATCGTCTTCCTCATACTTCGTCTCCCCACACACACATCATCTCCTCACAGATCATCTCCCACATACATCGTCTCCCTCATCACCGTCTCCTCACAGATCATCTCCCACATACATTATCTCCCTCACACATCATCTCCCTCACATCATCCCCCCTCACACATCCTCTTCACACATCATCTCCTCACTGGTCAACTCCCTCACACATCATTTCTCTCATACATCATCTCCCTCACAGATCATCTCCCACATACATATTCTCCCTCATACATCATCTCCCTCCACATCATCCCCCTCACACATCATATCCCTCCTACATCGTCTCCCTCCTCGTCTCCCACACACATTGTCTCCCACATACATCATCTCCCTCACAGAACATCTCCCTCATACATCGTCTCCCTCACACATCATCTCCCTCACAGATCATCTCCCTCATACATCGTCCTCATGCATCTTCTCCCTCATACATCGCCTCATCACAGATCATCTCCCTCATGCATGGTCTCCCTCATGCATCTTCTCACTCACAGATCATCTCCCTCACATCATCTCCCTCACAGATCAACTCCTCACACTCAGTCTCCCTCATACATCTCCCTCACAGATCATCTCCACATACATTATCTCCCTCACACATCATCTCCCTCCACATCATCCCCTCACACATCATCTTCCTCCTATGTCGTCTCCCTCACATATCGTCTCCCACGCACATCATCTCCCTCATGATCGTCTCCCTCATACATCACCTCCTCACAGATCATCTCCCTCATACATCATCTCCCTCACACATCATCTCCCGCACACATCGTCTCCCTCATACATCGTCTCCCTCACAGATCATCTGCCTCATACATCGCCTCCCTCACACATCATCTCCCTCACAGATCATCTCCCTAATACATCGTCTCCCTCATGCATCGTCTCCCTCATATATCGCCTCCCTCACAGATCATCTCCCTCATACATCGTCCCTCATGCATCATCTCCCTCATACATCAGTCTCCCTCAGCATCGTCTCCCTTATACATCGTCTCCCTCATACATCGTCTCCTGACAGATCATCTCCTCACCTTCATCTCCCTCCCAGATCATCTCCCTCACACATCATCTCCCTCACAGATCATCTCCTCCTACATCTCTGCCTCATGTTTCCCATACATCATCTCCCATATCATCATCTGCTTCACACATCACCCCTCACACATCATCTCCATCACATATCATCTCCCTCATACATCGTCTCCCTCATACATCGTCTCCTCTGACAGATCATCTCCCTCATACATCGTCTCTCTCACAGATCGTCTCCCTCACATCCTTCCCATACACATCATCTTCCTCACACATCACCCCCTCACATCATCTCCCTCACAGATCATCTCCCTCATCACATTGTTTCCCCTCCACACATCATGCCCCTCACACATTATCTCCTTCACAGTCATCTCCTCACAGATCATCTCCTCACACATCATCTCCTCACAGATCATCTCCTCACATCGTCATCCCCTCTGTCATCTCCCTCCACACAACATCTCCCTCACACGTCATCTCCCTCATACATCATTCCCTCGCACATCATCTCCCTCACATCATCTCCCTCACGTCATCTCCCTCACACATCGTCTCCTCACACATCATCTCCCGTACACATCATCTCATCACACATTACGCCCTCACACATCATCTCCCTCTGATCATCTCCCTCATGTATCGTCTCCCTCTCAGATCATCTCCCCTCATAGATCCTCCCTTATGCATCATCCCATCACAGATCGTCTCCCTCACATCATCTCCCTCACAGATCATCTCCCTCCTCATTGTCTCCCTCCACCATCGTCCTCACACATCGTCTCCACACACATCGTGTCACATACATCATCTCCCTCACACATCCAATCCTCACACATCATCTCCCTCACATCACTCCCTCACATCATCTCCCTCACATCATCTCCCTCACACATCATCTCCCTCACACACATCATCTCCCTCACAGATCATCTCCCCTCCTGTCGTCACCTCACACATCCTTCCCTCACATCATCTCCCATTACACATCATCTCCGTCACACATTACCCCCTCACACATCATCTCCCTCACAGATCATCCTCCCTCATACATCTCCCTCTGCATCGTCTCCCTCATACATCCTCCTCCTGATCATCTCCCCTCATATGCCGTCTCCTTCACACATTATCTCCTCACAGATTATCTCCCTCATCATTTTTCCCTCACACATCATGCCCCTCACATTATCTCCTCACATCACCTCCTCACAGATCACTCCTTTTCCCTCATCATCTCCTCACACATCATCTCCTCACGTCATCTCCTCATACATCATCCTCCCTCGCACATCATCTCCCTCACACATCATCTCCATCACATGTCATCTCCCTCACACATCGTCTCCCTCCACATCATCTCCGTACACATCATCTCCGTCACACATTACCACCTCACATCATCTCCTCACAGATCATCTCCCTCATACATCGTCTCTCTCATACATCTTCTCCCTCATACATCACCTCCCTCACAAATCATCTCCCTCATATGTCGTCTCCCTCACAGGTCATCTCCATCCTAGATCCTCTCCTTATGCATCATCCCCTCCACAGATCGTCTCCCTCATACATCATCTCCCTCACAGATCATCTCCCTCCTACATTGTCTCCCTCCTACATCGTCTCCCCCACATCGTCCTCCACACATCGTGTCCCACATACATCATCTCCCTCACATCACTCCTCACACATCATCTCCCTCACTATCATCTCCCTCACATATCATCTCCGTCACATTACCACCTCACACATCATCTCCCTCACATATCATCTCCCTCATACATCGTCTCTCTCACACACATCGTCTCCCTCACAATCACCTCCCTCACCATCATGCCCCTCACACATCATCTCCCTCACAGATCATCTCCCTCATACATTGTTTCCCTCACACATCATGCCCCTCACATCATCTCCTTCACAGATCATCTCCTCACAGATCATCTCCTCTCACATCATCTCCCTCACAGATCATCTCCCTCACACATCATCCCCCCTCACATCATCTCCCTCACACAACATCTCCCTCACGTCATCTCCCTCATACATCATCCCCCTCGCACATCGTCTCCCTCACATCATCTCCCTCACGTCATCTCCCTCATCTCGTCCCTCACACATCATCTCACACATCATCTCCGTCACATTGCGCCCTCACACATCATCTCCCTCACAGATCATCTCCCTCATACATCGTCTCCCTCATGCATCGTCTCCCTCATACATCACCTCCCTCACAGATCATCCCCCTCATATATCGTCTCCCTCACAGATCATCTCCCTCATAGATCCTCTCCCTTATGCATCATCCCCATCACAGATCGTCTCCCTCACACATCATCTCCTTCACAGATCATCTCCCTCCTGCATTGTCTCCCCTCCTACATCGTCTCCCTCACATCATCTCCCTCACACATCATGCCCTTCACCCATCATCCCTCACAGATCATCTCCCTCATACATCGTCTCCCTCATAGCTTGTCTCCTCACACATCATCTCCCTCACATATCATCTCCCTCACAGTCATCTCCCCACATACATCGTCTCCCTCATACATCGTCTCCCTCAGTCCATCTCCCACATCATCATCTCCCTCACATCACTCCCTCACACATCATCTCTCACATATCATCTCCGTCATACATCGTCCTCTCTCACACATCATCTCCTCACAGATCATCTCCCTCATAGATCGTCTCCCTCACACACATCATCTCCCACATACATCATCTCCCATACACACATCGCTCCCTCACATCATCCCTCACATCGTCTCCCTCACAGATCATCTCCTCATACATCGTCTCCGTCACACATCGTCTCCCTCCACATCGTCTCCCTCATACATTTGTCCCTCACAGATCATCTCCCTCATCATCTCCCTCATACCTAGTCTCCCACACATCATCTCCTCATCATCTCCCTCACAGATCATCTCCCCCATACATCATCTCCCTCATGCTAGTCACACATCATCTCCCTCACATATCATCTCCCTCACAGATCATCTCCCTCATGCATCGTCTCCCTCATACATCGTCTCCCTCACCGATCATCTCCCACATACATCATCTCCCTCACACATCACTCCTCACATCATCTTCCTCACAGTGTCTCCGTCACACACATCATCCACTCACTCATCATCTCCCTCACAGATCATCTCCCTCACATCATCTCCCCTCACATCATCTCCCACATACATCATCTCCCATACATCATCTCCCCACACATCATCCCTCACACATCGTCTCCCTCAAGATCATCTCCCTCATACATCGTCTCCGTCACACATCGTCTCCCTCACACATCATCTCCTCACACATCGTCTCCCTCACATCGTCTCCTCATACATTGTCTCCCTCATAGATCGTCTCCCTCATATATCGTCTCCCTCACCCATCATCTCCCCTCATGGATCTTCTCCTCACATCATCTCCACATACATCATCTCCCATACACATCTCCCTCACACATCACCCCTCACACATCGTCTCCCTCAAAGATCATCTCCCTCATACATCGTCTCCGTCACACATCGTCTCCCTCACATATCGTCTCCCTCACACATCATCTCCACACACATCGTCTCCCTCACATCATCTCCCTCACTGATCATCTCCCTCATACATCGTCTCCTCACACATCGTCTCCCTCACATCGTCTCCCTCACACATTATCTCCCACACACATCGTCTCCCTCACACATCATCTCTCATCCACACATCATCCTCCACACATAACCCTTCACATCATCTCCCTCACACATCATCTCCCTCACACACTGTCTCCCTCACACATCGTCCCTCATACATCATCTTTCCATCACGCCCATCATCTCCTCTCAGATCATCTCCCTCACACATCATCTCCTCACAGATCACTCCCTCACATCATGCCCCTCACACATCATCTCCTGAGATCATCTCCCTCACACATCATCCCCTCACACACATCATCTCCCTCACACATCATCTCTCTCACAGATCATCTCCTCCTTCCTTCGTCTCCCTCATGCGTCATCTCCCTCATCGTCTCCCTCATACATCGTCTCCCTCATGCATCGTCTCCCTCACAGATCGTCTCCCTCAACATCATCTCCCTCACAGATCATCTCCGTCCCACATCATCTCCCTCACAGATCCATCTCCCTCACACATCATGCCCCTCACTTCATCTCTCACAGATCATCTCCCTCCTCATCATCCCCCCTCACACATCATCTCCCTCACAGATCATCTCCCTCTCAATCATCTCCCTCACACATCATCCCCCTCACACATCATCTCCCTCACATCATCTCCTCACAGATCATCTCTCTCCTACATTGTCTCCCCTCCTACATCGTCTCCCTCACACATCGTCTCCCACATACATCATCTCCCTCACACATCACCCCTCACACATCATCTCCCTCACATATCATCTCCCTCATACATCGTCTCCCTCATCGTCTCATACAGATCATCTCCCTCATACATCGTCTCCCCTCACATCGTCTCCCTCACACATCGTCTCCCTCACAGATCATCTCCCTCATACATCGCCCCCTCCCTCACACATCGTCTCCCTCACACATCGTCTCCCACACACATCGTCTCCCACATACATCATCTCCCTCACATCACCCCTCACACATCATCTCCCTCACATATCATCTGCATCATCCTCATCTCCCTCTCTCTCATCTCCCTCACACATTGTCTCCCTCACAGATCATCTCCCCTCATGCATCGTCTCATTCATCATCATCCCTCACAGATCATATCCCTCATACATCTTCTCCATATGCATCGTCTCTACATCGCCTCCTCACAGATCATCTCCTCCTTACATCGTCTCCCTCATGCATCATCTCCCTCACAGTGTCATCTCCCTCATATATCATCTCCCTCATACATCGTCTCCATACGTTGTCTTCTTCTAATCGTCTCCCTCATACACATCGTCTGCCCCTCACATCATCTCTCCCTCATGATGTCCTCCCTCACACATCGTCTCCCTCAAGATCATCTCCCTCATACATCGTCTCCTCACGCATCGTCTCCCACACATCGTCTCCCTCACACATCGTCTCCCACATGCATCTCCCATACACATCATCTCCCTCACACATCACCCCTCACACATCATCTCCCTCATAGATGATCTCCCTCATCATCGTCTCCCTCATTACATCGTCTCCCTCACAGATCATCTCCACATACATCATCTCCCTTACACATCATCTCCCTCACATCACCCTCACACATTATCCTCACAGATCATCTCCCTCACACATCAGTCTCCTTCACACATCTCCCTCACACATTGTCTCCCTCGTACATCATCTCCGTCATACATCATGCCCCTCACACATCATCTCCCTCACAGATCAACTCCCTCACACATCATGCCCCTCACATCATCCCTCACAGATCATCTCCCTCACACATCATCCCTTCGCATCATCTCCCTCACACATCATCTCTCTCACAGATCATCTCCCTCATACATCGTCTCCCTCATGCATCATCTTCCTCATACATCGTCTCCCTCATACATCGTCTCCCTCACAGATCGTCTCCCTCGAACATCATCTCCCTCATAGATCATCTCCGTCACACATGATCTCCCTCACAGATCATCTCCCTCACACATCATGCCCCTCACACATCATCTCCCTCACAGATCATCTCCCTCACACATCATCTCCCTCACAGATCAACTCCCTCACACATCATGCCCCTCATACATCATCTCCCTCATAGATCATCTCCCTCACACATCATCCACCTCGCACATCATCTCCCTCACACATCATCTCCCTCACAGATCGTCTCCCTCACACATCGTCTCCCTTACACATAATCTCCCTCACACATCAAGCCCTCTTGGTCTTCTTGATAACGCACAAAGGCTTACAATGAAAGATGTCATAAACTGGTCGTGATCCTTACTATGTGATATTATTTTGACTGGGATTTACCGGCGAAACCTAGAGACGCTGGAAGCTTTTAGAGGCCACACACCAAAATGTCTGCCACCCTGGGATTCTTTGACATAAGTTTGTCATCCCAGAGATCCCCTTTTTCTGTGGCTTTTGATCGGACTGTTTTCTCTGTGATACCATATTTTTTATCATTTGCCTAACTCATTTAACTGGATAATGTGATTTTTTTTTTTACCCTTGAGTTGCATCCTACTGCTCTCTTTCTCTATAACACCGGGCTGTCGAGGGACTGTGTCTTCAAGTGTGTTCACTTAACGTCTCGACGCACTGAATAAATCATTCACTCCATATTTATGAGATGATAATTCCAGAGCCGTGGGAGAAAATGTTCTGGGGCGGAGAAATATTGACTGCTGGGGAGCCTATTATCGTATATAGGGAGGAACTTTGCAAGATGCTTTCCTTTCATTTTTCTTCATTTTGCATAATGTTTAAATTTTGCAATTTATCTCCCGTTTTACAGAGCAAATATCAGTTTGCATATTCAGATATCATGGCAATAAATTGTTCAAAATGGTTCTAGGACAACTGCCCCCGGACAATTGCCCCCACAGGACAATTGCCCCCATAGGACAATTGCCCCCATAGGACAATTGCCCCCTATTGCTCGAGTGAATCTTATGCACAGCTAACCTAAACTTAACGAAACCAAACCAGACCTAACCTAACCTAACCTAACATAACCTAACCTAACCTAACCAACGTCGCCATTAACCAGATTATTACAGGAGATCCAGCACCACCTAAAAGGAAACGTTATCATGATTCAACAGCCAGAATAGCAAACATCGTGCAAGACTTAGAGAATCGCCGTGTACATAAGACAATAAATAAAACATGAAAATAAAGTATTAATTCTGAGCTATTTTCTCCTCTCTATTTAGTTAGTTCCATGTTTTGTGTCAGTTAATCACTGGCAATGAAATTGGTGTCCTGATACCGTTCAAAATACCAGTAATAACTATGCCAACAACGTATGCCTGTTCAAATGTACGTGAAGAACATTTTATAGATAAAGAAAGGCGAAGGATTAAAGACTAATGGATGTAGAATATTCATTGTAAAATGTTTGTTTCAGAGAAAGTGGTCATCCCTCAGTAAGGCCTTTTCAAAAGTACATACATATACTGTATCGCCAACAGAAAAACAGTAATGCACAAACCACACGTAAAGCATTAGTTGCTGCTTCGACTATACAAGGCAAATCTACGGATTGGAAAACTTAATGTTCCAAAAATATATTTTTTTTACCTTTGTAAGGAAAAGTTAATATAGCAAAAAAGCCAACAGGTGGACTGATGGACAGTTAATTTATGGACATAGTCTTTGCATTACTTGTTATGTGATAATTTCAAGGGAGGTTGTCGGTTACAGTGAGAACAATGATATTGATGCTGGTGGTTAGTAAAATAAAGGTTTGACTGAATAGTGGTGGTGGCTGAAAATGCTCTTGTTTATGAAAAATAGTGAAATAGTATGTGTGTCTTAATGGCATTAAAGGTAATTAGGTTATTTATGGCACATAAATGTAATGTTAATATAAATTTATAGACTAGGGCTAAGCAGATATCAAAGCGATATTCTCTTTCCCTCTATACATTTCTCATCATATCTAGTAAACTTTTCTAACAGTGTCACGTGTCCTTAACTTCAAATATTCCTAAGTTTGTTGGAGAAAGACATAATTTTTGTCTTCTCCTCAGAAGAAAACGAACATTTATTAGTTTTTCGTAACAACAATTGTATAAAGTCGGGAAGCTCATTTGTTATCACCCGGTATACTGTATGTACTATCGTGCACCAAAGTCGTGTCCACTACCCAACCACAGTGAGGATTCGAATAGCCTTGAGTCTGAAGTTTCGAAACAACTGGGGGAAATGCTATGGTCGGCCAATAGATGTCGCCCACTATAGTGTGCGGAGGGGAGGGGGGGGGATAGAGGAGGTGGGGGTTAGTCTAGTAACAGGCTGTGTGTAGGTGGAGCATAACATCGTGAATTCCGCAATCACTGATAACAATAAGAATGTCATGAAGATAGTTAATATTATTAAGCATGGTGAGAGATGTGTAACGGGTAAATAAAAGCACTACAACGACCATATCTCTGCCGTTCATGGCTACGACGGTGAGACTGATGGGCACACCAGTAATTAATTCTCCGTGACTACCAGTAATGGTAGTCACGGAGAATACACAAGTTGTTACCAAGGTTGGCGCCACCCACACCAGAGGAAGGAGATGATGTCGAACACTGAAACATGCTGAGGTCTCATTCCTACCATCGTCGTCCCCAACAGGTAAGTCACAGTAATTTGTCAGCATAGCCCATGTCGTCCTTATACTATTACAGGGTGTCCCATGAGTAACAGCAGATATTTGGAGAGGTGAAAGAA
This sequence comes from Homarus americanus, assembly GCF_018991925.1. Lineage (NCBI taxonomy): Eukaryota > Metazoa > Arthropoda > Malacostraca > Decapoda > Nephropidae > Homarus > Homarus americanus. The sequence goes on from NW_024722227.1 coordinate 14,005,410, forward strand.
TATGTGATATTGAGCCACCACGTCTCTATATCCATCCGTTTCCCTCTATCTATAATAAAAAGTGTAACCCTACTCAGAAAAAATAATGAATGGACCCTCCAAACAAATTAAAGATGAGGTGCACCCCACCCAAATAGGGATGGGCCCTCCATTTCCTTTCGCCTTCTTTTCTCCACATCCTTTCCCCCCTCCCATCGCCCCAGTCACCCCAACCTACCACCCAATACCATGCAGTGGGCAGAAGGCCACACACTTTCTCTCCTCCTAAACGTCTGTTCCGTTTACCCCACATTCTTTCACTTCTAAACCTTTTTCCCCCTTTCCTATATTTCGCTATCGGTATCTCCCGCCTCGACTCCGCCATTTGTAATGGTTGCCTTGCATAATTTGTAAAGTCCACCTCACGGCGAAACGTAAACCGAAAAATCCATATATGTATAGAAGTTTTATACCCAGAATCACATATTCTTTCACCTCTACAAATATCTGCTGTAATTAGTGGGCCACCCTATTATAATTATATGACAGTTGTTATATGAGCTCCTTAGTTAACTTCACCATAAAAATATGGTGTTTGATGTGCTATGAGTTTGCCGCACGTTACCTTACTCGGTTATGTTACACCCCCAGTTGCAACCTGGGAGTTTGGGTTGGGTAATGTAGTATTTTAAGCAGAAATGGAATTCAGAATGACTCAATGAACATGAAGAAAAACGTTTTTATATAACAAACCCTAACGTAATGTAACCTATTACGGTTATATGTGATCTGGGACGAACATGTCATAGCTGAAAATTGTCAAAGAAATATGTAAAGCAGTGGAAAACCATATATTTTGATTATCGGCGAGGCTAACTAGCTATAAAGAATTAATATTTGACGATTGGCAAAAGTCCTGGGAAAATGAACCAACAAGCCATAAGCTAAAAATGATCAAATTATCAGTTTATCCTTGGTCATCATCAAAACAATCCTCTCGACATCACGAAACTATTCTGAATCGTCTAAGAATTGGGCATACGCGATTGACGCATGGCCAACTCCTGTCTTCCCCTAATGGAGCCCCACCTACTGTATATGCTCCAACTGCCGAACACAAATAACAGTCGAACATATTCTCATTGAATGCCCTATTTATAATCGGTATCGAACAATGTGCTTCACTAACGCTACAATGTAAGATATTTTAGCAGAGACCCCAAAATTTTTGCTAAGTTCAGTTTTGACCTTTTTGAAATACTGTAATCTCCTCCAAACAATATAACACTAAATTATAGAAACACAAATATATGTTAACTAATCCCTCTGGCCAGCCCTAGGAGAGACTGAAATGGGTGTCAGTGGTCTGGTTAAACTAAATCTTGATGATGATGATGATGATTATCGGCGAATGTTCACTCTACAGTCGCAGGGATGGTGGTGGAGGTTTGGGGGGGTGGGAGGATCCACTTGCAGTTCACTATGAATACATGAAATAGGAAGGGTTTCTTGGGCAGTTGATCCAAAAAGATTTACCAAAACGTTATGTCAGAGTAATAATACTTAACGTAGGTGTTACTAATACCATTAATTTACTCTAGTATATAAAAGCCTGCATCAGTTACCACAACATAATATTACTCTGCCATTTCAGATATGCCTGCAGGACGAGCAAATTCGTTGGCAGTGATTGCTGAGCCAGGCCAAATCATCGGGATGTGGAGAGCCGGGGCAACTGTGCCGAACATTGCTCTCTAAGTGGGGAGGAGCACCAAGACGATTAGGAGGTGGATCCGCCGGTGAGAGGAAGAGGGCTCAGTGGAGACGAAACCTCGAAGCGGGAGGCCACGAGTAACGTCGGCAAGGATGGACGCCATGATCGTGGCAGCTGCAACGGCATATCCAATGCGAACATCAGTGGAGCATACAAGAAATCTGGGCCTCAACTGCCTTCACATGACGACGAGACGCCGACTTCATGAAGCCGGGATCGACTGCCATATTCCAGCTCACAAAGGGTGGCTAACACCTACTCACAAGGAGTGTCGACTCGGCTTTGTATTGGAACACCTTCCACATAGAGAAGAATACTGGAGAACCATTATATTTACCGATGAAACGGTGTTCAGGTCAGTGGGAGCCGAAGCAAGGCTTTGCTGGCGGCCCCCCAACACACGCTACCATGAGAAACACATTCAACATCGCGCAGTGAGTGGTAGGGAGTCAGTGTCATTCTGGGGGTGGATGTGGGCACATGGGTCAGGTGAACTGGACAAGATCAATGGCCGTTTCAATGGTGAGCAGTATGTAGACATCCTGGAGCAAGTGCTAATTCCTACAGTCCTGGCTATGTCAGTTCCAGCCCCCCACACTATCAGGCTGGTTCATGACAACAGTCCCATTCATACCAGCAACATAGTGAAGGACTACCTCCAGGATCACCCTGAAATTGAGGTCATCGACTGGCCAACACTAGGGTGTGATATTAATCCGATTTAACATATTTGGGCTATGATGAAGCGTGATTGGGATATTGGGGAGCAGTGAACCTGCGCAGCAATAGAGGCCAAAGCTTACAACGTGTGGGAGAGTATACGTCGACGACCAGGGGTGTGCCTGAAGCTGGTCGGCTCCATCCCTAATCGCCTTGATGAAGTCCTGAATGCAATGGGTGGCTGGACCAAATACTAAGATGTGTGTATTGGTGTATTGTTTGGATTTTAGTATTGTTTGTAAATACAATTAATATATATTAACTCACCTACAGTGTTATCTTAAATCCATGTCCTTAATGATGTCTTAAACTATATTGCATGAAAATTCATAACAAAGTAACTTAACAGCCACAAATTATGTATTGTGTGGTATACAATGATCTGTATGACACGTCGTGGAATGTGTTGTCTTATAACACAATATAATTATATAGTTACAATTGCTACCATCATTGAAATGCTCATGATGTTCAGCACACAATATTAACGGTAACTGAGCACACTCCAAAATATATGAAGCTTGCATATTGTGGTGGGATGTTTAAACACTGGAACTTGGAAGAATTGGAACAGTCACCTAGATTAAGTCTGAATACTATTTTACTACTGATAACTTTTTCACTCCACTCTTTTTAACATAAGTATATAATTATATAATATTGCATATTATTACAAATATTTATTAAGCAAAGGATGGGTGGAATATAAATAAATATTACCATAATCTCTTTGTCGGAATAACAACAAAATTGTGACGTGGTCGCTGAGTAAAACTAGCTGATCCTTGCATATTTCACTTTTATCCTTAAACCTGCCCTCATTCAGACCCCACCTCCTCTATTCACCCTCCCTCCACACACACACTACAGTGGGCGACATATGTTGGCCGAACATAGCATTTCGCCCAGCTGTTTTGAAACTTCAGACTCAAGGCTATTCGAAACCTCACTGTGGCTGGGTAGTGGACACAACTTTTGTGCACGATAGTACAGTACAGTAAATACTCCTTGGTAGTTGCTGAAGGGAAAGGCTTTTCCACAATAAGCCTCCCACCGTTGATGACCTAAAGACACATAAGGCAGTAGATTTAAGCCATTCAAAAGAATCACCCTGTGTTTGTGTGTTCGTGTGTGTGTGTGTGTGTGTGGGTGGGTGGGTGGGGCGTCCTGGTGCCTACCAACCACTGTCCCGCTGTCTTGCGGATTAATCTTGGTAATTACAAGGCTACGGGAGTAAACCCCAAACAAAAAATGTATAGTGAAGCCCCTCATCAAGCAGACATGCTTACAGAGCTCCATTATGACCCCAACGGCGGTATAGGCGGAAGAGGTGACCATCATGGGAACCCAACGACTACACTGGCGGATGAAGGCAATGCAAGATGGACAAGCAATTAAGGCGAAACCCAAAAAACTAGGCTATCGGCAGTCCATTGCAACTCTTAGTCGTTGCAACTACTTGCACCACTGGACCAGGAAATGAGAGAGCCAAGGTGCCTGGTTGCAGCCTGTGCTCCTGCCTCACCACATACAGTAAATCAACTCATGCGCAGCAATCATCCAGCTCATCATACTTCTCATCATCATCAAAACCCCTATACTCCCAAAAGTCCTTTGGCGACGGACGAGTGGCGACGGGGACAGGCAGATATGACTGCCGGGAGTCTCTAGTCACAACTCTGCACATGGGCGGGATAGATAAGATGGTTCTTTATGCACTGGGATCTAGGCAGCAGTGCAATCCAGTCCTGTTGGCTAGAGGGCTAGAAAAGGTGCCCTAAATATTGCCTGCCTAAAGAACCAACCTGATTGGGTAACCGCACCAAGTAAGGTCATCCTTATGCTGTCGAAAACATAATCACAAATAAAAGTAAAAACAAACAAAACAATCTCTTATGGTCGTTGCATGAAATGTCAGGACACTTCTGGATACTGGCACAAATGAGCATCTTGAAAGAAGAACCGCCCCTGTGGCAAAATAGCTGTCTAGGTATAACATGGACATAGCAGCCATTAGTGAATCCCGGCTCCCAGACGAGGGTCGACTCATAGAACAGGGGTCCGGCTATACCAACTTCAGGAAGGGCAAGCCTGTTGAGGAGAGAAACTGCATTTGTGGACTTGACTTTGCAATTCTCCAAACCCTCCGAAATCGGCTAACTGAAATACCTGTTGGGATTAACGAGCGGCTCATGATGCCTCAAATCTTACTGAATCACTCATATCATGCCTTCTTCATCAGTGCATATGCCCAACACTAGATGCAAAGGATGACATCAAGGAGTCCTTTTATGCCGACTTTGACAGAGTGCTAACCTCTATCCCCAGAGAAGATAGGTTGTGTTCCTTGGTGACTTCAATGCCAGAATTGGCAGAGATGCTGACGAATGGCAAGGAACCATATGGAGAAACAGAGTAGGCAAGTATAATCCCAACGGCCTACTGTTCCTCAACAAGTGTGCTGAACACAACCTTACTGTCACCAACACCTTGTTTAGGCAGGCCGACAAGTTCAAGTGTTCTTGGCAACACCCACGATCCAAACATTGGCATCTTATTGACTATAGCATTGTCAGAGAAAGAGATCGCTGAGATGTCCTCATCACCCGAGCCATGCATGGCTCAAACTACTGTGACACAGATCATTGGCTCATCAGACCCAAACTCTCCCTTCACATCGCCCCAAAATAGCAAAGGCAACAAGCCTTTAGGAGAGGCTTTAATAGTAAGCGTCGGGAGGATCCAGCAGTAGCACATGCTTTCAGAGAGCATCTCAACGATGGGCTAATAAACAACCCAACAACAAACAACGAAAATCCGAGTGTCGAATGGGGTCCCATCAAAGCTGTCACCATACAGTAAAAACCTGCAACGAGACCCCCAGCCATATTAAAACGACCCAAAAATCGAAGTACTCCTCATTAGTAAGCGTGCTGTTCTCACTGACTGGCAGAACAACCCTCAGTCTCGTACCAAAGCTGATACCTTCCACGAGAAGAAAGCAGTGGGCCCAACTCGAACTTTGCAAACTAATGAACGGATTGTGGAAAAATATAGTTTGTGAAATACAAAAAATTACAAATCAATACAAGATGTTGAATTTTTCCATTCCGCAAAAACAATATATATGGATGGCTCTCCTCGGCTTATCTGACGATAACTCCCTAATTAAAGACAAAGAAGGCGTCCGTCAGCACTCGAAAGAGCACTTACCTGTCTCTGCTCAACCGAAACACCGATGTGGATATCCTGACTACCCAGCAGGTCCCTCAGCACCCAGTGCTGACCTACCTAAGCTATCCTCCATCCATGCATGAGGTAACTACTGCCATCAAGCAGATGGAAAATAGCAAAGCCACAGGGCCTGATGGAATCCCAGCGAGGTGTATAAAGCAGGAGGACCTCTGCTTAGCTGTCGTATCCACTCTTTCCTGGAGAATATATGGGGTAAGGAGGAAATGCCCCGAGATCTAAAAGTAGCTTCGATCATCAATATTTATTAGAACATGGGAGACCGGTGAGACTGTGGCAACTACCATGGGATCTCACTGCTGTCCGTAGCTGTCAAGATGATCACCCGAGTCCTCCTAAACAGACTTCTTCCTGAGGCGGTAAACTTCTTCCCATAATCTCAATGTGGCTTTAGACCATCACGTGGCACCACTGACATGATCTTTGCTGCCCGCCAGATACAGGAAAAGTACAGAAAACAGCATCGTGACTTGTACATGGCCTTCATTGACCTAACTAAGGTATTCGATTCACTCAACAGGGAAGCCCTCTGGTGGATTCTCAGTTGTTTTGGCTGGCCACCAAAATTCATTGTCATGGCAAGGCAACAGCAGTGTCCTGCACAATGACATGCAGTCTGAGTTCTTCCCCTTCCAAATGGGGGTAAAACAGGGATGTGTACTTGCACCAACTCTTTTTTCCATTTTTTTGGCTGCCATCCTTACTCGCGCCAGTGGCAAATTAGCTGGCGGGGTGGACACCCAGTACCGGAAGAAGGGACTTTCCAATATAAGACGACTCCAGGCAGGCACAAAGGTGTCGATCGCTTCCATCACTGCTTCAGTATGCAGACGACCTCACCCTCGTCGCTCACACTGAACGCGACCGACACTAGATCCTGAACATCTACGCAGATGCGTATGCACACTTCGGCCTTGAGGTGAATGAATCTAAGATTCAATTTCTCTTTCAGCCTTCCCCTGGTTCAACCACACCTCCACCATCCATGCAGCTTAACAGTACTGCTCTCTCTTTTTTTTTTATGGAGATTAGCCCACCAGGGCACAGGTCACTGACTCACATCAGGGCATGGGCGGTTAAAATGTAATAATAATAATAATAATAATAATAATAATAATAATAATAATAATAATAATAATAATAATAATAATAATAATAATAATAATAATAATAAAGAAATTCAAAAATGAAAAAAAAATCAAAAGTGAGAAACATTATACAGTATGTATGTTGCAATTCTTTCAAGCCTTTGGCAGACTCTGTACCCGTGTCTTAAGCTGTAGGGAACTGAAATTATTTACAAAGCTACATGTATATCGAGCAGTGGTCCTCCTCGCCCTGCTGTATGGCAGCGAGACATGAGTCACATGCAGGAGGCACCTCAAGGCACTTGAAAACTTTCACCAACGTAGTCTACATTCCATCCTCTGAGTTTGCTGGGAAGACAAGAGAACAAATGCTAGTATTCTCGCTGACATCAATTGTAGGAGCATTGAGGCTATCATTATCCATGAGCAATTACATTGGACTGGCCATGTTACCCGAATGGACGACAGTAGACTACCAAAGCAGCTACTTTACTACTTCTTAATTATATGGTAAACGTAACGCTGGCGGACAACGGAAAAGGTATAAGGATAGTTTTAAGACAAACCTGAATAAGTGCTAAATCGTTACCCTCACCTGAGACACGATCACTCATCACTTTAACGCGTGGAGGAGCACCAGACGAGAAGGTGTCTATCCTTTCGTATTTGCCAGACTAAATACCGTGGCAGGCAAGCGCCGGCGCCGGAAAGACGCTGCCGCCGCCCCTCCCGCACTAGATGTAGCCCTCCACACGTGCAACATCTGTGGACGACACTGCCGATTCCTTATCAGCCTCTCGAATCACCTCAGAGTTCACCAACGAAGATGACATCCTTAATTACTCGTATCATTGTATCATAGCTGGATGATCGTCATACTCGAGTCCCACTAACGGCAAAGTAGTAGTAGTGTGTGTGTGTGGATAAAAGCATCATATTTGAGAGAAACAGAGTACATCTTCTGCCAGGTTGTGTGGGTCCAGTTCATCATCAGCTTAACAAGAAAACTTAAGGAGAAAAGCGAGATGATATCACAAGTTTTCCACCTATCTTAGAGCTTATTATTTTTGTGTTTATATTAGGCAACTCGTCTTCAGTTCACTATTTACACTGGAAACAGTCATGTATTTTTATCGTTCAGAAGATTATAAATTGTTTTCCAAGGGTTTTATTTACTTCGCACGAGTTGAAGGTCACAAAAAAGAGCCATTCTCCTATATATATTATGTGGTTAATATAGAATTTTGACGATACTTACCAGAATCACATATTATGACAAGCCACAGGAAATAAGGTGCTTAGTGTCTCAAAAAAAAGTTTCTGCCATGATGGGTCCAATGACTTCTGAAATGCTACATGCAACTCGTGATGTCCCGGGAGGGTTGGTATGCATGATTCTTTGGCATACTGATCCTACTACATTTGGTAACCGAACATCATATTAATTACGCCGAAATAAATCCACATTGCATTACTTATGTTTAACTGTATACCAAAGGAAATGCATGTCCCAATATCTATCCTCAGTGGTCTCATAATGTTTCACACAGAGTGAGGACAAACACTTTTTTTCGGGGGATACTGTACATACATGGGGTGTATTTGGAATCGATTCTTTTCTGATGAATTTACAGGAATTATAGTTGACCAAAATAACAATTAATTCCGGGATATAGTGATGCATGGCAGATGATAGATATGCTGCATTTGTTCACTAATGTTGGCTCTTATGTTTTGTTTTATTCGTTATCATTTCTCTCAACTTTTTATTAATGAGTTAAATCTCTAATTACAAGGACTGAATTTATCACCAGCAGACAGTTTAGTTATTGTACTTAAAAGTAAATTCATTGGCGATCATGGGGTTATGGTTTACTGCTACTATCATTAACTAACTTTGCTCATTGGATTAAGTTGCGGTATCTATCTGGGTCATTATACAAAGGTATAGTGAATCTTCATAATGAGGAGTCATCATATCGGTATACTGTATTCTCATTTATTACACTCTTGAGGTTGAGTGATTATGCTTCATCATACTCAAAGGGTAATATAATTCTAAGGAAAACTCTGTTGTGCCGAAGAGCTTTGCTAATATTTCTCAAGTGTTTGTGATCAGTTATTTATAAAGTATGTCTTCCTCGTCCTCAATGGAGTGAATTGTTAACGTGTTTTTCTTTGCCTTCCCTGCGGAACTGTCGCCCAGTTCCAGCGTGGCTGCAGGACTCCCGTGAATGTCAAGGGACCTGAGTGGCAATTACGGAAACTCCGTGGTAAGAAAAGGTAACTCGGTAGCCAAGTTCACGTCTTACTCGGATGTGGCAGAGGAAGATTTACAATGGTCTCTGCAATTCGCTGCAACAATTTTATGAATGTAGTCGACAAAAGCAAAGTCTAACTGACGTAAATGTAGGTCGTTTAGACTCTTAAGGAAGGATGAGGACAAGGCTCATTAGTGAAACAGAATATGAAAGATGATGAAAAGGGAGGTACTGAGAGAGAGAGAGAGAGAGAGAGAGAGAGGACACAAACAAAAGACAAAATGTGGCTTCTTGGAAGAGATAACAAGATAGACCAAAAATAATTCCCTTTCCTTCCTTTCTTATCCAGAACTTGACTTTGAAAGATTGAACTCGCCGTTCCTCTCATCGGCTCATATCCAATTATTTCTCTCTTAGCTCTCATTTCTCAACGAGATATGTGGACGAGCTTCAGTTGAAAAACTTTTGAAGCCCTTCACAAGCGCTCTCTGCTTTAGTATACTTCAAAGACTTTCTTGGTCTTTCTAGTTCTCTTGGCCTAGTGTTATCGACATCCCTGGTTCTTCCTGAGTCTCAACGTCGGGAGGGAGCTCACGGGGACTATAGCCTGGCGAGTCTCCCTCTTCGTGTTTTCTTACAACCTCTTCCTTTTTTACGGGATTGATTTTTTTTTTACACGACCGCTTCCTTTTTTTACGCAGCTCCAGGGAGACTAGACGCTGCTAAGAGGTTGGTTACGAGTTTTTCATCATTCTCCTCACTCTGAACTTTGATCCTCTCCATGCGTCCCTAAAGCTTAAGATTACCAGGAAGATTAAGAAGGATACACCCAAGCCAAAGTGAGTCCCCGTAATCCTTCTTACGTGGAGTTCTTATTTTGTGTGGGGTGACAAAACAGAAGAGCGTGTCTGTCTTGATCCTGCTCTATATTTTCCTTCACCCTGCATCTCCCTCACGTCCAGGGCTCCAGTGAGATCAACCTGCAGGCAAGGTAGCTAACGAGAGTCTCCCTTATCCCACCTCCTTAGTATTCTCTTTCTCCCTAAGTCTCCCTGAAGCCCGAGGGCGCCAGGGAGATCAGAAAAGAAAGCTGGAAAGCCTCTATTTTGCAGCTGAGGAAAGCCTCTTGAGAAAGTCATCCTGGCGGTATATGGGATTATCTTTATTTTCTCTAAGTCACTTTCTTCGTCTCACATTCACACGAATTCGTACACTAGATATCCGCATATATGCTGGTGTATAAGTACAAATACACACACACACACACACACACACACACACACACATCCTGCATCCTTGACCACCGAAGGGTCAAGACGTACCTGGCGCTCCTCTCGGAGCAGCCAGGTCAACTGTTAAGTTGGCCCATACCAACCCCTTCCCCTGAACCCTCCTCCCCACCGGAATATGAACAAGTTCTCGCCAGAAGTTACAATTTCATTTAGGAAAGGAATAGAACCAGTGTTAAACAGAGGTGAACAGTGGTGAACAGTGCTTAAGTCAGTGAGAACAACTCAACAGTAACAGTCGTACCCAAGTTAACCTTCACACAGTGAGGTCCCAGGTACCCAGTGATAACGGCCCGTGATAACCAGCGATGTGTTAATCCGTCTACGATAGGAAGGCCTGGGACCAAACCTCACGCATATAACACCATCTGTGAGGGAATTACTACACCACATGTCCCTCATAACACCGTATGTGAGGGAATTCCTACACCACGTCAAGTCCCTCATCACACCATCTGTGAGGGAATTACTACACCACGTGAGGACCCTCATAACACCATCTGTGAAGGAATTACTACACCACGTGAGGCCCCTCACAACAACATCTGTGAGGGAATTACTACACCACGTCGGGTCCCTCATAACACCATCTGTGAGGGAATTACCACACCACGTCAGGTCCCTAATAACACCATCTGTGAGGGAATTACTACACCACGTGAGGACCCTCATAACACCATCTGTGAGGTAATTACACCACGTGAGGTCCCCCATAACACCATCTGTGAGGGAATTACTACACCACGTGGTCCCTCATACCACCATCTGCGAGGGAATTACTACACCACGTGAGGTCCCCATAACACCATCTGTGGGGTAATTACACCACGGAGGGAATTACTACACCACGTGGTCCTTCATAACACCATCTGTGAGGGAATTACTACACCACGTCAGGTCCCTAATAACACCATCTGTGAGGGAATTACTACACCACGTGAGGACCCTCATAACACCATCTGTGAGGTAATTACACCACGTGAGGTCCCCCATAACACCATCTGTGAGGGAATTACTACACCACGTGGTCCCTCATACCACCATCTGCGAGGGAATTACTACACCACGTCAGGTCCCTCATAACACCATCTGAGGGAACCACTACATCACGTGAGGTCCCTCCTGACACCATCTGGGAGGGAGTTACTACACTACGTATTTGCTGTTCAACATGTACAATCCTACATTAATCTGTATGTTCACTGTATGTTCCTTTACCTTTCTCTAATGAAGGCTTTTGTTAAACCACCAATGTATGTAATAAGTCATTTATGTCCAATGTATATTTTCAGCTTTCGGGCTGCAGAACTTTTTCAATAAACCATTAATTATTATTATTATTATTATTATTATTATTTTTATTTACACATGCCCTGTATATATAAAATTTGTGTGCGTGTAACCAATCCTAATTCTAGTTGGGATTGATTAATGGATGGTAATGCAGTGGACGGGCGCCTCAGAATAACGAATCAATACAATTTTTTTTATAAAGTTACCTTTAATATTTACCGTGACCTGGACTGGTGTTCCTGAGATTGGGGTTAAAGAGATATGACACCTGTATTACTCATCAGCAACACTCTTACAGCACTAGAAAATAATTAATTACACAACACAATATTTCATTTGGATTGATCCCTCAACATATCTTACATCGCTAGACACCAATATTATCAGTATAGGAAAATATGACACTGGTCCCAATGTGAGCTCACAATGACCCAATAATTACCCAAGACCTGTGCACGTCCCTGTATACACCGTGCGTCAGCAAAAAATGGGTAATATGACCTCTTCAGCCCAGGAGTTGCTGAGGTCAAGGATCGCGCCTCCCTGAGTTAAGTTCCACTCTCCATCCTGATAAAAAACAACCTCTGACGGGTCTTTATATTATTATTCCCTCAGCAAACATATTCATAAAATATTTAAATGGTCTGAGACCCAACAAAATAATCATCAAATGTCATAACGGCCTGATATCATCATAGCTCAATCAGCATACACATACATAGGACCCAATATCATGTGAGAACGAAGAGCCACTCATGACTTGTCAGGGGGGGGGGGGGGCGGTTTACCAACTGAGTCTTTATACTTTACTTCTGAGTTCATAAGTCATGCGTGCTTCCTCCACCATACCTGTAACCGTGAACAACGACACTTGCCCAGAATACACCATTGCAGTAACTTAGCCACATGCATAGCACCACAACAATCCTTTAGCACCCCCCACGTCTAGAGTGTAAGATCAACCAAGAGGGTCGTCCACCTCACACCAATACTTGGATAAGCGACCCACATACATCCATAGTTGAAGAGAATGGAAGGCACTTAGTAGGAAAATCAGCATCGATATTCGATAGGGCGGCAAATTAATTCAGGGCAGGATGCAAATGCATTACAGGAGGATCTAAATAAACTACAGGGGTGGTCTGAAAAATGGCAAATGAAATTCAACACCAACAAGTGCAGCGCACTTAATATTGGAAGAACAAATACTTATAATGTATACAGCATTAACAACATCAACCTAGAGAAGTCGACTTGTGAAAGAGACCTAGGGGTACTTGTAAGCCCGGACCTATGGCCTAGAAAACAGTGAGTTAATGTTCGAAATAAGGCAAACAGAGTATTGGGTTTTATATCTAGAAGTGTAAGTAACAAGAGTGCAGAGGTCTTATTGCAACTATATCTTGCGCTAGTCAGGCCGCACCTCGATTATGCGGTTCAGTTCTGGTGCCCCTATTATAGAATGGATATATATTCACTAGAGTCGGTGCAACGAAGAATGACAAAAATGATTCCGGGACTTAGAAACCTTCCATATCAGGATAGGTTAAAGAAACTTAACTTGCATTCCCTAGAAAGACGTAGAGTGCGGGGAGATATGATAGAAGTATTTAAGTGGGTGAAAGGAATCAATAAAGGGATATAGATAAAGTTCTTATAATATCCGAGCAGGATAGGACTCGGAGCAACGGATTCAAGTTGGATAAGTTTAGGTTTAGGAGGGAGATAGGAAGAAACTGGTTCACAAATAGGGTGGTGGATGAGTGGAACAAGCTTAGCAACTTTGTAGTAAGTGCGGGAACTCTGGAAAGTTTCAAAAGGAAGCTAGATAGATTCATGGATGATAGAGAGTGGTAGTAACTCTCGACAGGAGCTGCCATGCACAGGCCAACCGGCCTATTGCAGACTCCTTATTTTCTTATGTCCTTATGTTCTTATGTTCAAACATATTACTCTATTCACTAGTACCATGTGAATTCCTGTCTCCTATCAATATTTCCATTCACTCATGCTGCATCCAGGGATAGCTGCCTCCTATTACTGTACTTGAGAGGGAGAGCGAGAGGTAATCCTGCCCCAGTTATGTCAGATCACTGTACAACCAGGTGTACTCGACCCACAAGAACACAAGAATGGAGGAAACTGCAGCGGGCATATTGACCCATACTGGGCACTAGGCAGTCCCGTTAGAAAAGAGATTGTTTCCCTCACACTATGCATTTGTTCCCCCATACATTGTATACACTCCTTAGCTGTGGTGTAGGGTAGTCGACGACTTTACGTCAGTCTCAGTGGTTTCCTCCATACATGCGTTTGCACACGTCAAGATCTTGCGAAATCCGGGTAGAACAGGTCACCAGCATGGATGCTCGCTTCCGCGTAGGACCTCGTGAGTAGACTCGTCACCGATACCACCAGCCTCCAAGCCGCGGTCCCACCAAGCCGCCAAGTTAGCTTCACTAAAAAATAAGAATGGAGGAAACTCCAGCAGGCCTATTGGCCCATACTGGGCAGCCCCATTTACACCCAACTCCAATTGCTCACATATCCATCCATCCATCCAACCTATGTTTGAAGCTATGCAGCGTTTTCGAGTTGATGATGATATTTGGCAACTTGTTCCATTCATCCACTACTCTATTTCCAAACCAATGTTTGCCTATTTCGCGCCTAAATCTAATTTTTTTCTAATTTGAAACCATTGTTACGAGTTCGCTCCTGGTTGGATAGTTTGAGTACCTTTGTAATGTCCCCTTTCCTTAGCCCTGACCTCCATTTATACACCTCTATCATATTGCCCCTCACTCTACGTCTCTCGAGGGAGTGCAAATTAAGATGCTTTAAGCTGTCTCGGTACTCAAGGTTCCTAATGGCAGGGATTAGTCTTGTCATTCTCCTCTGAATTCTTTCCAAGGATTCTATATCCATTCTGTAATACGGTGACCAGAATTGTACTGCGTAATCCAAGTGAGGTCTCACAAGCTCAAGATATAGATTTAGGATGACCTCGCTAGTCTTGTAATTAACATTCCTTTGTATGAATCCAAGTACTTTATTCGCCTTGTTTCGAGCAAATACACATTGTTTACTTGGCTTAAGATTCCTACTTATCATTACTCCTAAATCTTTCTCGCAGTTGAATTTCTCAATAACATCGTTGTTCATCTGGTAACTGGTTTCCCTGTTTACATCTCCTATAATGAGTTCTTTACATTTGTCCACCTTGAATTTTATCTGCCATTTTTCAGACCATTCGAAGAAATTGTTTAGATCTTCCTGTAGTTTTGCGGAGTCCTCGTCAGATTTAATTATGCGCCCTATTTTAGTGTCAACAGCAAATTTACTTATGTTGCTGCTTACGCCGATATCTATGTCGTTTATGTATATAATAAATAATAATGGTCCAAGCACTGAGCCTTGGGGAACTCAACTAGTGACGTTGCTCCAATCGGATTGAGTGCCGTTAATGCTCACTCACTGTTTCCTGTCCTGTAACCACGCCCGAATCCATTTTAGAATATCTCCTTTAATGCCACGAGCCTCCACTTTTCCTATTAGCCTTTCGTCGAAGGCTTTGCTGAAGTCGAGATATACCACATCATAATTGTGCCCCTCGTCCACTGATTCGAAAACAGATGAAAAGAACGTTAATAGATTAGTTAGACATGAACGCCCGCTTGTGAAGCCATGTTGGGAATCATTGATCAACTTCTTAGACTGATTGGACGGTAGTTAGAGGATAGTGATCTATCTCCCTCCTTGAAAATCGTTATTACATTCGCTATCCTCCAGGATTCTGGTACTACACCCGTTTTTTAGGACATGTTAAACAACTTTTCTAAGGGCATACTAAGCTCTTCCTTATATTCCTTTAATACTCTGGTAAATATCTCACCGGGACCTGGTGACTTATGTGGCTTTAGTTTGTCTATTTGCATACTAACATCGTTACTAGTCACTAACATCTCGCTTAATTAATCGACGACTCTCAACATGGGTTTACAAAGGGAAAATCTTGTCTAACAAATCTGCTGACGTTTTTTAGGAGAGTCTTCGAGGTAGCAGATAATGACGAAAAATACGATGTTATTTACTTTGACTTTAGCAAACATTTGGCAGAGTACCGCATCAGAGGCTTCTGAGAAAAGTTAAGGTTCATGGTATCAAGGGGAAAGTTTTAAATTGGATAAAACATGGCTCACCGATAGAACACAGAGGGTCAGCGTAGATGGTGTTAAATCTGAGTGGAGCTGTGTAACCGGTGGGGTTCCCCAGGGGTCAGTACTAGGCCTATTCTTGTTCATAATCTACATAAACGATCTAGATACTAGGATCAGCAGTGACATATGCAGGTTTGCGGGTGACACCAAAATAGGGCGGCCGATTAATTCAGGGCAGGATGCAAATGCACTACAGGAGGATTTAAATAAACTGCAGGAGTTATCAGGAAAATGGCAAATGAAATTCAACACCAGCAAGTGCAGCGTACTTAATATTGGAAGAACAAATACTGTCAATGTATACAGCCTTAAGAACATCAACCTAGAGAAGTTGACTTGTGAAAGAGACTTAGGGGTATTTGTAAGCCCGGACCTACGGCCTAGAAAACAGTGCGTTGATGTTCAAAATAAGGCAAACAGAGTATTAGGTTTCATATCTAGAAGTGTAAGTAATAAGAGTGCGGAGGTCATATTGCAACTATATCTTGTGCTAGTCAGGCCGCACCTCGATTATGCGGTTCAGTTCTGGTGCCCTTATTATAGAATGGATATCAATTCACTGGAGTCAGTGCAGCGAAGAATGACGAAAATGAATCCGGGACTTAGAAACCTTCCATATCAAGATAGATTAAAGAAACTAAACTTGCATTCCCTAGAAAGACGAAGAGTGCGGGGAGATATAATAGAAGTATTTAAGTGGGTGAAAGGAATCAATGAAGGAGATAATAGATAAAGTTCTTATAATATCCGAGCAGGATAGGACTCGTAGCAACGGATTTAAATTGGATAAGTTTAGGTTTAGGAGGGAGATAGGAAGGAACTGGTTCACAATGAGGGTGGTAGACGAGTGGAACAAGCCTAGCAACTTTGTAGTAAGTGCTGGAACGCTGGAAATTTTTGAAAGGAGGCTAGATAGATTCATGGATGATAGAGAGTGGTTGTAACTCTAGACAGGAGCTGCCATGCACAGGCCAACTGCAGACTCCTTATTTTCTTCTGTTCTTATGTTACAGACCTGTCCACCCACATGGCGCCTATGGTCAGCTGACTCATGACTGTCGCCCCACAGTGAAATAAATAAGGAAATAAAAACTGAGCGGAATACAGAAACATTTTTGATAGAATTAATCGATGGTAGGGAAAAGATAATCACAGGAGTAATATATAGACCTCCTAATCTTGATAGAGTCCTATCTTGCTCGGAAATTATAAGAACTTTATCTATATCCCCATTATTGATTCCTTTCACCCACGTAAATACTTCTATCATATCTCCCCGCACTCTTCGTCTTTCTAGGGAATGCAAGTTTAGTTTCTTTAACCTATCTTGATATGGAAGGTTTCTAAGTCCCGGAATCATTTTTGTCATTCTTCGCTGCACCGACTCTAGTGAATTGATATCCATTCTATAATAAGGGCACCAGAACTGAACCGCATAATCGAGGTGCGGCCTGACTAGCGCAATATATAGTTGCAATAAGACCTCTGCACTCTTATTGCTTACACTTCTAGATATAAAACTTAATACTCTGTTTGCCTTATTTCGAACATTAACGCACTGTTTTCTAGGCCGTAGGTCCGGGTTTACAAGTGCCCCTAAGACTCTTTCACAAGTCGACTTATCTAGGTTGATGTTGTTAAGGCTGTATACATTGACAGTATTTGTTTTTCCAATATTAAGTACGCTGCACTTGCTGGTGTTGAATTTCATTTGCCATTTTTCTGACCACCCCTGCAGTTTATTTAAATCCACCTGTAGTGCATTTGCATCCTGCCCTGAATTTATCTGTCGCCCTATTTTGGTGTCATTCGCAAACTTGCTTATGTCACTGCTGATCCCAGTATCTAGATCGTTTATGTAGATTATAATTATAATTACGAACAAGAATGGGCCTAGTACTGACTCCTGGGGAACCCCACTGGTTACACAGCCGCACTCAGATTTAACACCATCTACGCTGACCCTCTGCGTTCTATCGGTGAGCCATGATTTCATCCAATTTATAACTTTCCCCTGGATACCATGAGCCTAACTTTTCTCAGAAGCCTCTGATGCGGTACTGTCAAATGCTTTGCTAAAGTCTAAGTAAATAACATCGTAATTTTCGTCATTATCTACTACCTCGAAGACTTTCCTGAAAAACGTCACCAGATTTGTTAGACAAGATTTTCCCTTTGTAAACCCATGTTGAGAGTCTTAGATTAATTTGCTTTTCTCTAAATGCGATCGGATGCTATTTGCTATAATTGATTCAAGAAATTTCCCCACTACTGACGTCAAACTGATCTGCCGGTAATTTGACGCTGATGCTCTGTCACCCTTTTTGAATATGGGTACTACATTTGCCTGTTTCCACAAGTCTGGCACAACTCCCATGTCTAATGATTTTGTAAATAAATTTACGAGGGGTCCGCTAATCTGTTCCCTACACAATTTCAAGACTCGAGGGAAAATTTCATCCGGCCCTGGGGATTTTGTCTTCTTTAATTTATTTAGCCTCTTAAGAACATCCTCTTTTCAGATAGTGATATTCCTTAATTTCTCTTCTTCCTTTCCCCTAAATATCAGTTCCACCTCTGGAATTTCCTCGCAAATTTCTTCTGTGAAAACTGATAAAAAGTAGCTGTTCAATGCTTTGCTTATTTCTGCACTGCCATTGATCACTTCCCCCCTCCATAACTTTAAAGGCCCCACTTTGTCCTTGACAATTGTTCTATACACCTGGAAAAATCCCTTGGGATTCGTCTTGGATTCTCTTGCTATTCTGATTTCATAGTCTCTCTTTGCTTTCCTAACATTTTTCTTAACATTCCTAGATAGTTCATTATGCCTATTTCTGAGCTGCTCCTCCCGTCCCTTTAATTTCTTATAAATTCCTTTCTTTATTCCTATGTCATGTTTAAGTTTTCTGGTCATCCACCTTGGCTCATTCTTATTTGACCTAATTTTTCTGTATGGTATATTTTATTCTTGTGCTTTACGTAGTATATTAGTGAATATATTATAGTCATGATCAATTGTTGTGTCATCTGTTGGCTCACCCCTTCCTACTGGGGACTGACCTGACTGTTCCCAGGTGACCTCACCTAGGTACATTCTTAACCCCTGATAATCTGCCAACCGAAAGTTTGGGGCTCTGACCATATTGTCATTGTTTTTCGTTTCCCAATTTAGGGTGAACCTGCTTTTTCTGTGATCACTGTTACCTAGTTCTTCCCCTACTGTGATATCTCTGATAATATTTTCTTTATTTGTTAATACTAGGTCTAATATATTGTCACCTCTAGTAGGTTCTGTAATTTGTTGTTTCAAAAAAATTTTCTGTACTGCATCTAGGAAGTCTTCAGATTCATAGTCACCTACAATGTTGTCCCAGTCAATATTTCTGAAGTTGAAATCCCCCATAATGCACAGGTTGGTATATTTTGCTGTCCTACTCATTTCCTGCCATATGGGCTGAGCTGCTTCTTTCCCAAGACTTGGGAAATATTGGAAGAACAGGTCCTATCGTGCTTGGATATTGTAAGAACTTTATCTGTATCTCCTTTATTGATTCATTTCACCCACTTATTTGTGTGTGTGTGCGTGGGATATTTTGAAATTTTAGAACGTAAATTACTGATTTTACGAACAGGGAAACAAAAGTGGGGCGACAGTCACGAGTACTTCAAACCGCGGGAGTCAGTTGACCATAGGCGCCATGTGGGTGGCCAGGCCTGTACAAAGCCTTTGTGCGCAGTGCCTCGCGAACTAAGTGACCAGCTTGTGCCCATGAGGCCTAAGAAATGTATTTTTTTCCAAATTAATTGATACACTGTTGACAAATTTACAAGCAATATATAATATTACCAGAAGTTATCTTGCATAATTTGCCATCGAGATTATGCTGACGTTTTTTAGGAAAGTCTTCGAGGTAGTAGATAATGACTAAAATTACGATGTTATTTACTTAGACTTTAGCAAAGCATTTGACAGAGTACCGCATCAGAGGCTTTTGAGAAAAGTTAAGGCTCATGGAATCGAGGGGAACGTTTTATATTGGATAAAATCATGGCTCACCGATAGAGCGCAGAGGGTCAGCGTAGATGGTGTTAAATCTGAGTGGGGCTGTGTAACCAGTGGGGTTCCGCAGGGGTCAGTACTAGGCCCATTCTTGTTCATAATCTACATAAACGATCTAGATACTGGGATCAGCAGTGACATAAGCAAGTTTGCGAATGACACCAAAATAGGGCGACAGATTAATTCAGGGCAGGATGCAAATGCACTACAGGTTGATTTAAATAAACTGCAGGAGTTATCAGAAAAATGGCAAATTAAATTCAACACTAGCAAGTGCAGCGAACTTAATATTGGAAGAACAAATACTGACAGTGTATACAGCCTTAACAACATCAACCTAGAGAAGTCGACTTGTGAAAGAGACCTAGGGGTACTTGTAAGCCCGGACCTACGGCCTAGAAAACAGTGCGCTAATGTTCGAAATAAAGCAAACAGAGTATTAGGCTTTATATCTAGAAGTGTAAGTAATAAGAGTGCAGAGGTCTTATGGCAACTATATCTTGCGCTAGTCAGGCCGCACCTCAATTATGCGGTTCAGTTCTGGTGCCCTTATTATAGAATGGATATCAATTCACTGGAGTCGGTGCAGCGAAGAATGACGAAAATGATTCCGGGACTTAGAAACCTTCCATATCGAGATAGGTTAACGAAACTAAACTTGCATTCCCTAGAAAGACGAAGAGTGCGGGGAGATATGATAGATGTATTTAAGTGGGTGAAAGGAATCAATAATGGGGATATAGATAAAGTTCTTGTAATATTCAAGCATGATAGGACTCGTAGCAACGGATTTAAGTTGGATAAGTTTTGGCTTAGGAGGGAGATGGGAAGAAACTGGTTCACAAATAGGGTGGTAGATGAGTGGAACAAGCTTAGCAACTTTGTAGTAAGTGTTGGGACGCTGGGAAGTTTTAAAAGGAGGCTAGATAGATTCATGGACGATAGATAGTTGTAACTCTCGGCCATGCACAGGCCAACCTGTCTATTCCAGACTCCTTATATATATATATATATATATATATATATATATATATATATATATATATATATATATATATATATATATATATTTCATGTAAATCCACAATGAAAACGTGAATGTTGTAGTCGGAATACGTGGAGATTTTAGCTTTCAGTCTTATTCAAGACGAAAGCTAAGGTACCATGTTAAGTTGTTTTATATATATATATATATATATATATATATATATATATATATATATATATATATATATATATATATATATATATATATATATATATATATAGGTATCTTATTTTTTCAAATCCTTTCCTTTATTCAAGACGAAAGCTATGTACCTGTTGTTTCCATTTTTCCTGTGATTTTATCAAGATATATATATATATATATATATATATATATATATATATATATATATATATATATATATATATATATATATATATATATATATATATATATATATATATATATTAGGGTGGTCCTTATTTTTCAACTTTGGAATTTTTTACCACAGACCCTGCTTAAAGTGTCCATTTAGGACAAAAACATTGTGTGTAGAGGTATTTTTAAATATATTAATATCTAGAGGTTGATCAAAGCTGTCAAAAATTAAGTAATCTATGTAGTCGATTACTTTGTAGCCCATTACGCCCACCTCCACTGTGTCGCATTTGGCACGATTGTGGTGAGTTTTTGCTGGACGTGATTGATGATTGGGGAAATTAGAAACAGTTCTGCAGAGTATTCTCATTATTAATTTATATTAATAGTTAATTTCTTTATTCCTCAGGTCAAAATGGCTAATGCAGGAGTAAAAATACGAGAAAATGTGTATTTGATAAAGACATTATGTGATGACATTACAGGGGCTAAGTTACCTTCAAACAGGCAAGTGTTACAGTATTTTCTAAGCCTGCATCGCATACAAAAAAAACCATCAGAGTGGCAGCTGAGGAAGTCACAGACAAAGTTCTTCAATTTTGGACAAAAGCAAACATTCCCACACACCACAAACCAGATTGTGTGAATCAAGTGCACAAAAGTTTGACAAGTGGAGTAGTTTGAAAAAGAACTCTTCAAGAAAGACAGAAACTCAAAAACAGAAAGAGAAAGAGTTCACTGATACATTTGAAGATCTCTTTGACATTGCACATGTGAATGCTTTGAATATGATGACAGTTCAGGAGGATAAGGATTTCTTAATAACGCAACGAGAAAAAGGGCGTCGTGGGGCAATGTCATCTCTTGACAAAGTATTCCTGAAAAGACAGAAATGACGAGAAAAAACTCTAAAGAAAGCAATGAAAAGGAAGTTGCCTGCAGACAGTGCAGAGGAAGAAGCCAAAAAATGCCAGGCCATCGTTGTCTTGAACAGCAGTAGTACGTCTTCTTCTGAGGAATCCAACCCAGTTCCTGGCCCATCAGCACTTCAAACTCCACCTACTGTCAAGAAGCGTGGGCGAAAAGAAGTTCTAACTCCAGAACTTTCTGCAGCATTAGATCGGACCAAGTCCTCAGATAGAATGGCCATGCACATTGTCACCCAAACTGCTCGGAGTCTGGGCCATGATGTCAGTGAATTGATTCTGAATCGATCAAGCATCAGGAGGAAACGTCAGCATCATCGCAGTAGCAGGGCAGCTGAAATCCTTTCAAACTTTAAACCAGAGTCAGTTTTAATTGTTCACTGAGATGGTAAATTGATGCCTGATTTGACGGGGCATGGGGGCCATGTTGACAGACTACCAGTTCTTGTCTCAGGCAATGGCACCTCCCAACTTCTTGCTGTTCCAAAACTTCCCTCTGGTACCGGTGATGAACAAGCAAAAGCTGTTGTGAAGTCTTTGCAGCAATGGCACAATGCAGACATCGTGCATGGCATGTGTTTTGATACAACAAGCTCAAATACTGGTCACCACAAGGGTGCGTGTGTCAAAATTGAGCAGTTGCTGGGTCGTGATTTGCTATATTTTGCCTGCCGCCACCATGTACTAGAACTTGTAGCTGGAGCTGCTTTTGAAGCTGTAATGGGGCACTCAGCTGCTCCTGACATACAGCTGTTCCGAAGATTCCAAGCCAAATGGGAACAAATTGACAAGCAGAAGTTTGAAGATTCCTCCACCGACGATCTGGCAGAAGAATCGGTCAGACCTGTTAGGGACGATCTAACCAACTTCATTGAGAAGGCTCTATTGGAGACACAGCTTCGAGATGATTATCGAGAGCTGCTAGAGCTAGCCTCCATCTTCCTTGGCACATCACCTTCTCGGGGAGTACGATTTTCTGCTCCTGGTGCAATGCACCAAGCACGATGGATGGCAAAGACCATTTATTCCTTCAAAGTGTGGTTATTCCGTTCTCAGCTTAAGCTTACTCCAAAGGAGAACAGAAGACTAAGAGATTTGTGCATTTTCTTTGCCTGAATATATGTGAAGGCTTGGACAACTGCTCCACTTGCTGCAAAGGCACCAAAAGGAGATCTGATGTTGCTTAAAGCTCTACAAGACTACAGAACCATCAGCGATGCCCTATCAAAGGCAACTTTCCACAAAAGGATGAGACACCTCTGGTACTTGTCAGAAGAGTTGGTTGCATTGGCCTTCTTTGATGACGATGTTCTCCCAGCAGTGAAGGACCGCATGTTGGAAGCTATGAACATCGTTATTGGAGAAGAAAAGCATGTCAAACGGGTTACAATCAATCCAGACACACTCCAAGTGAAGAACCTATATGATTTCACGACAAAGAACACAAAGTCATTTTTCAAAAAGCTCAACTTGAATACAGATTTCCTGGCCCTCCCAGTAGAAAGATGATCCTGGCTTCCAAAATGCAAAAGCCAGTGTACAAGCTTTGTCTGTGATCAATGATCATGCAGAAAGAGGAGTAGCCTTAGTCCAAGATTTCTCAGGCCGCATCACCAAGGACGAACAGCAACTGCAGTATCTACTGCAGGCAGTTGCTGACCACAGGAAATCATTCCCAAATGCCCTCAAGCAGACCTTACTGGGCGACAAAGAGTGAGACTGGTCCTCATGCGACCCCTGTCTTGAGCAGCTCATACCCACGTAGACTAAGTGGGAGGGCCCAGGCTTGGGGGCTAGGAAATGATGTGTTATGAACATTAAGCATAGGCATAATATTGTTAAATTTCATTTGACTTGAGCAACCTCTAATTATTAAGTTATTGAAAAAAATATTTTACAGGCAATGTTTCTACCCCAAATGAAAACTTTTGCCAGGGTCAGTGACAAAAAAATGTCAAATTTTGTTTTTTTGCCCCAAAATAAGGACCACCCAATATATATATATATATATATATATATATATATATATATATATATATATATATATATATATATATATATATATATATATATATATATATATATATATATATATATATATATATATATATATGCAAGTAAATCACTGTAGGTGCGCGTAATCTAGGTATATGCTGATAACCACCAGGAAAGAAGAAAACACGAAGTTCCCAAGCGCTTTCGTGTAATTCACATCTTCAGGGGTGAGTACAGACTAAAGAGGAGTACAAAACAAGGTGTATATATACAGAGGAGGGTGAGACCAGGTCCACAATGGTCAGGTATTAGGTAATGACCATACTAATCTTTAAATAGCACGGCAACGTTCCGTAGTCAGGTCAGAGGTGACCCAACCTTCTCACCTGGTTACAAATTTTCTAAATTACAAAATTGTCCAGTTTGTACATGCCATTACTCAAATTCATGTTGAATGCTTCGGTATGTTTAATGAGACTAGATTCTATGATGTTCCTACTATCAATTGAATTACAAGGTAATATTGAGGAGGCATTATCCCAGTCAATGCAATGCTTGTTGTCCCTCAAATGAACAAACAGAGCATTGGATTCCTGGCCTGTCCTAACACTATATTTATGTTGTTTAAGTCTAGTTACAAGATCTTTACCTGTCTGGCCTAAGTAAAACATATTACATTCCTTGCAAGGAACTTTATAAATGCAACCAATTTTGTTGTTGGGGGAGTTCTTGATTAACATTTGTTTAACAGTGCATGAGTTTTTAAATGCCACATTGACGTTCCAGGTTTTTAGTTGTAAAGGAATGTGTGAGAAATTTTTGTGAAATGGTAATATTAAAATATTCTTATGGTCATGGGTGGGCTTGGGATCAGTTCTATAAAAAGTTTTCTTAGTAATGTTTAGGCATTTGTCTATGAAAGATCTAGGGTATTTAAGGTTTGAGCCAATATTATAGATATATTTATATTCCTCATCAATGAATTCCGGACTGCAAATTCTCAAAGCACGTAAAAACATTGTTGAAAATACTGACTGTTTGACTTTATTATGGTGGGCACAATAATAATAAATGTATGAACACACATTAGTTGCTTTTCTATAAATATTTATAGAAAACCACCCCTGAAGATGTGAATTACACGAAAGCGCTTGGGAACTTCGTTTTTTCTTTTTTCCTTGTGGTTAACAGCATATATATATGTATATATAAATATATATATATATATATATATATATATATATATATATATATATATATATTTATATATATCTTGATAAAATCACACGGGAAAATGGAAACAACGGAGTACCTTAGCTTTCGTCTTTATTCAAGACATCTTCAGAGGCAACTGGATTACATGGACAGAGAGAGGCTTAAATATACATGAGGTCAGGTCAAAATGATGACATCCACTAACCCCCACACCAACACACACGTAGAGGAGCTTAAGAGAAGGGTGGTGACGTGACTAACCAAGTCAGGTCAGAAAAAAGGGACCCACAAAATAACTATCATACATCTAGATCAAAGGTTTTCAAAGCATTTTTACCTTGGGCCACTGACAAATAAATTTATGTAACATATTATCAGTTTTGAACTGACCATCACTAAGGTTTATTGATTTTAATTCCTTAATCAAACTAGCTTTAACAAGAAGTCTTTCTGTGACATAAGATGATTTGAATACTTCTAAGCTTTTTTCCCAAGCAATGGGGTGATTATTATTCCTAACATGAACAAACAAGGCACTGCTTTCAGATGCAGTTTTGATATTATACTTATGTTGTTTGATTCTGAGCTGCAGTGTTTTTCCTGTCTGACCTACATAATTACAATTACATTTGCTACATGGAATACAATACACTCCATTACATTAAACTTAGGCTATTCCTTATTAACATAATGGTAATGGTTAAGTCTGTACTTAAATAACATAATATTTAAGCTTGAGGACCGAACTAACGGAACCCATTCATTACGATAGGGCAGAGTCAAAATATTCTTAAGTGTAAAGACTTTGTGGAATAAAAGACGAAAGCTAAGGTACTCCGTTGTTTTCCATTTTCCGCGTCGCGTTTTAATAAATTTATCTTATCACATTTTTCATTTAATAGTTTACATAAATGTATATATATATATATATATATATATATATATATATATATATATATATATATATATATATATATATATATATATATATATATATATATATATATATATATATATATATATATATATATATATATATATATATATATACATATTGTTATGCCATGTATTGCAATGTTGCACAGGAGGGCCAAATGGCACACATAATTACTAAAGATGCTTTAGGGTTCAGTTGAAATTCGATAAGGTCCTCATTAATTAAGTGCAGCTTTGGTTCAGGGTCTTGTGAAAGTATACAACAATTTAATAATTTAATGACTAAAATGTATTTTACAATGTGGAATATGGGCTAGCGATTAGTTAACATAATATGACAGCACTTTTAAGTTTCTGGGAGTAGAGATAACGAACAACAAATGGAGCAGGTTCGTTGACTGCTTCAGAATGAGGGTTAGTGTTGACATTTCAAGATTTTACATTACTCTTATAATGAATTAATGTAATTTATTGTGAATAATAATGTCAGTGTGGCACTTTGCATGAGAAATGATCTATTGATATAAACTAAACTCGTGTACAGTGCGGTACATCATAATCTGGACATTTTACATTCAAAGTTCCTGGTTCATCTCTACAAACAAAAACTAGTCACAACAATCTATTCCGTAAACTCTCGATACACATATATAACACAATTGCACAACCAATGGTCACCTAATCTAATCACTTACTCGGGTTTTGTATACAAAACCTGAGTAAGTAGTCCCCAAGTTTAACAAATGAATGTCTGCCTTCCTGGGAGTCCGGACCATGTCTGACTCTCTCACCTGCAGCCCGACTAAGGGTCCCAAACCTACCACTATTTAGTGTGGAACTTAATTTGGCAATTGTAGTGGAGATTATGTAGGTCAGACTGGGAAAGCATTGCAACTCAGAATTAAACATCACAAGTACGATATTAGAACAGCATCTGAAAGCAGTGCACTGTTCGTTCATATAAGGAACAATAATCATCCCATAGATTGGGAAAACAGTTTAGAAGTGTATAAATCATCATGTGTCGCAGAAAGACTTCTGGTTGAAGCAAGTTTGATTAGAGAATTGAATTCTTTAAACCTTAGTGATGGTCAGTACAAAACTGATATGTTACACAAATTTATTTGTCAGTGGCCCAAGGTTAAAAATGTTTTGAAACGGAACCGATGGTTTTGGTTTGGTTTTTATTGCTAAATATCTTAATGCAGATTAATTTGGATATGTTGAAATTTGGTGTATCATTAAGACATCGAATTGGTATCACGGAATAATCGAATTACCCCTAAGTTAGGTTAGGTTGGGTTAACTTAGATTAGCAATGATGCTTTACATTTATAAATTGTATTATGATATTCTATGAGCGATCCTACAGACCCGTAGGACCTGTATTGATTACAAAAACGAAGACACACACACACACACACACATATATATATATATATATATATATATATATATATATATATATATATATATATATATATATATATATATATATATATATATATATAAATATAAATCATCATTGTATGCAATGGACACATTCTACTAAATTAAACAAGTTGATGTTGGGATTGGTTAGTTATATTAGTGATGATATTATTTATAGTTTGTGTTGTGATTATGTACATAATCGTTCCTACGTAAAGACCAGTTTGAACTTTCGAGAAAAACAGAAGAATGATATGGAGGTTATCCCCATCCACAATCATCCTAGTTTACCTTCAACAGAAAATTATAGTTACACAGGCAAGCACACGTATACTCTTACACTATAATTACACAATTACACACTCAAGTAGACCACAAGTAACCTTTTCACTGGAGTTCTTTAACTTGTTTCAGTTCCACCCGAAGTCACTACAGATGCTCCCTGATTTATATTGTTACCCTAGAAATATTTCAGTAGAGAGGAGAAAAGATAGAACGTATAGTTGGGCAAATATAGAATCAAATGTTCCTGCAGAAGTTCAGCTTTAACTCAAAACGTCATGTCGACAAAAATAGAAAAATTACGAGCAAGCAACAACGCGGTCGTGCAGTAGATAACCTGCTTATGAGCCATTTCAGGTTTCTTTGGAGGAGGTTTTCGCTAATTTCCAGCGGGGGAAGTTACGGCAGGTCTTTTGCAGAGACAGGAATAGGACGATAATTCTTACAGCTTTTAGGGCTAAGACACAGATTTCACTGTGTTTCTCCCAAGATCCAATTTACACTCAGCTTCACTAATGCAATTTCCTGGACTTAAACCTTAGGGTAAATTGATGAGGTGTCAGGCAGAGAGCAAGCGAGATTACCGTGTTTATCCTGAATCACTCTTAATGCCTTTTATCACCTCTACCACTAGCCTTTTTCTTTACGACCTTTTCTCCTATATTCATCTTTCTCCTCTCGTATTTTATCTCCTCTCGTGTTTTCTTTGCATTTATCCTCCTCCTGCATAATCCGCCATACTCAGCCGAGAGATGAAGTCATGGAAAAGGGAATTCAATTTCAATTCAATTTCAATATTTATACCTTGATAGAGGAAGCGGGATCCTAGTGCTGTCACTAGGTACCCCTGTACAATAACACCAGAAGCATCTGGCAAAAAGGGAATTATTATGATCATTGTCTCGGGCAGAGTTCGCGTACTTTGTGTGTTGAAAGCACCTGTCCGCGGCGTTCTGCACGATACAGTCTGACAGCCACCAAAGGCACGTGGTGTAAAAGCAGTATCAACCACCGCTTCAAGGCGACTAGGGTGATTGAGTGTGTGTGTGTGTGTGTGTGTGCGTGTGTGTGTGTGTGTATGTGTGTGTGCGTGCGTGCGTGCGTGCGTGTGTGTGAAAATATTATATAATTTGTATTGCGATCGATATTCCGCTATCAAAATGAAAACAATAATAACGAGGGAGACATACTGCATTCTGTGTGACTGACTACCACTTAGATGAAATTAAATGTCTAAATAGGTTTGTTATCCACTGTACCACATAACACCTTGCTCCTGCCTTACTACTTCTCGTTCTCACTTTGGTTACTTAAAAATAAAAGCAGCAAGCCTCACATCATCATCAAGGTGCTAACACGGAGGTTTTTCTCCACAAAATTTTACTACTGCAAATTGCTTAACATGTCTAGGTAACATTTTTGCGGAGAAAAGTTTATTCGGATCTTTTCCGTTTGGGGGCTAGAAGCGGATGTCAATGAAAATCGGTATACTAATGCAATTTTTTACGCTGATTCCATAAACCTAACATAACCTAACTTTCTCCATTTATTCCTCCAGGTTTGCGCCGCAGCGATGCTCCACTATCCAGTAACAATTGATGGAGAAAACATGACTTACATATGCTGTAACTGTTTTGTTTTTATTTCTAGAAAATTGAAAGTTATTTTCAGAATCCGCGTAAAAAACTGTACTAACGTATCAATTTTCATTGAAATCCGCTGCTAGCCCCCAAACGGAAATGACTCGTTTATTCTTACCTTGACTCATATTTCGTTTGACTTTTAAGATTTCTAAAGAGGTCATCATTTGGGGAAAAAATGAGTCATATTTTCTAAGGGATAAACAATAATAATTTTATTTTAAAATATGGATTAATAAATCTAGGATGGAATAACTTCATTACGAATCATCTTACAACTTCCTTCCAGGGTATATTTGTCAAGGTCTCTCCAATGCAAAACAAAAATATTGTAAGCGATGTTCACATGTTCGAAATAATTCCGTGGCACGTGTCCGGCACCAAAATAATTGGGATTTTCCTCTCTCTATAACAAAATGACCTATGCAATAACATGTTCATTTCAATGTGGAAATTCAAATTATGGTTCGGATATCAGTGTTTATAAATTGCAGTGCATGTAACTCAGGAATGATAGGTATAGTAAAAGGCTGAAATTTTTCAAGTATTCATCATAGTATCATATAGTTTAGTAAAAAAAAAATCAAATTTGCTCATGTTCATGCAGGAGATCTTTCTTATTTTATTATAAATTGATTCAGTATTATTTTATTCCTTACTGTCGGAGTAACAAGATGATAAGATGTTGAACAGCGAGAAATTCTTATTTTATCTTTACGAAAACTATGAAGATATTGAAGCCAGAACAAAAGACAAGATTACCAAGCCAGTTCATAAGACGACAGCGATGCCTATAAGACTTGTGTAGACCAGGAAAACATAGAATGCATAATGTAAATTTTAAAAACAAAGGATGACTATTTAATGATGATATAATTAAAATCTTTGAGTCTTCTGAAATGAAAACAATGAGCAAAGAATATATGATTATCACAAACTCGTTCAAACATGTCAATCCATGGAAATGCTTTAAATATTCATGAGTGTTCAGTGTTCACCCTCGTATGAAGAAGTATGTTACAACTTTTACGGGGAAGTAGTTCTAAGTCGGGTCCCTCTCCTTTAGTAAGATATAAGAGTGACATGCTTATAATTACAGAAGACAGTTTAGAATACTCAGGATCCAAGCCTTTTCAATTTATTACAAGAAACATCCCTAGAAGAAAATAGAAATGTTCAAGAGCGAAGTTGATAACTATTTCTTCCTGTAACTTTCTGATTGACTAGGTTGAAGTAGTTAAGTTGGTCTGTGGGCTGTAAGGAGTAAAGTCACTCAAAAAGATAATTCATGAATGGGGCTCAGAAGTGTAGCGGGGGCGAGTGTTGTTGTTTTATGGGTTCTCCAGCTGCTAGTGGTAAGGTGTAGGGCCACTGACTCCTCTGCAGCTGCTAGTGGTAAGGTGTAAGGCCAGTGACTCTTCTCCAGCTGCTAGTGGTAAGGTAATAGGGCTAGTGACTCTTCTCCAGCTGCTAGTGGTAAGGTGTAAGACCAGTGACTGTTGATGCTAAAATACAAAGTTGCATCTAGTTTATTCATATTAGTATTTTTATGGGTGATTATTTCGAATCTACAGATACAATACATAACTACGTTAATGAGAAAAAGTTAAACAAAATAGGAGATAGAGAAATAGAAATACATTATACAAACCAGTTTAGATAAATGAGTGAAGGATGTGTACTGTATTAGTTGCCCTACAGCACCAGCCAGAGAAACACACCCATCCACGTAAAGACTGGACTGTACAGTAAACTTCGAGTCGCGTTATAAAATGCGCCTTTTTCGCTGCATCATGTGGAAGCGATAACGAGAGTATTTGCATGTGAATTGCCTTTGTCGTTTCTATTGCACAAAAATATAGCGACAGAATTATTTTCATCGAGGTCGTGTTTGTTGCTTGCTTGTGCTGTACATATGAACATTAATCAAATTCTGATACGTGAATTGATGTCATGTTGCTGTTTTGAAAATATATACAAGGCATAGTTATACGTCTATAATTTGTGCTTTTTTGCCACAGTTTTAAAAAATATCATGAAGATATATAATTATACGCATTTTTGGGGGGCGAATTATCTGGTAAAATTGTCTTTTCAAACAATGTAATATAGGGGCAATTGCGAACACATTATGCAAGAATTAAATTATTCTGAAAAAGGACTCATTTGCTACTAAAAAAAAGTATTTTGCTCTCCAGTTCAGTGGGATGAATTTGCTGTATATTGTTTGTCGACCAGAGTGTTGCGTAGATTCATCTGGTGTGATTTTATATATATATATATATATATATATATATATATATATATATATATATATATATATATATGCAAGTAAATCACTAGGTGCACGTGATCCAGGTATATTGATAACCACAAGGAAAAAGAAAACACGAAGTTGTTTTCGTGTAATTCACATCTTCAGGGGTGACAACAGACTGTACTCACCCCTGAAGATGTGAATTACACGAAAGCGCTTGGGAATTTCGTGTTTTCCATATATATATATATATATATATATATATATATATATATATATATATATATATATATATATATATATATATATATATATAGAGAGAGAGAGAGAGAGAGAGAGAGAGTACTGTTGAATTGTTCTGTTTGTAATATGACCTACTCGTACTCTAGGATATCATACATTCCTTTCGTTTCCTGTCACATTTATAAGTAAAACTGAACATTGAAAGCAAACAAAGGACAAGAGTTCTTCCTTTTAGGGAGAGTGGCGGGTTGTTGTCCAATACGTGACATAAGTTTCGAAAGCACACCAGCCCGTGCCAACTGGTTTTCATAAGGTGGGAAACATTTTCCCGGATATAATGACTTGTTAGTAAAGTCCAGTATCAAGCTTACTCTTTTGTTTATTTCGTTCACCTCTTGCGTATGTGTTTGTAATTTTGTTGTATATGATGATGACTCTAAATTGTCACCTTTTCCACCTTAATTAAGTGACTTGGAGACTTCATTCAATACTGCTGTGAAGGGTTTGAGAGAGATGCGCTTAAATCATTAATATTTACACTGGTTTCCAATATCAGTGTTCCTAATCTTACGAAATTATATTTACTTCGAGTCTCCCCATTTTTAACACCGCTTAAATTATGACCAAAACACTCGGCTCTTTCTCTCGGGCTTGTCCATAATTTATCTTTAAATTTTTTTCACCTTTTTCTTAATTGTGTCTGCTCTCATGTGAATTATTGCTTCCAGATGTAGATAAAAGCCCCAGTTCTATTAACCTAATCACTAATCCTTCCCCCAGTTTCACCTCACCTGCCGTTCTTGTCAAATGATCTCTCTTTCCTTTTCTAGTCAGTGTGTCAATGAATCTAAACCCACATTTTACTTTAGTTCAATCCCAGCACATGTCACTCTTCATCTAGAGCCAGATATTACCCTCATAAATTCGCATGGTAAGAAAAACTCAGAAAAATAGAAATATTTAACTACACAGTCTACCAAGGCATCTGTTACCTCCCTCCGAGAAGACCCATATTCCCACTGGCAGAAATGCTCAAGCTGATGAGAAGAAATATACCAGTATATTTTCTGGGTGACCTAAATGCACGACACCGCGTCTTGGGGCACCAGGATAACATCGCCGTAGGGCAGATTTTAAACACATTACTGAGTCACGGCAACGCAATACACCTTGGCTCGGAATTCCCCACATACATCAGAGCAGGTCAAATCGGACATCCAGACATAGTACTAACAAACCAGCAATACTATTTGAACCTGCAAATGGAACCCGGCCCAATAACCACCAGGACCATCTCCCTGTCGTAGCCACACTCTCCACGTCGCCAATACAGAGTATTAGGTTTTATATCTAGAAGTGTTAGTAATAAGAGTGCAGAGGTCTTATTGCAACTATATATTGCGCTAGTCAGGCCGCACCTCGATTATGCGGTTCAGTTCTGGTACCCTTATTATAGAATGGATATCAAATCACTGGAGTCGGTGCAGCGAAGAATGACGAAAATGATTCCGGGACTTAGAAACCTACCATATCAGGATAGGTTAAAGAAACTAAACTTGCATTCCCTAGAAAGACGAAGAGTGTAGGGAGATATAATAGAAGTATTTAAGTGGGTGAAAGGAATCAATAAAGGGGATATAGATAAAGTTCTTATAATATCCGAGCAGGATAGGACTCGTAGCAACGGATTTAAGTTGGATAAGTTTAAGTTTAGGAGGGAGATAGGAAGGAACTGGTTCACAAATAGGGTGGTGGACGAGTGGAACAAGCTTAGCAACTTTGTAGTAAGGGCTGGAACGCTGGAAAGTTTTAAAAGGAGGCTAGATAGATTCATGGATGATAGAGAGTGGTAGTAACTCTCGACAGGAGCTGCCATGCACAGGCCAACCGGTCTATTGCAGACTCCTTATTTTCTTATGTTCTTATGTAATGCAGATCCCTGCCAGGATGAGATACAGCTACAGCCGGTCCAACTGGGAGGAATCAAAAAGAAGTTAAGCAATCATCAAATCACCCAACTACACAACAAACACACTTCCCAAATAGACAAGACACTAGAGATACGGTGCGAAAACGTGAGCCAAGCAATGGAACACCACATATCCAAGACCACTCACCGTACATTACCACACCCTCAATACTCACACCAATCAAGAATCCTACAGACACAATTCAGTAACTTAATAAAATTAATCATAGAACAAGGATGGACCTCAGAATACGGAAGACAATATAACACCATACACGAACAACTAAGAAACATGTCCAAAGAAGCATACGTGAATAACTGGGAGAAACTAATAACAGACACAGAAGCAAATTACCACAACCCGAAACAATTTTAGCGGAAAATTAAATACCTAATGGGAATCTACAGCGACCAAGTCAAATTAACCGAACCCAAAGAACAAGAACCTGATTTGAGGAAATATTGGAGAATAATATTTCATATAAGTCACGAAGACAACCTGAGCTCTGTATGAGCACTGTTACGAACCACGCCATCAATTGTCATGATCTACCTACCCAGCACTACGAACCACGCCATCAATTGTCATGATCTACCTACCCAGCACTACGAACCACGCCATCTATTGTCCTGATCTACCTACCCAGCACCACGAGCAACGCCATCTAGGGACGAAACCCGAGTATGACTAGTCTTAGTCACCACTCCGGGGTTTCCCTTCTCCATATCCTGGTTGTTGCGTCACCTCCTCCAAGTCTTCCTCATCAGCTCCAGATCGAGGAGAGTTCAGTTCACTCTGGGAAGTGACCACACTAGGATCACCTATCCTGGAAACCTACGGCACAGTGACTACCTACCATCTTCTTCAATACTCAGCCTTACTCGTCAGACATCTCAGCTCCGCACTTAAGTATTTGTTATCCTATATTGCCTCCCCACCTCCACTTGCTTCAAATTGTTGTATGTTGTATAAATATGTATATACTGTTAAGCCAATGTTGCGTATGTTTAGGTTAAGTATGGTTAAGGGTAAATTATAGAAAGCTGAATATTTTGTTAAGGAATTTATGGTACTTTATTATACACAACAAAAACTCGCATCCTTTGTTTACCCTTTTATAGTCCGATTGTCTTTGTTTGTTTAAGTTTTTTTATTGTTGTTGCCTGTTGGGATCTGGGTTGACTTTTAACTATATTCTAAATCCCCAACTCGTAGCAACACTGAGCGACAAGTAACCAATCACATGACACAAACAACCTTCATCTGGCAACCGAGTCAAAAGATAGACATAAACATTTAACGATCTATCCTTACTGATCACACCAATCACCGAAGACGAATTACACAAAACAATAAACAGTTTCAAGAACAAGGCCCCGGGCAGCAGTAAAATAAACAAACCTATACTCCAGCATCTACCAATCAACATGATATTCCAACTCAGAAACATTTTTAATGCAGCACTTGCCTCTGGAAATTTAAAACAGCAAGCATCAGACTTATACCAAAACAAGGTAAATTCCCCACTCAAGTATCAAATTACAGACCAATCTCTCTTCTAGAAACACCGGGAAAAGTCCTGGATAAATTCATTAACCACCGACTGAGAATACACCTCGAACTTGAAGAGAAATACAACCCCAGGCAGCACGGATTTAGAAAATACAGAGGTACCCATACAGCCTCAGCCCTAATTTACGAAAACATAGCAAACGCAATGCACAGCAGAGATCAATGTAACGTAGTATTAAGGGACGTAGCAAAAGCATTCGACAAGGTCTGGCACTTGGGGCTCAAATTCAAAATTACCACCCAAGAACTTCCCAACAGCTTTACTTCCTTTCTTTGTAACTTCCTTGACAACAGAGAGGCTAAAATTACCATTGGTAACCACATAGGCCCAAGCATCAAGTTATACGGCGGAGTACCACAGGGAAGTAACCTCTCGCCAACACTCTACACAATATACACGGCGGACATGCCACCTCCTACACACGGAGAATACATAGCTTATGCTGATGACATCACCCAAATCATCCGACATCCAGGCAAGGGGAAACAGATGATGGCAAGAAAAACAGACCACGTCATCGAGCAAATTAACGAATATGAAAAAAAAGTGGAATATACAAACCAATACACACATTGCCAAAATAAACCCAGCACCAATTACAGTCAACAACGTACCTATACAATACTCCAACGATGGCAAAATTCTGGGACTCGCAATAACAAGAACAGGCATAGCAAAACACAAAACACAAAGCAAAACGCTTGCCCAATCACAACTCACAAAACTACGAAGATTTAGCAAAATGGACGCCAAAATTCAACTACACCTATTCAAAGCACTTGTCCTCCCCCACCTGGAGTTCCCACCAATACCACT
Source organism: Homarus americanus (assembly GCF_018991925.1). NCBI lineage: Eukaryota > Metazoa > Arthropoda > Malacostraca > Decapoda > Nephropidae > Homarus > Homarus americanus. Next base: position 14,041,999 of record NW_024722227.1, read on the forward strand.
CAGCACGATCAGCAGAACCAGCCAACTTAAACTTTAATCAGTACCAAACAAAGCTATACGTCGAGCATCAAAGCAACTCCTCCCCACACACCACCGGTATACAAGAACTTAACGAACTATGCAATATCGAACCACTGAACACACGTACACACAGCCAAGCTCAGAGAGTCTGGAGCAAATTTGAAGAGTTGGAGGACCCAATATTCTCCCAGTTAAAAGAAGAAGTAACTACTAAAACACACAGCTGGTGCCCCAAGAGCCTCCATGCTAACATAGAAGAATAACACTCACTTTACACAAATATGTGAACAAACAACACCACCATCTAACTTACATAAATTAACACCTCAGCTACCCTGAGAGATTGGAGCGCCTGAACTTGTCTAGCTTATACTACAGACGGGCAAGGGGGGACCTAGTTGAGGTGTATAAGCATCTCAGGAGGCACTACTCAGTCGAGTGTCCTTACTTGGAGCTGGTGGACGCTCGCCCCACAAGGGGTCACAGCTCAAGATTGAAGAAGCCGCAAGTCCAGAAAACTGTGAGGGCAAACTTTTTCGGAGTGAAGATTGTGAACTCTTGGAACAATCTACCAGAGAGTGTTGTGACGGCATCGAGTGTGATCTCTTTCAAGACAAGACTTGACCAACACTGGAGCGGGTTCAGGTACATTCAGGAGCCGGTGCATGCCCAGTATTTGCCAACAGTGCGTGACAGAGACGTGACCGATCACCCGGGCGGCTAGCGAGCCGATCTTTTGGTGAAGAAGATAAATGAAAAGGAAAAGTAATCAGAGACGTGACCGATCGCCCAAGCGGCTAACGAGCTGATCAGTGGCGAAGAGGATAAAAGTAAAAGTACACTATTGAATGCCTAGTTAGCTTAGCTCCCCCCTGCCTCCCTTGAGCGGGCGGGTATCTGCTGTGTGTGGCCACCACCCCAACCAATCAACTCGTCTCAGCAAGGTGGACAGTCCACCTGCTATCATCCCCTATTACTTTACTTCCCTTTTCTATGCTTTCCTTCTCTCTCTCCTCTCCTCTCCCAAGGCAAAGTCATTTGTCACTTTACTTCATTATCGTCATCATCAACATCATCTACTCTGTGCATGTTCCTTTTAATTGAACTTCTTCATCATTACCTCCTTCATTTCTTGCACTTCTTGGTAATGGAGTTTCTTGAGCTCTGTCTTCTTCCCATTCACACACAACTGACAACCATTTAACTGTAAGGCATTCCGTCACCACAACTTATTATACATAACTACATCATACTGTTCATCGTGTATTACTCATGATACACCAGGTATATCTTGCTCGAGTCTAGGTTACAATTTACAGGTTTATTGTACTGTTTACTTCCCTCAGTCAATAACAGTCTTAAAACAATATAATTCATATGTGACTTCCTTTAGTTCCTCAGTCTAACAAAGTCTTTAGAACAGACATTGTACTTTTTGACTGGAAGGTGTTATCATAAATATTCATCCTAAGATAATTTAATGCTTCTCTGGTATAACTCAGGGACAGGTTGATAATGGTCTGTGAACTGTATTTACTCCTAAACCTTCATTGTTCTCTTAGCTAATTGAAAACATATATTTTTTCTGAAATCTCTTGGTAAGTATTTTTCTACGAAGGCTTTGTATACAATTTGTGAAAAGCTAATTGGTGTACTGTAATTCATTCTGTTATCCTTTGTTTTGTTCTTAAGACAAATATAACAGTGACGTTATTCTTGCTGTCTGAAGCTTTCCAATAGTTTTACAATACATTTTTTTTGCTCATCAATATCCAGTTGCTTTTGTTAGTTTTTCTTCTTATTTCAAGTCACATGATACAACTTTTGTTTTTCTTCATCATTCTGTGTTGGATGGCGTGGATTACCTCCTCGACCACATCCTCGGTCATGCCTTCACCTCATCGACCACATTCTTACCTCTTCCACCACATCCTCACCTCCTTGGCCACATCCTCACCTCTTCGGCCACATACTCACCTCCTCGGCCACATCCTCACCTTCTCGGCCACATCCTCACCTCCTCGACCACACCCTCACTGCCTCGACTACACCCTCACCGCCTCGACCACACCCTCACTTCCTCGATCACATCCCCACTTCCTCGACCACATCCCCACCTCCTCGACCACATCTACACATCCTCACCTCCTCGACCACATCCTCACCTCGTCGGCCACATCCTCACCCTGATATTTATAAAGACCTGCATAAACTTTTTACTCTCTTATGCAAGGTTTGCTTCCTTAGCTGCTATTAACGCTACTTAGAATACTTGCTTGTGTCTCTGTAACTGAATAAAACGTAACTACGTCTCATTATACTAAACATGTTCTTCATTTTAACCTTAGATTGAGAGGATCTTTTTTTATATCTCCTTCTATATCGATTCTAGTTTCTTCTCTTTATGGATTTAATTCAATCAAATGCAATATTTAGTTCGACTTTACTTCAATTTAAGGCATCGGGATAAACTCACACATATATGGCACAACAAACACCATGTGTAGTCTAACAGATATGGCATGAGTCTGGTTGTGTTTTGGCTACATATACCACGCCTCCAGTTGTTAAGTCTGTACCTAACACACGAGATATACTGTAGTCTGTGGCTGTTGTGTTGTTGTTGAGATTATCAGACCGTAGTCCGACACGGGCCTTTGCCTATAGGCGGCCCGTTTGGTGGTTCCGGCTGGAGCTCCAGGAGCAGCCAGACCGGATTGGGATGGAGGTGGTCCCACCTGCAGATTGGAAGGATACTGCAGGTTGCAAGTGTGAGCGGACCCCCGATCAGTGGACGCTTACCACCAACCCCCACTCTTGGACGTGGTCAGTTTCGGAGTGGCGCGCCCCCCGAACTGGGGTCCGCACTTGCTGGGAGAGGATACTTTCTAAGCTGTCTGGGTGGTGGGTATCGTGTGATGACCCGGAGTAGGTGGTGAATGTGGTCTGTTTGGGCCTTTCGGGTTAGAGTGGCCGCTGGTGTTGTGTGTGTTTCTTGGGAGATTTGAGTTCTGTTTCGGAGGCTTTGTGTGACCTCGCAGTCGAGGAGATAGTGTTCAAGTGGGTTGGCTGCTGGCTCCTGACAGTAGGTGCATTCCATGACGTCATTTCCGATCATCTGCCAGGAGCACTTGTACCCTAGTCGTAGTCGATGAAGGCTGACTTGGGTTTGTCTTGGAGTTTTCTTGTCAGCGAAAGGTGGTTCCCCTTTTGTGGCCGCCAGGTACCATTTGGCTGATTGGGAACCAGCGTTGAATGCGTGAAGGAAGCTCTTTTTGATGTGGAGCTTGCTAGTCTTTCTGAGGTGATTCTTGATCTGTTGCACGCTTGCTGGAACTTGGATGTGTACGCTACTAGAACGTGTAGCTGCCTTGGCTGCTTCGTCTGCCACGTCGTTTCCTCCGATCCCTACATGACTGGGAATCCAGTGTAAGACGACTGGGCGGTTTTGGCTTTGGAATTCCTGTAGCTGTGCGAGGATCGAGGTAATGATGTGGACGTTGTCTCTTGGTTGACTGTGTTGCAGCGCCTGCATGGCCGATTTCGAGTCCGTGTGAATTATGATGGACTTGTTGTGTTGTGTTGCAGCGTGTTGTAGGGCCTTTGAGATTGCTACCAGCTCTGTTTGTAGGGTGGAGCAGTCATTGGAAAGTCTCCATTGGAGGGTCTGACCTTGGGTGTAGAAGGCCGCTCCGGATCTATGATGTTTTGGGTCCACCGAGCCGTCTGTGAAGTATGATGCTGCATCAGCCGGTGTCTCGGTGGCTATGGCTTCGAGAGTTATTTTTTTGAGGTCCTCCTTCTGGAGGTTGGCTTTACTATCGCCTAGGTCGGTAAATTTGAGTGTGGCTGGTGGAGGGCTCCATGGTGGAGGAACAACGTAACCATTGTCTCGTGTGTCTTGGTTGTTCTTGACGAGTGTTTCTGCTTGCAGGTGTCGGATGACCTCGCTTGCCTCGTGCGACCAGGTGGCCCCTCGCACTCTGTGGTCGAGGTGGAGGGAGGCACTGATTCGAATTTTGGCAACTGTGGGCTTGTCTGCTCTACAGATTTTGGCGAGGAGACCGGCTGTCACCTGCTTGACTCGTACTGCCAGGGGTGGTAGTTCGGTTTCCATTTGCAAATTGCAAATTCTGGTCCACATGGGTGCTCCGAGCATGGTCCTGAGAGCATTATTTTGGATGACTTCTAGCTTAGCTATTTGGTCTTCTCTCAGTCCAATGAGTGCTGGAGCACTGTAATCTACCAGCGATCTGATGGCGGCCGTGTAGTAGGCTTTGAGCACATGAAGGTTTGCTCCTGCGGATTTGCTGGTGAGCGACCTCATTATATTGTGTCTGCTCTTCGTCCTGTGCCTGAGATACTCGAGTTGCGGCTTGAAGGTGAGTTTCTGGTCAAACCAGATTCCAAGACACTGGTGGGTGTTGGTCCAGACTACCGGCGTGTTTTGTATGGAGAGCATCTTGTCTGGTGTGTCTGTGCAGATGGCCATCGCTTTCGACTTGGCTGGATTTATCTTGAGTCCAAGTCTGTTGCACTCCTCTTCTATAAGTTGGAGTGCGTGTTGCGTGTTGGCTAGTCTGTTTGATCCTTTTACTATAAGCTGTAAGTCGTCTGCATAGCATAGGAGCTTGGCTGTTTGTCTGAAAGGAAGTTTGACAAGATTTTCCATCAGGACATTGAACAGCATTGGACTGAGGATGCCTCCTTGTGGGGTTCCGTTTTCATGGACCCTGTAGCTTGAGGTTGCTCCCTGAAAGCGTACTCTTGCTTCTCTCTGTGTGAGGTAGTTCTGGATCCACCCCAGCAACCTTCCTTTGACGCCTTTTTCAGCGAGCGTCGTTGTAATGGCCAGTGGATTTGCTAGTTCGAAGGCCTTCTCAAGGTCGAGGAAGACCACCAGAGCTGGTTTGTAGTCCACTGTGCTGAGTATCTCGGCGACGTTGTTGCCTGTGCCGGTGTTCTCGGTGTAAGCAAAGATGAGAGGGTGTGGGCTGCCTACTTCCATCCTGAGGTTGTTATTCCGCTGCGTCATCTTCACTGTTGCAGGCCTCTTCGATCATCTGGAGTCTGGACTCGTCGCAGACGCTGCTGTGTCTCCTCCTGCCTGTCTCGGGGGTTTTTTTCGTTGCTGCTCTGTCAGAGAAGGCTTGTGTTCCCTCGGCTTCCCTTTTCTGGGTTGGGATGGGTTGGTGGTAGGGAAGTTGTTTTCCCCAGATGCTCCTTTCTCGGATCTGGGGCCTACATCTTGCCAAGGAGGCAGAAGCCTGTTCAGTTCGGAGCACCACTTGAGCGCAGCTTACGTTTTATTTCTTCCTCTTCCTGTATCCTAATTATGGAATTTCGCAGGAGATGTCTGTTTGTTTCGTGGGATGTCTCTGTAGTTTCTAGGCCAAAGTGTTCACTCTGTGGTTGAGTTCTTTCAATTCTGGGAGTAGTACCTGTAATCATTGTACTGTCTTGATGTGGGTTTTGTTTTTAGGATACCTCTTCTGCTGCTTGGTGAAACGCCCCACCAGTCTGGTGGTGGAGGGTTGTCTTCATCCACGGCGTCGGTGCCGGTTGGCCAGGATTTCTGCGCCACCTAGCCAGGTGTTTCTTGGAAGAGTCCCCAGTCTGCCTCTTTTGGGCATTGTATTCCATCTCGGGGGGTGGAGGGGGAGTTTGTTCACCTCAGCGTTGTTAGTGGTGAAGTGGTCGCTGGCTGCTGGGGTGGCCCCTGCCAGGAGGTCACAAGGCCAGAAAGTGCACTGGAGATTTGGCTGTTAGAGCTAGCCTCCCTAGGTGGGTGGCTCTCCGGTGTTCAGGAGCAGATCTCGTGCATCTTGGAAAGGTGTGCATAGGGGTGTAGGCAGTTTCATCAGGGGCTTTACCGAGCTTTGTGAAGGGACATGCTGAAATCCTCCTAGAGTAAGGCGGCTGCGGTCACAAATAATTGAGTCACCTCCAGTGAGCCCCTTGGGTTCTTGTAGATGTTGTGAACAGTTAATTCCCGTTCTTGGAGGGTTACTTTGACGGCCTGTGTCTCGATGTTTTCCCCACATGGAAATTGCTGCGTGACCTCGGAGGAGGGTATGCTTGACTTGACCAAGATCATACATCCTCTTGTTGACGCCTGCGTGAAATGCCTCCTGTATGTCTTGTAACCACTGAATTTGAAACAGTGGTGTTCTTGTAGAAGTGTTTCTTGTAGCAGTATGATGTCAAGCTTGTCCTTGGCTGCTGCTTCTTGTAGGAGGTGTTTCTTGTTTTTGATGCCCTGAGCATTCCATGTTAGGATGTTCAGGGTGCTGATGTTTTCCACCACTGTTTCATCGGGGACTTCTGGTGGTCCTCGATGGAGATGTCCAAGTTCGATTCCAACTGGATCAGGTTCATATCTTCGTGTTCTGTGGTTTTTGCCTTCTGGGCCGTGGTTCGGTTCAGGGGAGTTGAAACGTCCAATTTCTTTCTGGGAGCTGTCGGTATCTTGGGTTCTCTGGTGGCCTTCTTCGGTGTAGAGTGTACCTCGGCTGTCACTCGTGTGAGGACCGGCGTGGCTTCCTCCACTGAGGTGGCTGGAGCTGTGGCGACTTGCCCGAGGACGCTCCCCATGAGTATTTGGAGCTGTGTGGGTTGGATCTTGTGGCCCAGTAGTCCGGCTAGGCCCTCCGCGAAGGTTGTCAGTACCTTGGCTAGGTCTGATACGTGTATCATTCCTTCTGGTGCCTTGGTGTGTGCTTCTTTTGTCTTTTTCGTGGTTGTCGTTATCTGCTGCTTGGGTGGCTGAGGTGTGGCCGTAGTGAGGCCAGGAAACTGGGCTGCACTTTGGGTGTTGACCGGCTGAGGAGGTTGGTTTTGTTGTCTTGGCCTTTGGGTTCCCCACACGAAGGTACTTGGTGGGGCTGGTGTGCAGGCGGTGGGGGCCGGTCTTGCAGCTGGCCGGTTTGCCTGGACCCTCTTTGTCCTCTCGGAGCATCCAGGGTTCCAGGCGTGGTGTTTGCCCCCGCAGTTGGCACACTTGGGGGCAATTTTTTCTCCATTTTTCAGCTTGGTGAGGCAGGAGTGTGTGCCGTGCTTCTGTGCGCAGACTGCGCAGATTTCCTTGTACGTGCACCTTGTCTGATGGTGCCCGTATTTCTGGCATCTGAAGCACCGCAGGGGCTCTGGGACGAAGGGCCTCACTTCGTAGATCCCCCAGGTTTTGAGGTCTATGGTGCTGGGGGGTGAACCGTAGTGCGTTATGAGCACTTGTTTTGTGGTGGCCGTCTTGTCGGACAGGGGAGAGCATCTCTCGGCTTTTAAGATCTTCGGGTGGTTCTCCAGGGGTTCGAGGGGTAGTTCCTTTGGGTACCGGAGGACTACCGACTTCATCAGTTTCTGGGCGGGGTCTAGCTTGGTTGATGCAACGGTGGTGGTGTTTTGCAGGTAAGTGTCGAGGGTGGTGGCGGAGTCCTTGTCTTTGGGGTGAATAATCATCTCCCCCTTTAGGTTGGGCCGCACTGAGAACTTGGCCAGTGGATTTAGCTTTTCCATCTCTGTGATGGCGGCATATGTCGTTTTTGTGTCCGTTTTCGTGATCCGGAATTTTGGCAGTGTCGTTGGAGGTGAGCTGGTGGTGGTGATGGGTGCCTTTTGGGCTGCTTGACGGCATTCGTTTCCCGAAAAAGCACGTCGGCGTTTTTTATTTTCTACCTTCGTCCAGTTGTCGTCCTCAGTGGCGGTAGTAGTGGTGGTGGAGTTGTTGGAGGTGGTGGCAGTGTTCCTGCTTTTCAGGGCTTCATTGAAGGCGCGTAACTGGTCCGCTTTCTCTGTGCGGAGCCTGTCGTAGTTCGGGTCGTCAGGTTGGCGGTTCAGGCGGGGGTCGCGGTTAGGAGGGCGTACGCGCTCCATAACCGTTTTTATTTATTTATTTATTTTTTTAATTATTAAATCCTACCTATTCCGGTTGAGTAAGTAGCAGAGGAATTTCAGCACTCCCCACTGGCTGGTGGTCGTAGAGTGGTTCCTGAGCTTCTCTCCCGGAGCCCCGTTGGGGAAGCCTACTTCCTAGTGTATGTGACTGCTCACTTATAGACGTGAGCTAAGTGTGCCTATTTGGGAAGGATAAGGATTGCTACCCTCTTTCCAGGTGGAACCGCACGATCACGGTTTTCCTGGAAAGACTCGGCTGGGATGGGTTTTGTTCCAACCCCCTTTCGTGTTTACAATCTCCTGGGAGGGAGGTGAACAGTTACAGGGGGGACCGCAGGACGAATACACTTTTTAGGGTGCAGGTCCCTAGGCCAGAGCGAAAAAAGGAAAAATAGCAGTAGAAGGAAAAGAGCTCAAACCACGTCGGGAATATCGCGCTATAACTGCTCTCCAGCTGGAGTGTGGGTCACTCACACCACCAGTGGGGAGGGCAAGCTAAGGCTCGAAAAACCGAGAACGCTCGTGAGTTGTTGTCGACGATGTCAGTCGTGGATGGTCCGGTCCGGGAAGATGGCCAACAATGGCGCAAGAGAGAGGGCGGTCTTCACAGTTCCGGGTCCAGCAGGAGGTCTTGTTGAGAGGTCTGTGGCCACCGCCTTGAGACTTCTTTATTGGACATCAGAAAATTTGAAGAATGCAAGGAAAGGGAACATAAAATTTCTCATGTCTAACTACAGTAATTCATGATCAGTAACGTTTTACCAGGAAGTCTTAAGTAAATATCACATAACTATTTTATCCCTATTTATTACTAAGGCCTAGGAGTTCTAAGCCGTTTCTATACTGGTAGTTTTTTGTGCTACCGTCTGCAAGGAGGATATTGGGGTACATAATAAACTTGCCTCTCCTTAGCAATAACTTAAAACTGACTGAGACTAAATTAATAGTGGCGCCAGTAACCCGCCAGATTCAGTACCGATCATTACTACACAAAAAAATATAATTATTTATATACAGAGGCCTGAATCAGTAAGTATTAATGATAAAATGATAACAGTAATGGTAATATTAACATTTATCTGGAAGGTATTGACTTAGAGATGTGGTATAAGTATATAACAGTTTATTACATAATTATGAGATCACAATATTCTCTCGGCGTTCGTGTGTTTATGTTAAGTGACCTTTTGTTTAGGTAATATAGGAGAATATTAAGAATCTTAGCTTCTTTATGTGAAAGGGAAGCTCGTTTGTATGAGGAAGGCGTAGTGTCTTCCCTGTGCGTGCGCGCGCGCGCGCGTGTGTGCGTGCATGTGTGTGTGCGTATGCGTGCGTGCGTCCATGCGAGTTGTAGAATCTATAGTCTTCAAAGCTGCGTGTGTGTACATTTGCTCTCGACTGAGCTTGTACAGTATATTTGCTTGTGTGCAACTGTGTACGTTTTTGTCCTATTGTGTGTTTGTGTGTGTGTGTTTATGAATGTGTTTGGGTATTCGATTTTTTTCTCGTATGGATATGCGTGTGTCCAACCGTGTATGGTTGTGTGTGAGTGATTGTATGTATCTTTCCAGTGTATGTGTTCCTTGTGTTCCTATGTGGGTGTATGTTTTTCAGTAAATTTTATTCCACCCAGAATTGTTTTTTCCTTAATTATAGTACAGTGTTTATCCCACATAAATTGTTTAAGGAAAATCTTTACAGAATCTAACAGGAAATAAAAATGCCACAGGAATAGGGTTTAAAAAATCATAGATAGTTCTGTTAGATAGTACAATCATGTTATATTTGTATGAATATTATATATTTTCTGGTCCAAATAATCAACATTAAGTACATTAGGCGAACAAAACTAAGCTATACGTGATTATGGTTCTATAGGAAAAATCTTTCATTATTGGGAGATATTTACAGAGCTACGTATATAAAGTGTAAGCTACGGTCATCACACTGGCAGTGGTCACACAAGACAGCCGACCTTGAGGCCACCTGGAGTAAGGAGCATCTTGCCCTGCCTCCCTCTCACCGTCTCTTTGGCTCTCGTGCGCGAATCCAGCGGCATAAATAACACATTCCTTCCCCTTGAAAGGCTTCTTGTATGCGACTAAATGCCGCACTGTGTCCCCAGCCCACAGATACAGCGTCTATAATTTACCCAACACAAAGCCGCGAGATGCGCCATGGGGGAGGAGTGACTTTTTACCAAGAAACTGCCCCGTGCCTTCACCCCATGTGACCCTGTGGTGACGTGTACTGCCCTGCACCTACACCCCTTGTGACCTGTGGTGACGTGTGCTGCCCTGCACCTCCACCCCTTGTGACCCTGTGGTGACGTGTGCTGCCCTGCACCTCCACCCTTGTGACCCTGTGGTGACGTGTGCTGCCCTGCACCTCCACCCCTTGTGAACCTGTGGTGACGTGTGCTGCCCTGCACCTCCACCCCTTGTGACCCTGTGGTGACGTGTGCTGCCCTGCACCTCCACCCTTGTGACCCTGTGGTGACGTGTGCTGCCCTGCACCTCCACCCCTTGTGACCCTGTGGTGACGTGTGCTGCCCTGCACCTCCACCCCTTGTGAACCTGTGGTGGCATGTGCTGGCTCCTGCACCTCCACCCCAGGACCCTGTAGACGTGGTGCTGCCCTGCACTCCTCCACCCTTGGGACCCCTGTGGTGACGTGTGCTGCCCTGCACCTCCACCCTAGGACCCTGAGTGTGCTGTCTCTGCACCTTCACCCTTAGACTCCTGTGGTGACGTGCCCTGCACGTCCACCCCTTTGTGACCTGTGGTGACGTGTGCTGCCCTGCACCTCCAGATTAGACCCCTGTGGTGACGTGTGCTGCCCTGCACTCCCCACCCTCTTGTGAACCCAGGGAGACGTGTGCTGCCCTGCACCTCCACCCCTTGTGAGCCTGTGGTGACGTGCTTGCACCTCCCACCCTTGTGACCCTATGGTGATGTGTGCTGCCCTGCACCTTCACCCCTTGTGACCCTGTGTGACGTGCCCTGCATGTCCACCCCTTGTAACCCTGTGGTGACGTGTGCTGCCCTGCACCTCCAGACTTGTGACCCTGTGGTGACGTGTGCTGCCCTGCACTTCCACCCCTTATGACCCTGTGGTGACGTTTGTTGCCCTGCCCCTTCACCCCTTGTGACCCTGTGGTGACGTCTGCAACCCTGCCCTCACCTTGTGACCCTGTGTGTGCTGCCCTGCACCTCCACCTCCACCCCTTGTGACCCTGTGGTGACGTGTGCTGCCCTTCACCTCCACCGCCTTGTGACCCTGTGCTGACATGTGCTGCCTGCACCTCCACCCCTTGTGACCCTGTGGTGACGTGTGCTCCCTACACTTCTACCCCTTGTGACCCTATGGTGACGTGTGCTGTCCTGCACCTCCACCCCTAATTTACTCTGTGGTGACGTGTGCTGCCTTACACCTCGACCCCTGTGACCATGTGGTGACGTGTCCTGCCTGCACCTCCACCCATCTGACCCTGTGGTGACGTGTGCTGACCTGCCTCCACCCCTGTGACCCAGTGGTGACGTCTGCTGCCCTGCACTCTACCCCTTGGACCCAGTGGTGACGTCTGCTGTCCTGCACCTTCACGCCTTGTGACCCAGTGGTGACGTGTCCTGCCCTGCACCTCCACCCCTAGTGACCTTGTGTGACGTGTGCTGCCCTGCACCTCCACGCCTTGTGACCCTGTGGTGACGTGTGCTGCCCTGCACCTCCACCCCTTGTGACCCTGTGGTGACGTGTGCTGCCCTGCACCTCCACCCCTTGACCCTGTGGTGACGTGTGCTGCCTGCACCTCCACCCCTTGAGCCTGTGGTGATGTGTGCTGCCCTGCACCTCTACCTTCTGACCCTGTGGTGACGTGCCTGCACCTCCACCTCTTGTGACCTTGTGGTGACGTGTGCTGCCCTGCACCTCCACCGCTTGTGACCCTATGGTGACGCGCCCTGCACCTCCACCTTTGTGACCCTGTGGTGGCGTCTGCTGCCCTGCACCTCCACCCCTTGTGAACCTGTGCTGATGTGTGCTGCCCTGCACCTTCACCCTTATGACCCTGTGGTGACGTGCCCTGCACCTCCACCCCTTGGACCCTGTGGTGACGTGCCCTGCACTCCACCCTTGTGACCCTGTGGTGACGTGCCCTGCACCTCCACCCCTTGTGACCCTGTGGTGACGTGCCCTGCACCTCCACCCTTGTGACCTGTGGTGACGTGTGCTGCCCTGCACCTCCACCCCTTGTGACCCTGTGGTGACGTGTGCCTGCACCTCCACCTCTGTGACCCTGTGGTGACATCTGCTGCCCTGCAGCTCCACCCCTTGTGACCCTTGTGGTGACGTGTGCTGCCCTGCACCTCCACCCCTTGTGACCCTGTGGCGGTGCTGCCCTGCACCTCCACCCCTTGACCCTGTGGTGAAGTGGCGCCCCTGCACCTTCACCCCCTGTGACCCTGTGGTGACGTGCACCTCCACCCCTGTGACCTGTGGTGACGTGTGCTGCCCTGCACCTCCAGCACTTGTGACCCTGTGGTGACGTGTGCTGCCCTGCACCTCCACCCCGAGACCTGTGGTGACGTGTGCTGCCCTGCACCTCCACCCTTGTGACCTGTGGTGACGTGCCTTGCACCTCACCCTTGTGACCCTATGGTGATGTGTGCTGCCCTCCACCTTCACCCCTTGTGACCCTGTGGTGACGTGCCCTGTGTCCACCTTGTGACCCTGTGGTGACGTGTGCTGCCCTGCACCTCCAGACTTGTGACCCTGTGGTGACGTGTGCTGCCCTCCACTTCCCCTTGTGACCCTGTGGTGACGTTTGTTGCCCTGCCCCTTCACCCCTTGTGACCCTGTGGTGACGTGTCTGCCCTGCCCTCCACCCCTTGTGACCCTGTGGTGACGTGTGCTGCCCTGCACCTCCACCTCCACCTTGGACCCTGTGGTGACGTGCTGCCCTTCCTCCGCCTTGTGACCCTGTGGTGACATGTGCTGCCTGCACCTCCACCCCTTGTGACCCTGTGGTGACGTGTGCTCCCCTACTCTACCCCTTGCTGACCCTATGGTGACGTGTGCTGTCCTGCACCTCCCCCTGAATTACTCTGTGGTGACGTGTGCTGCCTTACACACCTCGACCCCTTGTGACCCTGTGGTGACGTGTCCTGCCCTCCACCTCCACCACTTGTGACCCTGTGGTGACGTGTGCTGCCTGCACCTCCACCCCGTGACCCAGTGGTGACGTCTGCGCCCTGCACCTCTACCCCTTGTAGCCCAGTACGTCTGCTGTCCCTGCACCTTCACGCCTTGTGAGGGTGACGTGTCCTGCCCTGCACCTCCACCTTGTGACCCTGTGGTGACGTGTGCTGCCCTGCACCTCACCTTGTGACCCTGGTGACGTGTGCTGCCCTGCACCTCCACCTTGTGACCCTGTGGTGACGTGTGCTGCCCTGCACCTCCACCCCTTGTGACCCTGTGGTGACGTGTGCTGCCTGCACCTCCACCCCTTGTGACCTGTGGTGACGTGTGCTGCCCTGCCTCTACCCCTTCTGACCCTGTGGTGGCGTTGACCTCCTCTTGACAGCCAGTGACGTGGCCTTCCACCCTTGTGACCCTATGGTGACGTGCCCTGCACCTCCACCCCTTTGTGACCCTGTGGTGACGTGTGCTGCCCTGCACCTCCACCCCTTGAGACCTGTGGTGATGTGTGCTGCCTGCACCTTCACCCCTGCAGCCCTGTGGTGACGTGCCTGCACCTCCACCCTGCCAGTGACCCTGTGGTGACGTGCCCTGCCTCCACCCCTTGTGACCCTGTGGTGACGTGCCTGCACCTCCACCTTGTGACCCTGTGGTGACGTGCCCTGCACCTCCACCCCTTGTGACCCTGTGGTGACGTGTGCTGCCCTGCACCTCCACCCGACCCTGTGGTGACGCTTGCTGCCCACCTCCACCTCTTGTGACCCTGTGGTGACATCTGCTGCCCTGCACCTCCACCTGTGACCCTTGTGGTGATGTGCTGCCCTGCACCTCCACCCCTTGTGACCCTGTGGTGACGTGTGCTGCCCTGCACCTCCACCCGACCACCTTGGTGACGTCTGCTGCCCCACCTTCACCCCTTAGTGACCCTGTGGTGACGTCTGCTGCCCTGCACCTCCACCCTTGTGACCCTGTGGTGTGTGCTGCCCTGCACCTCCACCTCCACCCCTTGTGACCCTGTGGTGACGTGTGCTGCCCTGCACCTCACCTTAGTGACCAGTGGTGACGTGTTGCCCTGCACCTCCACCCTTTGACCCTGTGGTGACGTGTGCTGCCTTTACTCACCCCTTGTGACCTCTGTGCTGGCTGTGCCCTCCACCTCCTACCTTGGCCCTGTGGTGACGTGTGCTGCCTGCACCTCCACCCCTTGTGACCCTGTGGTAGCATGTGCTGCCCTGCACCTTCACGCCTTGTTGAGTGGTGCTGCCCTGCACCTCTACCCCTTGTGACCTTGTGGTGACGTGTGCCCTGCCTCCACCCCTTGTGACCCTGTGGTGACGTGCGCTGCTCCCTCCACCTTGTGACCTGTGGTAGTTCTCCACCTCACCTTGGAGCCCTGTGGTACGTGCCCTACACCTCCACCCCTTGTGACCCTGTGGTGACGTCGTCTGCTCTGCACCTCCACCCCTGTGACTCTGTGGTGACGTGTGCTGCCCTGCACCTCTACCCTTGTGAACCTGTGACGTCTGCTGTCCTGCACCTCTACCCATTGTGAACCTGTTGGCGTATGTTGCCCTGCATCTCTACCCCTTGTGACCCTGTGGTGACGTCTGCTGCCCTGCCTCACCCAGCCCTGGTGACGTCTGATGCCCTGCACCTCTACGTCTTTGACCCTGTGGTGACGTCTGCCCCTGCACCTCCACCCCTTGTGACCCTGTGTGACAACTGCTGCCATGCACCTCCACCTTGTGAACCTGTGGGGACGTCTGCTGCCCTGCACCTCCACCGCTTGTGAGCCTGTGGTGACGTGTGCTTTCCTGCTCCTCCACCCCTTGTGACCATGTGTGTCTGCTGCCCTGCACCTACCCCTTGTGAACCTGTTGTGACGTGTGATGCCCTGCATCTCCACCCCTGTGACCCTGTGGTGACGTCTGCTGCCTGCACCTCTGCCCCTTGACCCTGTGGTGACGTCTGCTGCCCTGCACCTCACCCCTTGTGACCCTGTGGTGGCGTCTGCTGCCTGCCTCTACCTTGTGACCCTGTGGGACGTCTGCTGCCTGCTCCTCTACCCCTTGTGACCCTGTGGTGACGTCTGCTGCCCTGCACCTCTCACCCCTGTGAAGCTGTGGTGACGTGTGCTGCCTGCCTCCCTTGTGACCCTGTGGTGACGTGTGCTGCCCTGCACCTCCACCTGTGACCCTGTGGTGACGTGTGCTGCCCTACCTCCATCCTTGTGACCTGTGTGACGTCTGCTAGCCTACCTCTACCCTTGTGAACGTGGTAACGTCTGCTGCGCTGCACCTGTACCCTTGGCCTGTGGTGACGTCTGCCCCTGCACCTCCACCCCTTGTTACCCTGTGGTGACATCTGCTGCCCTGTACCTCTACCCCTTGTTCACCTTTGGTGACATCTGCTGCCCTGCACCTCTACCCCTTGTTCACCTTTGGTGACGTCTGCTGCCCTGCACCTCCACCCTTGTGACCCTGTGGTGAGGTCTGCTGCCCTGAATCTCTACCCTTGTGACCCTATGGTGACGCCTGCCCTGCACCTCTACCATTTGTGAACCTGTGGTGACGTCTGCTGCCTGCCTCTACCCTGTGACCTGTGGTAACGTGTGCTGCCTGCACCTCCACCCCTTGTAACACTGTGGTGACGTCTGCTGTCCTGCACTCCACCTCTTGTCCTGTGGTGACGTGTGCTCCCCTCCCCCCCCTTGTGACCCTGTGGTGACGTGTGCCCTGCACCTCCACCTTGTGACCCTGTGGTGACGTCTGCTAGCTTGCACCTCTACCCATTGTGAACCTGTGGTGACGTCCTGCCTGCACCTGCTGCCCTTGTGACCCTGTTGTGGCGTCTGCTGCCTGCACCTCACCCCTTGCCTGGTGACGTCTGCTGCCCTCACCTCTACCCCTTCCAGTAGACCTGTGGTGACGTCTGCTGCCTGCACCTCCACCCCTTGTGACCCTGTGGTGACGTCTGCTGCCTGAATCTCCCTTGTCCCCCGATGGTGACGTCTGCTGCCCTGCACCTCTACCCCTTGTGAACCTGTGGTGACGTCTGCCCTGCACCCTGCCTCTACCCCTGAGCCCTGTGGTGACGTGTGCGCCCTGCACCTTCACCTTAGCGATGTTTGTGACGTTGGTGCCCTGCACCTCTACCTGTGACCCTGTGGTGTGTGCTGCCCTGCACCTCCACCCCTTGTGACCCTGTGTTACGTGTGCTGCCCTGCACCTCCATCCCTTGTGACCCTGTGTGACGTCTGCTAGCCTGCACCTCTACCCTTGTGAACCTGTGGTGACGTCTGCTGCCCTGAATCTCTACCCTTGTGACCCGGTGGTGACGTCTGCCTACACCTCTACCCCTTGTAGACCCCTGGTGACGTCTGCTGCCCTGCACCTCTACCCTGTGACCTTGTGGTGACGTGTGCTGCCCTGCACCTTCCCCCCCTTGTGACCTGTGGTGACGTGTGCTGCCCTGCACCTCCACCCTTGTGACCCTGTGGTGACGTCTGTAGCCTGCCTCACCCCTTGTGAACCTGTGGTGACGTCTGCTGCCTGCACCTCCACCCCTTGTGACCCTGCGTCTGCCCAGAATCTCTACCCTTGTGACCCGATGGTGACGTCTGCCCCTGCACCTCTACCCTGTGACCTGGTGACGTGTGCTGCCTGCTGCCTCACCTCGACCCTGTTGTGACGTTTGGTGCCTGCACCTCTACCCCTTGTGACCCTGTGGTAACGTGTGCCTGCGCCTCCACCCTTGTAACACTGTGGTGACGTCTGCCCTGCACCTCCACCCCTTGTAACCTGTGGTGACGTGTGCTGGCCTGCACTCCCCAGCCCTGAGCGTCAGTCTGACTGCACCTCCACCCCTTAGCACCCTGTGGTGACGTGTTCTGCCCTGCATCTCTGCCCATGTGACCCTGTGGTGACGTCTGCTGCCCTGCACCTCCACCCCTTGTGAACCTGTGGTGACATATGCTTGCCCTACCTACTCCTTGTGACCCTGTGGTGACGTGTCTGCCTGCACCTCCACCTTGTTACCCTGTGGTGACGTCTGCTAGCCTACACCTCTACCCCTTGTGAACCTGTGGTAACGTCTGCTGCCCTGCACCTGTACCTTGACCCTGTGTCTGCTGCCCTCACCCCTTGTGACCCTGTGGTGACTTGTTTCTGCCTGCATCTCTACCCTTAGTGACCCTGTGGTGTGTGCTGCCCCACCTCCACCCCTTGTTACCCTGTAGTGACGTCTGCTGCCCTGCACCTCTACCCCTTGTGAACCTGTTGTGACGTCTGCTTGCCTGCACCTCCCACCCTTGTGAGGTTGTGGCCCTGTGGTGACGTGTGCTGCCCTGCACCTCCACCTGTGACCCTGTGGTGATGTCTGTTGCCTGCCTCTACCCCTTGTGTGACGTCTGCTGCCCTACACCTCCACCCCTTGTGACCTTGTGACGTGTGCTGCCCTCTCTCTCCACCGCTTGTGACCTGTGGTGACGTGTGCTGCCTGCTCCTCCACCCCTTGTGACCCTGTGTGGTGACTGCCTGCCCTGCACCTCTACCCCTTAGCCAACCTGTGGTGACATTGCCCCTGCCTCTACTCCTTGTGACCCTGTGGTGATGGGATGCTGCCCTGCACCTTCACCCCTATAACCCTGTGGTGACGTATGATGTCCCTACACCTCCACCTTGTGTGCCCTGTGGTGACGTCTGCTGCTCTGCACCTCCTCCCCCTGTGACTCTGTGGTGACTTGTGCTGCCATGCACCTCTACCTGTGACCCTGTGGTGACGTGTCCTGCCTGCAACTCCATCCATTGTGACCCTATGGTGACGTGTCCTGCCTGCACCTCCACCCCTTTGTGACCCTGTGGTGACGTGTGCTGCGCTGCACCTCTACCCCTTGTAACCTGTGGTGACGTCTGCTGCCCTGCATCTCCACCCCTGTGACCCTGTGGTGATGTGTCCCCCTGCACCTCCATCCTTGTGACCTGAGGTGGCGTGTCCTGCCCTGCACCTCCACTTGTGACCCTGTGGTGACGTGTGCTGCGCTGCACCTCACCTTGTGACCCTGTGGTGACGTCTGCTGACCTCCACCTCTACCCCTTGTGACCCTGTGGTGACGTCTGCTGCCCTTCACTTTCATCCTTATGACCATGTGGTGACGTGTGCTGCCCTGCACCTCTACCCCTTGGACCCTGTGGTGACGTGCGCTGCCCTGCTCCTCCACCCCTTGTGACCCTGTGGTGGCGACTGCTGCCCTACCTCCACCTTGTGACCCTGTGGTGACGTGCGCTGCTCACCCTTGTGAACCTGTGGTGACGTGTGCTGCGCTCACCTCTACCCCTGCCCTGTGGTGACGTCTGCTGACCTCCACCTCTACCTTGTGACTGTGGTGACGCCTGCACCTCCACCTTGTGACCCTGGTGACGTGCGCTGCCCTCCATCTCTACCCCTTGCTGACCCTGTGGTGACGTGTCCTGCCCTGCACCTCCATCCCTTGTGACCCTGGTGACGTGTCTGCCCTGCACCTCCACCCTTTAGTGACCCTGTGGTGACGTGTGCTGTGCTGCACCTCTACCCCTGCAACCCTGTGGTGACGTCTGCTGACCTGCACCTCTACCCCTTGTGACCCTGTGGTGACGTCTGCTGCCCTGCACTTTCACCCTTGTGACCCTGTGGTGACGTGTGCTGCCCTGCACCTCCTTAGTGACCCTGTGGTGACGTGTGCTGCCCTGCTCCTCCACCCCTTGTGACCCTGTGTGGTGACTGCTGCCCTGCACCTCCACCTTGGCCAGACCTGTGGTGACGTCTGCCCTGCACCTCCACGCTTGTGAGCCTGTGGTGACGTGTGCTGCCCTGCTCCTCCACCCCGTGACCATGTGGTGACGTCTGCTGCCCTGCACCTCTACCCCTTGTGAACCTGTTGTGACGTATGAGCCTGCATCTCTACCCGTGACCTGGCGTCTGCTGCCCTGCACCTCACCTGCTGACCCTTGGTGACGTCTGCTTCCTACCTCTACCCATTGTGACCCTGTGGTGACGTCTGCTGCCTGCACCTCTACCCCCTTGTGACCCTGTGGGACGTCTGCTGCCCTGCTCCTCTACCTTGTGGCCCTGTGGTGACGTCTGCTGCCCTGCACCTCTACTGTGAACCTGTGAGGTGTGCTGCCCACCTCACGCGCCTGTGGTGACGTGTGCTACCCAGCACCCTCCACCCCTTGTGACCCTGTGGTGACGTGTGCTGCCTGCACCTCCATCCCTTGTGACCCTGTGGTGACGTCTGCTTCTACACCTCCCACCCCTTGTGAACGTGTGGTAACGTCTGCTGCCCTGCACCTGCCCTTGTGACCTGTGGTGGCGTCTGCTGCCTGCACCCTCCACCCCTTGTTACCCTGTGGTGACATCTGCTGCCCTGTACCTCTACCCCTTGTTCACCTGGTGACATCTGCTGCCCACCTCTACCCCTTGTTCACCTTTGGTGACGTCTGCTGCCCTGAATCTCTACCCTTGTGACCCTATGGTGACGCCTGCTGCCCTGCACCTCTACCATTTGTGAACCTGTGGTGACGTCTGCTGCCCTGCACTCCCCTGTGACCCTGTGGTAACGTGTGCTGCCTGCACCTCCACCCCTTGTAACACTGTGGTGACGTCTGCTGTCCTGCACACCTCTTGAAACCCTGTGGTGACGTGTGCTGCCCTCCACCTTGTGACCGTGTGGTGACGTCTGCTAGCCTGCATCTCTACCCCTTGTGAACCTGTGGTGACGTCTGCTGCCCTGCACCTGTACCCTTGTGCCCTGTTGTGGCGTCTGCACTCTCCACCCCTTGTTACCCTGTGGTGACGTCTGCTGCCCTGCACCTCTACCTTGTGAACCTGTGGTGACGTCTGCTGCCTCACCCTTGGACCCTGTGGTACGTCTGCTGCCCTGAATCTCCCTTGACCCGATGGTCACTGCCTACTCTCCCCCTTGAACCTGTGGTGACGTCTGCTGCCCTGCACCTCTACCCCTGTGACCCTGTGGTGACGTGTGCTGCCCTGCACCTTCACCCCTTGACCCTGTTGTGACGTTTGGTGCTCTCTCCACCAGGCCTGTGGTAACGTGTGCTGCCCTGCCTCCACCCTTAGCCCCTGTGGTGACGTGTGCTGCCCTGCACCTCCCAGGTGACCCTGTGGTTACGTGTGCTGCCCTACCTCCATCCTTGTGACCCTGTGGTGACGTCTGCTAGCCTGCACCTCTACCCCTTGTGAACCTGTGTGGTGACGTCTGCTGCCCTGATCTCTACCCTTGTGACCCGATGGTGACGTCTGCTGCCCTGCACCCTCTACCCCTTGTGAACCTGTGGTGACGTCTGCTGCCCTGCACCTCTACCCCTGTGACCTTGTGGTGACGTGTGCTGCCCTGCACCTCCCCCTTGTGACCCTGTGGTGACGTGTGCTGCCCTGCACCTCCACCCCTGTGACCCTGTGGTGACGTCTGCTAGCCTGCACCTCTACCCCTTGTGAGACCTGTGGTGACGTATGCTGCCTGAATCTCTACCCTTGTGGCCAGCTGTGCGTCTGCTGCCCTGCACCTCACTTAGCAACACTGTGGCGTCTGCTGCCCTGCACCTCCACCCCTTCGCAACCTGTGGTGACGTGTGCTGCCTGCACCTCCCCCCTTGTGACCCTGTGGTGACGTGTGCTGCCCTGCACCTCTACCCCTTTGAACCTGTGGTGACGTCTGCTGCCCTGCACCTCCACCCTTGTGACCCTGTGGTGACGTGTGTTGCCTGCACCTCCACCCCTTGAGTGACCCCTGTGGTGACGTCTGCTAGCCTGCACCTCTACCCCTTGTGAACCTGTGGGTGACGTCTGCTGCCCTGCCTGTACCCTTGTGACCCTGTGGTGGCGTCTCCTGCACCTCCACCCTTGTTGCCTGTGGTGACGTCTGCTGCCCTGCACCTCTACCCCTCATGGCCTGTGTGTGGGCGTCTGCTGCCCTGCACCCCACCCCTTGACCCTGTGTGTGACGTCTGCCCTGAATCTCTACCCTTGTGACCCGATGGTGACGTCTGCTGCCTGCCTCTACCCTTGTGAACCTGTGAGCGTCTGCTGCCTGCACCTCTACCCCTGTGACCCTGTGGTGACGTGTGCTGCCCTGCACCTTCACCCCTTGTGACCTGTTGTGACGTTTGGTGCCCTGCACCTCTACCCCTTGTGACCCTGTGGTAACGTGTGCTGCCCTGCACCTCCACCTTGTAACACTGTGGTGACGTCTGCTGCCCTGCACCTCCACCCATTGTGACCCTGTGGTTACGTGTGCTGCCCTGCCTCACCCTTGTGACCCTGTGGTGTGTCTGCCTGGTCTACCTCTGCCCCTTGTGAGCCTGTGGTGCGTCTGCTGCCCTGAATCTCTACCCTTGGCGGCCGTTGGTGTGTGCTGCCTGCACCTCTACCCCTTGTGAACCTGTGGTGACGTCTGCTGCCCTGCCTCTACCCTTGTGACCTTGTGGTGACGTGTGCTGCCTGCACCTCCCCCCTTGTGACCCTGTGGTGACGTGTGCTGCCCTGCACTCCACCCCTGTGACCCAGTGGTGACGTCCGCTAGCCTGCACCTCTGCCCAGCCAGACCTGTGGTGACGTGTGCTGCCTGAATCTCTACCTGCTTGTGAGCTGTTGGTGACGTCTGCTGCCCTGCACCTCCACCTTGTAACACTGTGGTGGCGTCCTGCCCTGCTCCTCCACCTTGTAACCTGTGGTGTGTGTGCTGCCCTGCCTCCCCCCTTGGAGCCCTGTGGTGACGTGTGCCCTTCACCTCTACCCCTTGTGAACCTGTGGTGACGCCCTTGCTCCTCCACCTTGTGACCTGTGTTGACGTCTGCCTTAATGCTCTACCCTTGTGGCCGATGGGCGTCTGCTGCCCTGCACCTCTGCCGCACCAGCTGGGCTGACGTCTGCTGCCCTGAATCTCTTCCCTTATGACTCCTGTGTGACGTCTGGTGTCCTGCACTCCTCCACCTTGGGACCTGTGGTGACATCTGCTGCCCTGCACCTCTGCCCCTTGTGAACCTGTGGAGACGTCTGCTGCCCTGCACTTCTACTTCTACCCTTGTGACCCTGTGGTGATGTGTGCTGCCCTGCACCTCCACACCTTTTGACCCTGTGGTGACGTGTACTGCCCTGCATCTCTGCCCTTGTGACCCTGTGGTGACGTCTGCTGCCCTGCATCTCTACCCCTTGTGAACCTGTGGTGACGTCTGTTGCCCTGCTCCTCTACCCCTTGTGAAGGTGTGGTGACGTCTGGTGCCCTACACGTCTACCCTTGTGACCCTGTGGTGACATCTGCTGCCCTGCACCTCCACCCCTTGTGACCCTGTTTTGACGTCTGCTGCCCTGCATCTCTATCCTTGTGTCCCTCTTGTGACGTCTGCTGCCCTGCACCCCTACCTCTTGTGAATCTGTGGTGACGTCTGTTACCCTGCACCTGCATCTCTTGTGACCCTGTGGTGACGTGCCCTGCACCTTTACCCCTTGTGACCCTACGGTGACGTTCCCTGCACCTCCACCTCTTGTGACCCTGTGATTGTGCTGCTCCGGTCATGCCGTCAGCTACTGTGATGCCCCTAGTATTGGTGACCTTCCGCCCACTATAATGCCCGATAATGTTGCCACCCACGACGATGCCGCAGTGATAGTGCCACCCACAGGCAATTTCTGGTGATGCTGCCGCTCACAGGCATGTCTTGCCGTTAGCAGTGATGGCGGGGCTAAAGTGAAGGCCATCGATGATAGCCTTATAGTGGTTGTCATGGTCTGTTTCATGCAGAGCCTCAGTGTTGCCTACTCTTACTGGTGATAAAGCCTCCAGTGTTGCCAGTCCTTACTGGTGATGAAGCACCCAGTGTTGCCGACCCTTATTGGTGATGAAGCTCCCAGTGTTGCCTACTCTTACTGGTGATAAAGCCTCCAGTGTTGCCAGTCCTTACTGGTGATGAAGCACCCAGTGTTGCCGACCCTTATTGGTGATGAAGCCCCCATTGGTGAAAACTTTAATTCCTACTGAAGCTTGTGTTGTTATCCCTCACTCACAGTGAGTTTCAGTATTGCCAAACCTAGTCAGAGACCATTATCCACAGGTCACAGCACTATAATCGCAGCGTCACGGTCACAGCACCACAGTCACGCCCCCACGGTCACTGCACCACAGTCACGCCCCCACGGTCACTGCACCACAGACAAGCCCCCACGGTCACAGCACCACAGTCCGCCCCGGTCACTGCACCACAGTCACGCCCCCCACGGTCACTGCAACACAGTCACGCCCCCACGGTCACTGCACCACACTCATGCCCCCACGGTCACTGCTGCACCACTCACACCCACGGTCACTGCACCACAGACAAGCCCCACGGTCACTGCACCACCGCCCCCCCACGGTCACAGCACCACAGTTACGCCCCCACGGTCACAGCACCTCAGTCACGCCCCCACAGTCACTGCATCACAGTCACGCCCCCACGGTCACAGCACACACAGCCACGCCCCACGGTCACAGCACCACAGTCACGCCCCACGATCACAGCACCACAGTCACGCCCCTACGGTCACAGCACCACATTCACGCCCCCACGTCACAGCACCACAGTCACACCCCACGGTCACTGCACCGCAGTCACGCCCTCACGGTCACAGCACCACAGTCACGCCCCCACGGTCACAGAACTACAGTCACGCCCCCACGGTCACTGCACCACGGTCACGTCCCCATGGTCACAGCACCACAGTCACGCCCCCACGGTCACAGCACTATAGTCTCAGCACGAGCGTGGGAATTCTATGAAACGGAAACAGTAAATCAGAGACAAACAGGATGATCCTCACCTGGTCTGAGTCAGTAAGTATGAACTGAAGACTCTCTGTGCTTTAATAGTCTAGGTGTACCATCATACTTACAATGTCACCTATATATATATATATATATATATATATATATATATATATATATATATATATATATATATATATATATATATACATACATATAACATGAAACAAAACTCAGTGGATTAAAGATTTCAGTTTAGCAGAGAAAACATATTTCAACATTTAAAGGGGTTTCATTTGTGCAATCCTGTTAGGTAGACTAGCAGGTAGAGACTCACTGGTAGATATATTAATATATTGACCATAATTATACAACATACTGTATATATCCCAAGATTAACTTTTGGAAGGGACCATACTGTATATATAGCGGCTGGGTAAATACAACACTGAAATCTTGACCTAAGATTTGTTGGTTCCCGACAGGACATCCCCAGTGGACCCTGCTGTGAGTGGGTGCCAAATATCAACCAACAAATTAACGTAGTCTACTGGGCGTCTGGGAAGACGTTGAAGAGATCATAACATTATCAGACAGTCGCTTTTAAGATGTCATCAATATTTTATTATACAACCAAAATGGCTGCCAGTTTAACTGTGACTTAGGAGACTTTCCACATTCAAGATGATTTCAGAATAAAGTTTCACTCCAATAGTTAGTTAATGTTTTGTTTTTAGAAGTATTTTTGTTGGATTCATTGCGTCTGAGGAATACCCATATATACTGTATAAAGTTATAGATAGGGTGAAGTTAAGGTATACAACCTAAAGAGACAAATTTGGGGTAATATGACTTTATAGATAAGTTCCTAGAAATTACGTAAAGTCCAACCTCAAATACGAAAACTCTTGTATGGAAGGAAATGAATCAAACAGACCAATGCTACAGTGCAAGCGGATAGTTCCTATCCCCTTCCTGACCAGCGACTATAATCGTTATAAATGATTTCAAACTGCTGGGGCGGGGAATCTAACTTTAGCCACTAAACATAACACTTTCTAAATGCTATGAAAACTTCAATAAAAGAGACAGAAAGACATAGTGAAGGGGCTATGAATGCCAGGATGGGTGATTGGAAACTGGAGCGTATTGTGGCGAATGAACAAAAATGAAGCGAAACCAATGGAAATATGAGCTGCTGGAGGGATGATGCTGTGAAATATTTGTTTAAAAGTTTTAATACATAGGTATACATGGAGGCAGGGCACTAGAAAAAGACAATGTGTTAGTAGACAGAATATTAATTCGCATGTTCAGTAATGCTGATGAACTGTACAAACACTAACTGTAGACTGGAATATCTGACTGTTGTGGAAAAAACAAGAATTATCAGTAATGAAGCATTTAGGGCGAAAAATATTCAGAGAAGTGAAACACCAATAACCATGTCACCATCAACCATACCAACACCATGGTTATGCACATCAACCTCTCCTCCGACATTGTCCCACCTCCTTCCATTACTTTAGGTCCGAACACACTCCAGGTTGTAGATTCCACGAAGCTCCTCGGCGTCACCATAGACAACAAACTAAATTGGAAACCACACGTCAGTGAAGCTTTCAAATCCTCCAGTTTCCGTCTCCACCTCCTCCGCCGACTCAAGTCCTTCGGAGTTCCTGCACCCGAGCTCCTCAGTGTTTACACAACATTCATACTTCCCAAGCTCACCTATGCCTCCCCTACCTGGTCTTCCTCCCTAAATGCCACACAACGTAAACACCTAGAAAAAGTGCAAAAGAGGGCATGCAAGATTATTCTCTCCCTTCCTACTCCACATATCAAGAAGCGCTCAACACACTGACCCTTTCGACTCTCACTGACCATCACCACGACCTCATCTGCAAATCTGGTAAGAAGCTTCTACACCATCCTCGACACCGGCTCCTACTACCACCTGAGATCCCTAGCCCGAGAATTGCTGTTCGACACCAAAACCGCATCCAGCCCATACGTGCACGAACTGATCGCTATGAGAACAGCCCAGTCCCAACCATTGTAAAAATTATCAATAACTTGTAATAAACCAGTGTATTCACTCCCAGTAAATACTACTTCTTGCACTGTCACTATGTTGAAATGCACTGTAGTTTGAGCTTTTCCCCATCTAGTTATTATATATCTTATTTGTATCACTTATGTTACTTGTATATTATTTGTAATTCGTAACCCATTCCCCAAATATGTAACTGTATATTTTCAGCCTTCTGGCTGCCAAGCTCTTTCAATAAACCGTTAATTATTATTATTATTACACACACACACACACACACACACACATATATATATATATATATATATATATATATATATATATATATATATATATATATATATATGCTGATAACTACAAGGAAAGAAGAAAACATGAAGTTCCCAAGCGCTTTCGTGTAATTTACATCTTCATGGGTGAGTACTGGTACAGTATATGGTTATCAGCATTTACAGTACCTGGATCACGTGCACCCAGAGTGATTTGCTTGCACATATATATATATATATATATATATATATATATATATATATATATATATATATATATATATATATATATATATATATATATATATATATATATATAAATATATATATTTATATATTTATATATATATATGTGTGTAATATTCAGAAATTTCAGTGTGATTTCAAACGCCGCGCCATGGGTGATACTGAGTTTTCAAGGTCGACTGAGGAAGAGAGCGCTCCTGCCCATAGTGAGAGGTTGTGGAACTAGGCCTATACGATGTTGAATGTAGCTTGCCGAATTAATAATGATGCGATTCATGAAGTTAAGGGACTATTATTAAATTTGAAATTATTATAGATCGTTTATCAGTCTGAATAATGTTGCCGGTGTCCCAAGAAAGTTATTAGTTAGGCGGAAAATATGTCACGTAGGCCTAAGCTAACGCCTTGGAAGCTGGCTGGTTCTCAGTCACGGGAAAGCTATCAGACAGACAGGACGTCCCTGCGCGTCCGTCCACAAAAACGGTCACATGGTCTAGTCACCTGTGTTGTGCTATTGCAGTATAACAAGTAAGTCTCATTCTATCTCAGACAGGGGTTAGATAGGGCGGTGATAAAATTAACAAGAACTAACTGTATGTATATTATGTATTCTCCGTTGTGGGTCGTTTGACCTGTGCCCGGGTGGGCTAATTCCCATAAAAAAAAGAAAAAAAAATTATATACACTATTTATTCAGCCTAGCTAGCAGCGTGTGGCAATGTATTTACCATGTCCCACATGCTTAATTAATGTGCCTGGCGAAATATGGAAGCTGCTAATGTATCACTTACCACGAAACCTACGAAAACTCTACAGGTGTTTGTGTTCGCTCCTGTAGATAGAACTTGATACCCAGAACACATGCACTAACAGTGAGTCCATTTCAAGGTTTCCGTCAGACCCCACTTGACTGTGAGAGATTGACTGCGGGAGATTGGCTGCCGTTTGAGACTGCCGTTGGTGATTGATGATTAGCGATTGTCGCAGTTCGAACGATCAGTGCAGGCTTGTCACTGGTCAGCGGGTA
>NW_024722227.1:14069598-14087727 GCF_018991925.1 Homarus americanus
CATCCATGGGAATCTTGAACAATTTGAAGATGTCCAGCTTTCATGAAGTACCAGTTTGACTCTTCCTGGCACAGCCTAGCATTTACTTCACTTTCCCTAAAAAAAAAAAAAATATGTACACTGAAAGACAAACGTCGTGTCGTGAAATTTGGTGAAAACATATGCCGAAGGGCTAAACTTTCGGTGCTCCCCCCTGGTAGGGGGCTCTCATAATGTTTCACGAGTTATATTTAATCTTGGGACAAACCCGCATCAGGACATTTGTCTTTGATTTGTTACGAGTTGGGGATTTAGAATATAGTTAAAAGTCTACCCAGATCCCAACAGGGAAAAAAACAAAAAAAACAAAGACAATAGGACTATAAAAGGGTAGACAAAGGATGCGAGTTTTTGTTGTGTATAATAAAGTACCATAAATTCCTTAACAAAATATTCAGCTTTCTATAATTTACCCTTAACCATACTTAACCTAAACATTAACAGTATATACATATTTATACAACGAACAACAATTTTGAAGCAAGTGGACGCGGGGAGGCAATATAAGATTACAAATACTTAAGTGCAGAGCTGAGATGGCTGACGAGTATGGCTGAGTATTGTAGAAGACGGTAGGTAGTCACTGTGCCGTAGGTTTCCAGGATAGGTGATCCTGTGGTCACTTCCCAGAGTGAACTGAACTCTCATCGAACTGGAGCTGACGAAGAAGACTTTGAGGAGGTGACGCAACAACCAGGATATGGAGAAGGGAAACCCCGGAGTGGTAACTAAGAGTAGTCATACTCGGGTTTCGTCCCTAGATGGCGTTGCTCGTGGTGCTGGGTAGGTAGATCAGGACAATAGATGGCGTGGTTCGTAGTGCTGGGTAGGTAGATCATGACAATTGGTGGCGTGGTTCGTAACACACCCCCCCTCCAAAGACCTCCATAGCGCGGGCGCGAAGGAGGTGATCACCTGGTGCGTCTGGAGAGTAGCTGCTGCATTTCCACTGGAGCTCGGGATAAGGAGTCCGCAATCAGGTTGTCCACCCCCTTTATGTGCCGGACTTGTAGATTATAGGGCTGGGTGAGGAGAGCCCAGCGGAGGATTCGCTGGTTGGAGGTCTTGTTGGTTTGGATGAACGTGAGTGGGTTATGGTCGGTGAAGACTAGGGTTGTTTGTGGGCAAGACTGGAGGTAACATTCAAACTTCTTTATTGCCAACACCAGAGCCAGGGCCTCCTTCTCTATGGTCGAGTAGTTGGTCTGATGTTTTTTCAACTTGGCGGAGTAGTATGCCACAGGGTGAAGGACATCAGTGGTTGGGTCGGGTTGTAGGAGCACAGCCCCCACTCCGACACCGCTAGCGTCGATTTGCAGATGGAAGGGCAAGGTGTAGTCAGGGGGGTGGACTACAGGCTTGGAGGCAAGGAAGGCTTTGAGGCGGTGGAAAGACTGGTCGCACCTCTGGTTCCAGATGTAAGGGACCGCAGAACTGGTAAGGCCTGTGAGGGGTCCAGCCACGCTGGAGAAGTTACTGCAGAACCGACGGTAGTAGCCGCACATCCCCAGGAAGTGCATCAGTTCCTTCCTCGTCCTTGGAGTGGGGAAGGACAAGATGGCTTTAACGTTTGCGTCCTTGGGTCTCACCATTCCATGCCCAACGATATGTCCCAGGTAAGTCACTGAGGCCCGGCCAAAAGCAGATTTAGCCAGGTTTATGGTGAATCCAGTCTCTTGCAGTCGTGAGAACAGTATCTCCAAACGCAACAGATGTTCGTCCCAGCCGTCCGACACCATCACCAGGTCATCCAGGTAGGCGAACGTTCCACCTAGGTCCTGAATTAGGTGATTGATTGCCCTCTGGAATGTGGCCGAAGCATTAGAAAAGCCAAACGCCATAACCAAATATTGAAAAAGACCAAATGGAGTTATAAATGCTGAGATTATTTTTGCCCTATCCGTGAGTCCCACTTGATAATATCCTTTCAATAAGTCCACCGTAGATATAAATTTGGCACAGCCTATGCTGTCTATTATATCTTCAATCAAAGGTAAAGGGTAGGAGTCTAAGACAGTGACCTGGTTCACTTTACGATAATCGGTACAGAAACGAAAAGTGCTATCGGGTTTTGGAATGAGAAGGCAAGGTGAAGCCCAGGGGGAGGTACTAGGCTCAGCTAAGTTATGTTTTAACAAAAAGTCTACCTCCTTTTTCATAATCTCTCTTTTTTGTGGATTTAGTCGATATGCTGATTGCCTAATGGGTTGTACATCATCTGAGATTAGCTTAATATCATGTTTAAGTATATTGCAAAACCCTGGGAGGTCTGACGTGACTTTAGGAAATGTTGATAATAACTTAGTGAGATCTTTTGCTTGAGATGGATTCAGAACAGAAAAATACTCATCCAAGTTGTTGAGTATGTGACTGTTAGCAGGGTTTTTCTTTAGGTAGAGGGAAGTCTAAATTCTCCAATAGATCCATGTCATCTGTCTCCGTCTCCGGCCCTGACAAAACCGTATGCAATACAGGTAGGCTTATAGCCTCTGGGATGTCTTCCTCTGACTGCCTGGAATGGTAAAGTTTCATGAGATTAATGTGAACAAGTTGTGAATCTTTTCTGCGATCAGGAGTATGGACTATATAGTTGAGGGGAGATAGTTTATTAGCATTGATTTGAAAGTTTTGATGGAACCGTTCCAAGCAACCTTGGGATTGTGGGTGGTAAGCCGAAGATGTACAATGGTCCACACTGAGGTCTTTCATATTCAAAGATGGATCAGATTGTTGGGCTTTAATGAGCTCATCCTTACTAATGGTCTTATTGTACAGATCTTCTGTGGGTAGGAAGATATTGGAGGTGGTTTTAGATGAAGAGGGCCCATTTCGCACACTCTGTGACCGGGTGACAGCACATGATGGGAAAAGGTGAGGAATAGTTTCTTCAAGGTCAGTGGTGGAGTTGACAGGTAAGGGAGAGTCGACTGTCTTTATGTTGGGAACCACTAGATCTCCTACCAAGTCATTACCCAATAATAAATGAATGCTGCTCACAGGCATTGGATCTTTCCTAATGGCTATTTGCACTTCCCCAGTAGTCAAGGGGCAATGGAGGTGCACTTTAGCTAAGGGATAGGAAGAATGGGATGAGAGATCTGAAATTAGAACACTCATTAGTAAATGCGGTAGATATATCAGGAATGACGTTAAACAGGAGGATAGATTGTGCTGCGCCTGTATCACGTAGTATACGAATAGGGAAAGAACGAGACCCCTCTATGATTGAAATTTTTCCCTCATAGGTGAATGAAGAGAAGAGATCCTGATGGGGCCTTTCCACATTGGTGGTTGCTATTGGTTTGAATTTGGGATCCAGGGAACTACTTTTAGCAGTTCGACACTTTGGGTGTTTACAAGACTGGATCGTATGGCCTGGTTTTTTACAGTAAGAACAATAAAACTTGGTTGCATCAGGGGGGGTAGGTGTGGGACCTTTCGACCTACCACTCACGTCCCCAAGGTTATCATCAGAGGAGGATTTATCATGCTGGAAAGTACCACGTTCCCTACTGCCCAGTGATTCCACCAGCAAGGCGTACACATCAGCCAGCTCAGCCGCACGCCCTAAATTAACCTCTCCATGCTCCTCCACATGCTTCAAGATGTGAAATGGTATCTTGTTCTTCCAATCCTCCAGGACTACCAAGTTTAACAAATCCTGAAATGTGGAGGTCTCTGTAGCCTCTAACCACTTCTTGAAAAACCTAAGCTTTTCTTGAGCAAACTCAACAAAGGTGTGTGAAAATGTTTTGGTTAGTTTACGAAACTTCTGCCGGTATCTATCTGGCGTGATAGCATAAGAGGTGAGGATATTCTTTTTTACGTTATCATAATCATCAGTCTGGTCTAAACAGTTATAAACTCTACGAGCCTTACCACATAATTTAGGAACCAACACCGACACCCACTGGTCCTTAGGCCACTCATTCTTCCCGGCTATTTTCTCAAAAGTCCTAAATGACCCGTCCATATCGGATTCATCAAACCCGGGAACAAGGGAAGAAGCATTAGCAGGGTTAAAAGCAGCTAGTTTCTCTTTTAATGCCACTTCTTTTGATTTAAACTCCGATGTTAAGGTGACTTCTATCTCTCTCACCTGCAGTTCCTTCAGTCTAACCTCCTGCTCCAACTTGGCCTGTTCCGACCTTTCCTCATGCTCCAACTTGGCCTGTTCCGACCTTCCCTCATGCTCCAACTTTTGCTCCAACTTGGCCTGTTCCAACATTCCCTCATGCTCCAACTTGGCCTGTTCCAACTTGGCCTGTTCCAACTTTTCCTCATGCTCCAACTTGGCCTGTTCCAACTTTTCCTCATGCTCCAACTTGGCCTGTTCCAACTTTTCCTCCTGCTCCAACTTGGCCTGTTCCAACTTTTCCTCCTGCTCCAACTTGGTCTGTTCCAACTCGAGTTCTTTCATTTTTATTTGGAACTCGAACCTAGCTAGTTCTAGTTCTAAGGCGTCTACTCTTTGTGCTTTTTCTTGAGGGCTAGCCAGACCTGAGGCAACTTCTGAGTGAGGAGGGGTGGTGGATAGTGGTTGAAGTTTCTTGGACATGGGCGTTAATCGGTCAACAGCGGATTCTTTTAAAACTTCTTGTTGAACCAACATTTCAATTACATGATTATTTAACATTTCCTCAGTCAGTTGCTGTGAAAATGGGATATTGTAATAGTTGGCTATTTCTTTCCATTCTTTCTTCAGGATATTAACACGTAATTTAGCTACGGAAGGATTTTCAATAAAATCCTGGAGATCAAAACCTGAGGTGGCCATTGTTAAGAAAACTAGGATAAATTAACTAATGGTCAAAAGATAAGATAAGTGGATTACCCTAGAAAATATCACGGCAGTGGATAACCAGAAAGTCCCGGAAACTAACCAAGTTATACCTAGGGAAATTACACTTATGAATATTGTTCTTCTGATAAGATCCTTAGATAAGGATAAGAGACTTGAAAGGGGAAGGGCGTATTACGGCATTAATATAAAGATCCGGATTAACAACCCTTAGATACTTGAAACAGGAAGGGCGTATTACGGCATTTATATAAGGATCCGGATTAACAACCCTTGAGTAAACAGGAAGGGCGTATTACGGCATTAATATAAAGATCCGGATAAACAACCCTTGAGTTACTTGATTATTGACCCCGAATGAGATAATGAGAAGAACAATAATTGAGGCTTTATAATTATGGGGTCCTGGTAGAGCGGGGCGTCCCAAGATATCACTTCACCCTAAACTAGTGACTATAGAACAGCCTACTCTGGAGCGAGGGTACGGCATTAAACAGATCCGGATTCTTCCCTACACTCGATAAGACTTACTACACGACTGCCACGTGTAATAACAGGTAAGCCTTATGACACTTGGAACCTAATATCCTACATCTGTCACTCTTACTGTACGATAATACCAATATATGAAAAAAACACATATGAAGGGAACTTTAAACCACCGTAAAGCAATTGTGAACAGAAGTGACTGGGAGGAATAATTAACAAGAAGTAACAAGGGTGAAAGAAATATGGCACTTAATGTTGGGTCCTGTCACGGTCGCCATTTGTTACGAGTTGGGGATTTAGAATATAGTTAAAAGTCTACCCAGATCCCAACAGGCAACAACAACAAAAAAAAACAAAGACAATCGGACTATAAAAGGGTAGACAAAGGATGAGAGTTTTTGTTGTGTATAATAAAGTACCATAAATTCCTTAACAAAATATTCAGCTTTCTATAATTTACCCTTAACCATACTTAACCTAAACATTAACAGTATATACATATTTATACCTCATACAATAATTTGAAGCAAGGTGGAGATGGGGAGGCAATACAAGATTACAAATACTTAAGTGCGGAGCTGAGATGGCTGACGAGTACGGCTGAGTATTGTAGAAGACGGTAGGTAGTCACTGTGCCGTAGGTTTCCAGGATAGGTGATCCTGTGGTCACTTCCCAGAGTGAACTGAACTCTCATCGAACTGGAGCTGATGAGGAAGACTTTGAGGAGGTGACGCAACAACCAGGATATGGAGAAGGGAAACCCCGGAGTAGTAACTAAGAGTAGTCATACTCGGGCTTCGTCCCTAGATGGCGTTGCTCGTGGTGCTGGGTAGGTAGATCAAGACAATAGATGGCGTGGTTCGTAGTGCTGGGTAGGTAGATCATGATAATTGGTGACGTGGTTCGTAACAGATTGTACACAGCATACAATTGTTTCCCATTTACCACAACCATTACAGAGTTTTCTCTCAGCTCTTGTAGATTCATAGATGCCACAACAATTTTTCTCCTTCGCCAGTAAATTTTCACCCATGCTCGTTGACGTAAACAATGGGTACAAAACCCTCTCCACCGGATCTTGTTTTCCTTCGATCCTTTAAAAAAGTTGTATCTGGACCTTTTCCTGTTTCATATATATATATATATATATATATATATATATATATATATATATATATATATATATATATATATATATATATATATATATATATATATATATATATATATATATATATATATATATATATATATATATATATATATATATATATATATTTACTGGGATTAGCCCACCCGGGTACAGGTTACTGACCCACATCAGACCCTGGGGGGCGAAAATATGATAATGATAATAATAATACCTATTATTATTATTATTATTATTATTATTATGATAATTCAAAAATAATAACAAAATACCTGTACTAAAAATACAAATAATATACTAAAAATAATAATAACCATAAATAAATACAAACACGAGAAAAATAATTCAAGAATGAGAAACGATATACATTATGTATTTTGTGTTGTCAAAGTAAGAGAAACAATTGAGACCCTGCAATTGTATGTAAATAAGGCAGAAAGTCAGATCAGCAACCTGGGACTTGGTCACAATTTTCGTGATGCCATATGGCAGCAGGGTCTACCATTAGACAAGACATTATGCTTCCAATATCTTCCCAGGCGATAGTACCTCCCTGTTTGATAGTTGCCTGCTACCTACAATATATATATATATATATATATATATATATATATATATATATATATATATATATATATATATATATATATATATATATATAATCAACGACCTCACCAGCCAGGAATCGAACCCTCGACCTACTGGGTCGGGCAGTTCCCAATGAGGTTCACGGCGCCATCAGCTCGATGAACAGGCTTTGTGTGAAATATAACAGAGTCTAGGACTGCTTTTAGTGTCCTTGTGGTCGGGAGCATTCCCGAGTCCCACCCAGTAGGTCGAGGGTTCGATTCCTGGCTGGTGAGGTCGTTGATTATATGTTCAAAGTCCGCGTGTTATATGGACTAAAAATGAAGTGTATATATATATATATATATATATATATATATATATATATATATATATATATATATATATATATATATATATATATATATATATATATATATATATATAACGTCCCCTCCACTGCCATACATGTACGGTGTAATCAAGACCCACAAGCCCAGTAACCCAGCAAGACCCATCATTAGCTCAGTTGGGTCAATCTCTTATAAACTATCTAAATGGTTAGTTTCTTTACTAAATCCCCTAGTTGGCAACATTTCTAACTCCAATATCAAGAATAATATGGATTTGGTTGATAAACTCAATAACTTACACATTAATTATGATTTTAAACTGGTCAGTTTTGATGTAACATCACTCTTTACAAAGGTCCCAGTTGATGATTTACTAGAGTTCCTCATAGATTCCCTGGATGATATTTCACTGCCCGTCTCGAAAGACGACTTCATCGAACTCATCAAACTATGTATTAAGGATTGCAAATTTGAATTCAATGGAGAATATTATGCTCAAAAATTTGGTATGGCAATGGGTAATCCACTCTCACCTGTATTAAGCAACCTATATATGGAATTCTTTGAAAAGAAACTATTAAGTAATATTTTACCACCTTCAGCAGTCTGGTTTAGATATGTTGATGATGTATTATGTCTCTGGCCATGTAATGAGGACCTAAAAGCTTTCCTGCCACAACTTAACAACTTAGCCCCCTCGATCAAATTCACTGTGGAATTAGAGCAAGACTGTAAATTGCCATTCCTAGACTGTCTGATACACAGAATAGGTAACACTTTTAAGTTCAGTATTTATAGAAAACCAACTAATGTGTGTTCATACATTCATTATTAT
Organism: Homarus americanus; assembly: GCF_018991925.1. Lineage (NCBI taxonomy): Eukaryota > Metazoa > Arthropoda > Malacostraca > Decapoda > Nephropidae > Homarus > Homarus americanus. The sequence continues at coordinate 14,077,834 of NW_024722227.1, forward strand.
TTTGCCCACCATAATAGAGTCAAACAGTCAGTATTTTCAACAATGTTTTTACGTGCTTTGAGAATTTGCAGTCCGGAATTCATTGATGAGGAATATAAATATATCTATAATATTGGCTCAAACCTTAAATACCCTAGATCTTTCATAGACAAATGCCTAACATTACTAAGAAATCTTTTTATAGAACTGATCCCAAGCCCACCCATGACCATAAGAATCTCTTAGTATTACCATTTCACAAAAATTTCTCTCAAATTCCTTTACAACTAAAAACCTGGAACGTCAATGTGGCATTTAAAAACTCATGCACTGTTAAACAAATGTTAATCAAGAACTCCCCCAACAACACAATTGGTTGCATTTATAAAGTTCCTTGCAAGGAATGTAATATGTTTTACTTAGGCCAGACAGGTAAAGATCTTGTAACTAGACTTAAACAACATAAATATAGTGTTAGGACAGGCCAGGAATCCAATGCTCTGTTTGTTCATTTGAGGGACAACAAGCATTGCATTGACTGGGATAATGCCTCCTCAATATTACCTTGTAATTCAATTGATAGTAGGAACATCATAGAATCTAGTCTCATTAAACATACCAAAGCATTCAACATGAATTTGAGTAATGGCATGTACAAACTGGACAATTTTGTAATTAAGAAGATTTGTAACCAGGTGAGAAGGTTGGGTCACCTTACCCTCTGACCTGACTACCGACCGTTGCCGTGCTATTTAAAGATTAGTAGGGTCATTACCTAATACCTGACCATTGTGGACCTGGTCTCACCTTCCTCTTTATATATACACCTTGTTTTGTACTTCTCTTTAGTCTGTACTCACCCCTGAAGATGTGAATTACACGAAAGTGCTTGGGAACTTCGTGTTTTCTTGTTTCCTTGCGGTTATCAGCATATACATGGATCACGCGCATCTACAATGATATATATATATATATATATATATATATATATATATATATATATATATATATATATATATATATATATATATATATATATATATATATAAACGGTCGGAATTACTGGGCATTTATTTCTCACTTGACTTGGGGTTTATTAATTATTAGATGGAAATTGCAGTGGAAGCCTCATTTGAGAAAAATCCAGAACCAGCACAAGAACACTTAAATTTACTAAACAAAATGAATTGTCCGTGACCCTGGAAGGATAGCGTCTGTGACTGGAATGAATGAGACACTGTAAAATTTAGACACTTATATTCCCTCCAACACTAAAGACACAATCAAATAATGGTACACCAATATACGCACCTCTTAACCTGAACTTAAAACACTACTCTGAGGAATAAAAGTTATACATGATATTGCAATTATTAGAAACTCAGACAATGCCTCATTAGACAACAATAAACTCAAGTATTGAGAAGTGTTGCTTGCACACATGAAACAGGCCATAAGGGCTTTCAATAAAGTAATATCAACCACTGAGAATATGGTAATAAAAACATAAGAAGTTAATAACTCTACAAAGAATAGACCTCAAGGGCACTCAACAAAATTATATCCAGCACTGAGGAAATCGTATACAAAAATAAGAACTTATTAACTCCACCCTGAATAGGCCTTCAGGGCACTCAATAGAATTATATTACCCCAACAGATGCACAGTTCCTAACCTAACTTAAACACTACTCTGGGGAACAAAGGTTATACCTGAGATCGGAATTATAAAGAAAAATTAAATGCATTAAAGGAACTAAATCACAGTATCATTCTGGTTTCAATTACTGACACAACATTAAAAAACAATATTCTCAAAATTATTTAAGAAATATTGAAATATTAAACTGCACACATCAAGATAATATCAGTAACTGAAAAAATGGTATTAACTACACACAAAAATATTATCACTATTATTGAGATGTTACTGGGTCCACCAATACCCGTGAACCATGCTTCACCCAACTCAACATCCACCCGTAATAAGGGAGATAAAATGTTTCTCTAGGTATCCCCTAGACTCATGGTCTCAGTGTGTGACCATTAATTTACTCAGATGGCCTCAGTGTACTCCCAGTCCGTCCATGGGCAGGAAGAGAGAACGTCAGCAGGCGACCCCTAGCCAGTAAGTAATACTTCTAGCTGACCGAAAACAAGTGGTACTGCGCACCCACGTGGGGAGAACTGATCACCCAATACTGATGCTGGTCCAGTGTTGTTTTAGTTGTCGGGAGCACTTGATCACTGAAGAGATACCTTGATATCCCCGCTGACCAGTGAAAAGCCTGCACTGATCGTTCCAACTGTGACAATCGCTAATCATCAATCACCAACGGCAGTCTCAAACGGCAGTCAATTTTCCGCAGTCAATCTCTCGAAGTCAAGTGGTTCTGACGGAAACCCTGAAATGGACTCACTGTTAGCTCTTGTTAATTTTATCACTGCCCTATCTAACCGCTGTCTTAGATAGAATGAGACTTGCTTGTTATACTGCAATAGCGCAACACAGGTGACTAGAAACCGTGACCGTTTTTGTGGACGGACGTGCAACGACGTCCTGTCTGTTCGATCGCTTTTGTGTGACTGAGAACCAGCCAGCCACGCGTCTCCCCAAGGCGTTAGCTTAGGCCTACGTGACATATTTTCCGCTTAACTAATAACTTTTTTGGGACACCCGTAACTTTATTCAGACTGATAAACGATCTATAATAATTTCAAATTTAATAATCGTCCCTTAACTTCATGAATCGCATCATTATTAATTCGGCAAACTACATTCAATATCCTATAGGCCTAGTTCCAAAAGCTTTCACTACAGGCAGGAGCACTCTCTTCCTCAGTCCATACTTGAAAACTCAGTATCACCCATGGCACAGCGTTTGAAATCACACTGAAATTTCTGAATATTACAATCGACCCCCCTTAAAAAAACAGCACTGTCCTCATGTGCTGAAAGAACAACTTAGAAACCACCTTCAAATCTGCCCTATTCCAACTCGCAGCCAGCAACTCCATTCCTTGCCTAGCCCAAATTAAAACCAGCCCCGAACAACATGCTCCCCTTTTGCCTGGCCCTTAAACTAGAAAACCAATGTCCAATTTAATACCCAGTCCAAAACAAACATGCTCTCCTTTTGCCTGGTCCTTGAACTAAGAGGAACCAGTGTCAAAAAAGTACTCAGTCCACACGAACTCTCTCACATCTTCAATGATAGACTCAATCCACGTCTCCGAACCTCATGCCGGCAGACCAGCCGTCTGACAATGTACCAGTCCATATTAGTGAGGCCCTGGACATTACAACCGTACACTCAATCCCGCTCATGACAGCAACCACTCTCAACGCATATTTCTGACCTAGCCATCTCTCCAATCCCCTCTGCCCTACTCAAGCCTCCTCCAACTCACCCTCGACAACCTGCATTTTCTCATTACCATGCACACCTAAACTGTAATCGGTTGGCTTCATCTTCGTCTCTCAGCTGGAGGGCTCGATCGACCTCTCTGAACTAGTTACACACCCCTGTATTTTCCCACTTGGACCTGACACTTCGTTGACTACTGGACGTGTGCCTGACATTCACCCCTTGTTTCCTCCCTGAACCGTTGAATGTGTGCCCGAAACTCCCACTTGAACCTGTTTACCCGTGCTTGATAATCCTTCTTTAGGTCCCCGAACTCCTCTCTCATCTGTACTAAGGTCTCGTGGCTGTCTTTCTTCCTCCTCATACACATCTCTACTGTCAACCCTAACCAACTCAATCCGGGCACAAGGATGAGCATCAGTGCGAGTTCAATCCCTACCATTACTAACCAACTCATGATGGCGTTCATTATCCGAACCACAGAACTATCAGTCACGACATTAAAAACTACGCTCTGCTACTATTTGTAACAGGTCGGAATTACTGGACCTTTAGTTTCTCACTTGACTTGGGGTTTATTAATTATTAGATGGAAATTGCAGTGGAAGCGCCCCTTTGAGAAAAATCCCGAACCAGCACAAGAACACTTAAATTTACTAAACAAAATGAATTGTCCGTGACCCGTGGAAGGATAGCGTCTGTGACTGGAATGAATGAGACACTGTAAAATTTAGACACTTATATTCCCTCCAACACTAAAGACACAATCAAATAATGGTACACCAATATACGCACCTCTTAACCTGAACTTAAAACACCACTCCGGGGAATAAAAGTTATACATGATATTGAAATTATTTGAAACTGAGACAATGCCTCATTAGACAACAATAAACTCAAGTATTAAGAAGTGTTGCTTGCACACATGAAACAGGCCTTAAGGGCTTTCAATAAAATAATATCAACCACTGAGAAAATGGTAATAAGAAAATAAGAAATTAATAACTCTACAATGAATAGGCCTTAAGGGCACTCAACAGAATTATATTACCCCAACAGATGCACACTTCCTAACCTAACTTAAACACTACTCTGGGGAACAATGGTTATACCCGAGATCAGAATTATAAAGAAAAATTAAATGCATTAAAGGAACTAAATCACATTATTACTCTGGTTTCAATTAGTGACACAAACATTAAAAAACAATATTATCAAAATTATTTAAGAAATATTAAACTACACATCAAGATAATATCAGTAACTGAAAAAATGGTATTAACTACACACAAAAATATTATCACTATTATTGAGATGTTACTGGATCCACAAATACCCGGGAACCATGCTTCACCCAACTCAACATCCACCTGTAATAAGGGAGATAAAATGTTTCTCTAGGTATCCCCTAGACTCATGGTCTCAGTGTGTGGAAACCTGCTGTCCTCCAGCTGGCCTCACTTTACCCCCAGTACATCCATGAAACGGAAGGGAGTGAGCCAATCAGACCTTGTACAGTTGAGAGAAGCTTTAGCATCCCGTTAGCAAGAGGGTTTCACTAAGCTGCTCGAGACATGTGGTGTTGTGAGCCGAGGTAGAGGAGAGCTGATGACCCCAACGATCGTCCCATCGTCAGCTGGGCACCCAGAGGGCTAGATTCCCTCAAGAGATCCTTTGATACCCCGCTAAACAGTGACAGGCCTACACTGATCGGCCCAATGGCGACAATCGCCACCCTCAATCATCAACGGCAGTCTCAAACGGCAGTCAATCTCTCGCGGTCATCACTCTCGCAGTCAATTTCTTGCAGTCAAGTGGGTTCTGACAGAAACCCTGAAATGAACTCACTGTTAGCTCTTGTTAAGTTTACCACTGCCCTATCTAACCCTGTCTGAGATCGAATGAGACTTACTTGTTATACTGCAATAGTGCAACACAGGTGACTAGGCCACGTGACTATTTCTGTGGACGGACGCGCAGGGATGTCCTGTAGGTCCAATCGCTTTCGCGTGACTGAGGACCAGCCAGCGTCGCGTCTCTCCAAGGCGCAAGCTTAGGCCTACGTGACATATTTTCCGCCCAACTAATAACTCCTTGGGACACCCGTGACATTATTCAGATTGATAAACGATCTATAATAATTTCAAATTCAATAATAGTCCCTTAACTTCATGAATCGCATCATTATTAATTCGGCAAATTACATGTGATATCACTTAGGCCTAGTTCCACAACCTCTCGCTATGTGCAGGGAGAGGTCTCTTCCCTCAGACGACCTTGAAAGCTCAGTATCGCCAATTGCGCGGTGTTTGAAATTACTCTGAAATTTCTGAATATTACATATATATATATATATATATATATATATATATATATATATATATATATATATATATATATATATACCTATATATATATATATATATATATATGTTTATATGTAAAGGAGATGGTTGTGAACGGTGAGAATCCAAAAATGTGACCATCGTTGTCTTGGACAGCAGTAGTACGTCTTCTTCTGAGGAATCCAACCCAGTTCCTGGCCCATCAGCACTTCAAACTCCACCTACTGTCAAGAAGCGTGGGCGAAAAGAAGTTCTAACTCCAGAACTTTCTGCAGCATTAGATCGGACCAAGTCCTCAGATTGAATGGCCATGCACATTGTCACCCAAACTGCTCGGAGTATGGGCCATAATGTCAGTGAATTGATTCTGAATCGATCAAGCATGAGGAGGAAAGGTCAGCATCATCGCAGTAGCAGGGCAGCTGAAATCCTTTCAAACTTCAAACCAGAATCAGTTTTAATTGTTCACTGGGATGGTAAATTGATGCCTGATTTGACGGGTCGTGGGGGCCATGTTGACAGACTCCCAGTTCTTGTCTCAGGCAATGGCACCTCCCACCTTCTTGCTGTTCCAAAATTTCCCTCTGGTAACGGTGATGAACAAGCAAAAGCTGTTGTGAAGGCTTTGCAGCAATGGCACATTGCAGACATCGTGCATGGCATGTGTTTTGATACAACAAGCTCAAATACTGGTCACCACAAGGGTGCGTGTGTCAAAATTGAGCAGTTCCTGGGTCGTGATTTGCTATATTTTGCCTGCCGCCACCATGTACTAGAACTTGTAGCTAGAGCTGCTTTTGAAGCTGTAATGGGGCACTCAGCTGCTCCTGACATCCAGCACTGTCCTCATGTACTGCGAGAACAACATAGAGCCACCTTCAAATCTGCATGACTCCAACTAACCAGCCAGCAAACTCCGTTTTCTGCTTTGTCCTTGAACTAGAACTCGTGTCAAAAATAAAACCGACTCAAATCAAGCACTCTCTCCTTTCTGCCTAGTCCTTGAACTAGAGAACTAGTGTCAAAAATAAAACCGACTCAAATCAAGCACTCTCGCCTTTCTGCCTAGTCCTTGTACTAGAGAACTAGTGTAACAAATAATACCGACTCAAATCAAGCACTCTCTCCTTTTGCCTGGTCCTTGTGCTTAGAGAACCAGTGTCAAAAATAATACTCAACCACAATCGAGAGCTCTCACATCTGTATCTACGGACACTACAACGATCGACTCAAGCCACTCCTCCGACCCTCATGCCGGCAGACCAATCGTCTGACAATGCACCAGTCCATATTAGTGAGGCCCTGACCATTACAACCGTAAGCATAACCCAGCTCTTGACATCACAACCACAACCCAATGCACATTCCTGACATAGCCATCTTTCCTATTCTCTCTGCCCTACTCACGACTCTTCCAAAACTTCCCTATTCCTAGTCCCTGCTATGCTTGCTAGCTTCATCCTTGGCATCCTGTCTACTTCTCATCTTCATGCCCAACTGTGGTGGGGGCCCCTCGTCTTCACTTTCAGGTTCATCCACCACCGGGTAGCCTGTGTGCCTTAGGGGTGGAGCAGCCTTCAAGCTGCTCCTGTTTTCCACTCTCGCGGCCAGGTCTTCTTCCTCACTCGGCTCGATGCGGTATAAGCCCGAACCTGGAATTTAGGACCTCGACAATGTGGTTTTTTTTTTTTTACGGGTATTAGCCCACCCGGACACAGGTCACCGACCCACATCAGGGCCCGGGGGGCGAAAACGTAATAATAATAATAATAATAATAATAATAATAATAATAATAATAATAATAATAATTCAGATATGTAAAATTTATATTAAAAAATACAAAAATAAAAATAAAATAATAATGATAACGATAACAATACTGAAAACACTGCAATAATAATAATAATAATAATAATAAAAAAAAAAAAATAATAATAATAATAATAATAATAATAATAATAATAATAATAATAATAATAATAATAATAATAATAATAATAATAATAATAATAATAATAATAATAATAATAATAAACCATAAAGAAATTAAAAAAAAAGATCATAAGTGAAAAACGATATATGTATGTTGTGTTGCCAATAGCAAGAGAAACAATTGAGACCCCTCAATTGTGTGTAAATGAGGCAGAAAGTCAGATCAGCAACCTGGGACTTGGTCATAATTTTTGCAATGCCATATTGCAGCAGGGTCTACCATTAGACAACACATTATGCTTCCAATATCTTCCCAGGCAGTATTACCTCCCTGTTTGGTAGCTGCCTACCACCTACTGCCTACAAGTGTCATACCAATGGTTTTGGAGCTTACACCAGCCTATTTTTGCGTTGTTCCTCAACAAGACCTCCTGGCCTACTTCCCAGTTACTCTCATGGGCTTTCTCTTCTCGTTTCCTTCGGTTTATTTCCTTGTGTCTTTGCACATTTCCACGGTCTCCTGAAACCTCCATTGCCAATCTCTAATCACAATCACCCACTCATCTACCTGCTCTGGGTCTACCTCCGGCCTATGGTCGAACGGCAGGTTTGGTTCTCCAGTAAAACAGCAGGAATGGGGAAAACTTCGTCGTGGCGTGCGGGGTCGTATTGTATTGTGACACCACTGCCTGCAGATGCTCGGGCCACATATTCTTCTCCTCCTCCTCTAGGGTGGCTAGCAGACCATGCGTGGTTCTATTGAACCGTTCCACCATACCATTTCCCTACGGGTGACATGACGAAATCCTGATCTTCTTCACACCAAATGTGGCACAAATTTGTCTGACCAGTGCATTGCCAAAATTTCTGCCCTGGTTAGTCAGCACCCACGGCCAGGAAGATTTGATTCACCAGGATCTTTGCAATCGTCGAGGCTTTCTGGTCTTTGGTGGGAAAGGCCCAAGTGTATCGACTGTATATGTCAATCATTATCATAACGTTCTCCATTCCTTGCCGCTTGTCAAGCAAGGTAAAATCTGAGGCCAGCGTCTCTAGTGGTTTGGTAGCTTCAATTATCCCTAGATGTAGCTGGGGTTTTGTAACTTCATCCTTGGCCACTCCACACCTTTCGCAGCTGGCTATGTAGTCCAGCACAGTTGCTCCCATGCCTGGCCAGAAACCTCACTCTTGCACCAGGGACAGAGTACAATCCCGCCCCTGGTGCCCAAACTCGTCGTGACAGGCTCTAATCAAGGCCTCCTGCAACTTTAGAGGTAACGCTGGTACCTCCCCCCATATATTCTTTCCTTCCGGTCTCCTATGCCAGACAACCTCTTCTCTTACGATCAGGGATTTCCTTGCTAGGTACACTCGGAAACCATATTCTCTAGCCCACCTGGGTCGGTGCTGGAGGTTAGTACAGTGTCCTTTCTGATGATTACAAGTGTTCCCTGAAGAATGCAGTGATGGGTAGGGAAACACCGGGTAACACTGAAGTCCGTTTATTAAGGGATAGGAGAAATACAAGAGGTGACTAGCGTGTGCCATGCACGGCTCACACAGTCAGACTGAGACTGCCTTGCCATATGGCAGCCTCGGAGCAATGTTGCCACATAACACGTGCAGTGTTGCCACGTAATTATATATATAAATGCTACTCGGCACAGTAGCTTATTTACAAGGTTGCTACTACGCACAGTAGCTTAGATGCATAACCTACACTTTCTGGACGGGGGGCCCACTTTAACTATCACGAGGCAACACAAGCACGAACACACACAGTCATAGTACGGCTGTATAGATGATATTATGTATAAATATTTTATATGGCATTTTATACTCTCCATTATCTTCATTATATATGAACACGAAGAAAAAAATACCATAGGTTGTAGTTACGAAAATATGAAAGGAAATAAACACTTCCAAACCACCCAGTGAATCCACAAGTCGTTTACAGCGCTTGTGGCCAGACCACTATGATTCCACCACACCCCATCTATATCTTTTATTTCCCATCATTCGCTTAACTATATGAAAAATCGTGTTTAATTTAACTACATATTTCAAAAACCTTAAATTACATGTGGATCAGTTACTCCTCATTTAACACACTTATAGTGTAATACTTAGACCATCCTACCTGGGCACATGGAGGCCCACGGTAACTCTCACGGGGCAACATCATTGCATTGGTTGAGAAGAGTTAAATATATATATATATATATATATATATATATATATATATATATATATATATATATATATA
>NW_024722227.1:14087827-14244800 GCF_018991925.1 Homarus americanus
CAATATGGCACCCCGTGCTCATATGTTCCCGTAGCAGTTTAAAGACTTCGATTTCTTTTGAACTGCCCTCTCGAGAGACCCAGCCAGGGTTGCCACCCCATCCTTAGACAGGTGCACCCCATCCCTAGCATAAAGGTCCCTTCTGCCGTAGAAGTTGTCCCAGTTGTCAATGAATGGGACTGATATTGACTTACAATATCTGTCAAGACGGCCGTTGACACCAACTGCCCTTGACAACCATTCATTGCCAACTCTCCTTCTAGGCAGGACACCACATATGATAGGGATCCCTCCCTTAGTTCTAATACGTTCTATAGCTGCCTTGAACTTATTAAGAAGCTCCTCACTCCTACACCGGCCAATATCATTGCCTCCTGCACTGAGGCAGATAATGGGTTTGTTCCCATTACCAGACAAGATATTGTCCATCCTGTCAACTATATCCCCCACCCCAGCTCCTAGCAAACACACCCTTATCCTATTTGTATTTTTACCAAAAAAAGCTCTGTCCAAGTACCGTACCTGTGAGTCGCCAACAATTAAAGGTGTTACAGCCTTTCACGAACTTTTGAAGAGGAACCCCTACGTCCCAGGTGTGCAATCAACCATGAGGAGCGTTGATTACACACCTGGATTTGGTTATTTTAATCACATACACCCAATACTGGGGAGATGAATGTCTCTATGTAACCAATAGAACTCCCGCTCCCAGCGTGTGACCTTTCATTCACTCAGTCTGCACTCAGTTTACTCCCAGGAAGGGAGTGACCGTCAGCCTGCCTAGTTAGGCCGGTTCAAAGTACAACCAGGTGAACCCTGCCCAGCTGAGGGAGGGGTTCTACTTTCCGTTAGTAAGATTTTTCACTGTCTGACTGAAGAGATGTGGTGTTGTATGAACCAAGGTGGGGAGATTTGATGAACCAGATCGACCACCGACCAAAGTGTGGCTGCTGGTCCCCGTAGTTAGTCGTCAGAGACACCTGTTCGCCTCGTGCATTGCCAGCTATATCTTCCAAACCACATTAACCACCGACCATCCAAGTGGATTCTTGTAACCCTGCAAAAGGAGCACTCTGTTAGCTACTGTTAAATTTTTCTCAGCCCTATCTAAACTCTGTCTGAGATCGAATAAAAACTTACTTGCAACACGGACGAAATGTGCGAGGGAGGGATGAGGCCACTTTCTCATTTTCCTTGGCAGAACGCGTAGAAGACTTCCGTCTCTACAAATGCCCGAGAGCTACTGAGGCCGGTCAGCGTCGCATCCCCCAGGGCGCTCGCCTGCCTTCACCCCATGACGTCATCTTTCGCGTATTTCTAAAAGTTTTCTTTGGGACACACATAACATATTTAGACTGGGAAATTATCCACAATAACTTTAAATTTTATAATTGTCCCTTAACTTCATGAATCATGTCTACATTAATTCGATAAAGTATATTTAGTTTTCTATAGGCCTAGTTCAACATGTCCCCCCTTCCCCCGCTTGATGGCGTTGCTTGGAGGACTTTGTTTTAACTGACCAACGAGGCGTGGGTGTTTCAGCCTGGCCTACTTACGTTTTCCTGTTCGGCAGATTGGTCATTTCTGTTCTAACGTCTCTAAATATCACATTAAAATTTCTGAATATTATATATATATATATATATATATATATATATATATATATATATATATATATATATATATATATATATATATATATATATATATATATATATATATATATATATATATATATGTAACCGCTCGGAATTACTGGAACTTTAATTTTTCACTTGCCTTGGGGTTTATTAAATATTAGATGGAAATTGCAGTGGAAGCGCCCCTTTGAGAAAAACCTGAACCAGCACAAGAACACTTAAATTTACTAACGAAATTAATTCTCTGTGACCCGTGAAGGATAGCATCCGTGATTGGTATGAATGAGACACACTGTAAAATTTAGACACTTATATTCCCTCCAACACTACAGACAAAATCAAAGAATGGTACACCAATATGCGCACCTCTTAACCTGAACTTAAAACACTAATCTGGGGAATAACAGTTATACATGATATTGAATTATTAGAAACTCAGACAATGCCTCATTAGACAACAATAAATTCAAAGTATTAAGAAATGTTGCTTGCGCACATGAAACAGGCCTTTAGGCTTTCATCAAAATAATATCAATCACTGAGAAAATGGTATGAAAAAAATAAGAACTTATTACCTCCACCCTGAATAGGCCTTCAGGGCACTCAACAAAATTATATTACCCCAACAGATGCACACCTCCTAACCTAACTTAAACACTACTCTGGGAAACAAGGTTATACCTTAGATTGAAATTATCAAGAAATATTAAATGCATTGAAGGAACTAAATCACAGTATCACTTACAGCAGAGAGGAGGAACCTCATCTGAAAAACAGTTCCCTCATTCTCTGGCATCAATTAGTGACACAACATTGAAAAACAATACTATCAAAATTATTTAAGATATATTAACTTCACACAGCATACATCAGTAACTGAAAAAATAGTATTAACTACACACAAACATATTATCACTATTATTAAGAAGTTACTGAGTCCACCAATACCCGTGAACCACGCTTCCTAACCTAACACACACATAGATTCCACCTGCACTCCGTAGTTTTTTAAGGCACAACCAACAGGCACCCGTAGTTTAAGGCCCAAACAAGCCTTTCTCCACCTTGGAAAATGTACCTCTAAGTTCCACTAGACTTTTGGTCCCAGTGTGTGACCCTGTATCACTCAGGTGGCTTCACTTTACCCCCAGTACATCCATGAAACGGAAGGGACTGAGCAAAATCAGACCTTGTACAGTTGAGAGAAGCTTTAGCTTCCCGTTAGTAAAAGGTTTTCCCTAAGCTGCTTGAAGATATTTGATATTGTGGTCCAATGTAGAGGAGAGCTCATGACCCCAAACGATCGTCACGTCGTTAGTTGGGCACCCAGACAGCTGGTTTCACTCCAACTCTCACCATACTCAACAGGTGGCTCAAACCCAGGTTAGTGGACGGTCATACAGCTCGCTTCACCACCCGTCTCATACCGCCAGTGGACGTTATCATACCGCGTGGGCTCTACAGAACCCTGAAAAAACCCAGGCTGTTTGCTATTGTCTCACATCACCGTATGTTCCTACTGCCCTATCTAGCTTTGTCTGAGATTGAATAAACTTACTTGTTAATACTGATGTTAAATAAACGAAGGAGCCAGTTCACGGGATCCGTCTCCTGGGTACAGAACAGAGGTGGGCCTCTCGCTTGACCTCTCTCACAACTCCCAAGCCACGCTTGCTCACTCGTTCACGCTTTTCAGGAGTGACTTATTTACCAGATGATTAACAGCTTAATTAGGACGTACGCAACATTTTCAGACTGGGAAACGATCTATGATTACATTTAATTTAATAACTGATATTTAATTTCATAATTCGCCTCCATATTAATTCGGTAAATTACATTTAATATCGTATAGGCCCAGTTCCACAAGCTCTCGCTACGTGCAGGAGCGCAGTCTTCCCTCAGATGACCTTGAACTCAGTATCGCCAATGGCGCGGCATTTGAAATTACATATATATATATATATATATATATATATATATATATATATATATATATATATATATATATATATATATATATATATATATATATATATATATATATATATATATATATATATATATATATTTATATATATATACTTACAACTTAATCAGACTTGTCTCCTTTAAAGTACTCCCCTCCTCTGTTGATACACCACTCCCAACGTTTTTTTCCAGTTCTGGAACGTGTTTTGAGGGATAGTGTGCAGGTCTCGTTGCGAATTTTCTTCTATTCCTTGTATCGTTTGAAATCGGCGACCTTTCATGGTGGATTTCAACTATTGGAAAAAAAAAGTCCCCAGGGGCCAAATCCGGAGAGTACGGGCGGCTGGGGAACGATAGTCGTCTCATGCTTCGCCAAAAAGTCATGGATAAGGAGTGACGCGTGAGCAGATGCATTGTCATGGTGCAGCATCCAGGTCTTGTTTGTTCATGCCTCAGGCCTCTTCCTTCGCACTCCCTCCCTCAAACGCTTCCGGACCTCCAAGTAAAACTCTTTATTGACTGTCTGACCACGTGGAACAAACTCAAGATGAACGACGCCCTTCAAAAACGACGATCAACATCACCTCCACATTTGAGCGACTCTGACGTCCAGATTTGGGATCGTCTTCGGTGGATGTTCTTCCCCTTTTGAAACGCTGGTATCACACGTGACATTGCGTACGGCTCAAACAATCCTCCCCATAAGCCTATTGCAACATTTGAAAAGTCTCCTTAAAATTTTTTTCCCAATTTGAAACAGAATTTCACCAGGATCCTTCATTGTTCAACTTGCAACAAATCGCCAAGTGCACTAAACACACGTTCACTCTAGCACGTGTAGCTCGATGACTAATTGATGTGGCGTGATGCGGCTAGTGTTAGACTAAAGGTCAAGGTCACCGCTACACAGTGCTCCCATCGCGAGCACGCTGCACTGGCTCGTTGGCACGCTCTTTAAAAAGTTCGGTTTCTTTTTGGACAGACCTTGTATATATAGCCAGATGAGCATAATATAATAGACTGATAGCAAAGCTTCGAATGGTTCATAACTTATGTGTTCGTGAGCGTGTTGCCCAGTGATAGTTAGCTTGGCCTGCCGTTCAGAAAGGACCCGGTCCTCAACTCCTGTCCTACCTGGGTTGGCTAGAAATTGTGGTTTCCGAGTGTACAAGGCTACGGGAGTAAACCACAAACGAAAAATCTGCAGTGGAGCCCCACAACAGGCAAACATGCATACATAACTTCAGTAAGACCCCAACGAAAGTACAAGCGGAAGAGGTGACCATGGGAACTCAACCACTACACCAGCCGATAAAGGCTTTGCAAGATGGACAGACTACTAAGACAAAACAAAACAAACTGGGCTAACGGCAGTCCATTGCAACTCAACCTCTCCCCAGTCGTTGCAACTTTATGCACCACTTGATCAGAAGAAAGGGATAGCCAGGATGTGTGGTTGCAGCCAGCGCTCCTGCCTCACTACATAATCAACTCAAGTGCAGCCATCAACCAGCTAATCATATTTCTCATCATTATCAAAACAACTATACTCCCAAAAGTCATATGGCGACGGACGAGTTTCGACGGGGACAGGCAGAGATAACTGTTGGGAGTCTCTAGTCACAACTCTACACATGGGCGTCACAGATAAGATGGTCGTTTATGCACTGAGATCTAGGCTGCAGTGCAATCCGGTCCTGTCTGTGCGACTAAGCAGCCCTTTCGAGGAGCCACTCTGCTTCTCCTGCATGGGCAGGGGGCTAGAAAAGGTGCACTAAACATAGCCTGCCTAAAGAACCAACCTGACTGGGCAACTGCACCCAGTAAGGTTATCCTTATGCGGTCGAAAACATAATCATAATCACAGATCATAACAAAAATCAAACTATACAACCTCTTATGGTCGTTGTATGGAATGTCAGGACCCTTTTGGATACTGGCACAAATGAGCATCCTGAAAGAAAAACCGCCCTTGTGGCAAAATAAATGTCAAGGTATAACATCGACATATAGCAGCCATTAGTTAGTCCCGGCTCCTAGACGAGGGTCGACTCACAGAACGGGGGTCTGGCTATACCTTCTTTGGGAAGGGTAAGCCTGCTGCAGAGAGAAGTCGCATTTATGGAGTTGCTTTGCAATTCACCAATCCATCCTACAAAGGCTAACTGAAATGCCTGTTGGGATCAACGAGCACCTCATGACGCTCCGAGTCCTACTGAATCACTTACGTCATACCTTCTTCATCAGTGTATATGCTCTAACACTGGATGCAGAGGATTATATCAAAGAGGCCTTTTATGCGGACCTTGACAGAGTACTAACCTCTTTCCCAGAGAAGATAAGGTTGTGCTCCTAGATCACTTCAATGCCTGGGTTGGAAGAGATGTTGACATATGGCAGTTAATTCATAGGCAGAAACGGAGTAGGCAAGTGTAATCCCAATGGCTTTCTCCTCCTCAGCAAGCGAACTGCACACAACCTCACTGTCACCAATATCTTGTTTAGGCAGGCCGACAAGTTCAAGGGTTTGTGGCAACATCCACGGTACAACCACTAGCACCTCATTGACTACATCATTGTCAGAGAAATAGATGGAGGAGATGTCTTCATTATCCGAGCCATATGTGGCTCAGACCACTGTCACTGATCATATGCTCGTCAGAACTAGACTCTCATTTCATGTCGCCCCAAAACGACGAAGGCAACAAGCCTCCAGAAGAGGTTTTAACACTAATTGTCTGGAAGATCCAGCAGTAGCACATGATTTCAGAGAGGAGCTCGAACATGGGCTGATAAACAATCAGACGACAAACAACCCATTCCCAGTGCCGAATGGGGTTTTCTTGACACAGTCATGACAAAAACCTGCAAACAGACCCTCGAGCCAGGTCGAAAGATTACACCAGGACTGGTTTGATGAAAATTACCTGGAAATCAATGTATACATCGATGATAAACATGCTACTTTAACTGACTGGCAGAACAACCCTCAGTCTCTGATCAAAGCTGATACCTTCCATAAGAGGAAAGTGGCGGCTCAGTGTGAACTTCGCAATCTAAAGAATGAATGGTTGAAAAGTAAAGCACGTGAAATGCCAAAATTGCAGATCAACACAAGATAAGCGAATTTTTCAATTCCACTAAAACAGATTATAGGCCAATGACTCATGGCACAGCCCCCTTCTGCTCATGCGACAGTAACTTCCTAGTAAAAGACGAAGAAGGCCTCCTTCAACACTGGAAAGAGCACTACCATTCACTGTTCAACCGAAACACCGATGTGGATGTCCTAACTACCCAGCATGTCCATTCAGCACCCATAGCTGACCCACCTCAGCTGTCCTCCATCCCTGAATGAGGTAGCTACTGCCATTAAGCACATTAAAAATAACAAAGCCACAGGGCCTGATGGAATCCCAGCTGAGGTGCATGAAGCAGGAGGACCTCTGCTTACCAGCCTTCTCCAGTCTCTCATGGAGAATATATGGGAAAAGCAGGAAATCCCGCAAGTTCTTAAAGATACCTCCATCGTCAATATTTATAAGAACAAAGGAAATCGGCCAGACTGTGGCAACTACCATGGGATCTTGTTGCTGTCCATAGCTGGCAAGATCATCGCCCGAGTCCTCTTAAACAGACTTCTTCCTGAGTTGGAAAACTTCCTCCCAGAATCTCAATGTGGGTTTAGACCATCACGTGGCACCACTGGCATGATCTTTGTTGCCCCCAGATACAGGAAAAGTGCAGAGAACAGCGCCGTGACCTATACATGGCCTTCATTGACCTTACTAAGGCCTTCGACTCGGTCAACGGGAAAGCCCTCCGGCAGACCCTCAGACGTTTTGGCTACCCATCAAATTTAATTTCCATTATGAGTCAACTCCACGATGGCATGTGCGGCAGTGTCCTGCACAATAGCATCCAGTCTGATTTGTTCCCCATACAAATGTGGATGAAACTAGGATGTGCACTGGCACCAACTCTCTTTTCTTTTTTCTTGGTTGCTTTCCTTACTCGTGCCAGTGCCGATTTAACTGGCGGGGTGGACATCCAGTACCATATGAAGGGTCTTTTCAACATAAGACGACTCCAGGCAGGAACAAATGTGTCGGCAGTTTCCATTACTGAACTTCAGCATGCAGACGACCTCACTCTTGTTGCTCACACTAAACGCTACCTACAGGAGATTCTAAACATCTACGCATATGCGTAAGCACACTTCGGCTTTGAGGTGAATGTACGATTGTACACCCACTAAAATAAATTAATCGGCACGCGTGTCATATTGTATCATGCCGTAAGGGTGCCGAATAATTTTTTATTGTGTGTACTTTACTTCCAATAATCTATCTCCTGTTACTGTTACTAATTTAGACTACTGTACACCCACTAAAAAATTATTCGGCAACCTTACGGCGTGATACAATATGAAACGGGTGCCGAATAAATATTTTAGTGGGTGTACATAAGACTCAGATTCTCTGTCAGCCTGCCCCTAGCTCAACCACACCTCCACCATCTTTGATACTCGCTGTTATTATTCTAAATGCTACAAAAAGTAGATAAATTTACAAAATCAATGTTCCTTGTCAACGTAATTATGAATTTGAGGCAAACTCAAAAAATATGAAAAAAGGCTTCACCTTTTAATAGTTACATGCAACGATAAAAAGACTATTAGAACGAGTGAATGGGAAAAAAATATGAAATATTTTATTTCCTATCAATTAGTGAGGCAGCTGTTGGAAGTCAATCTCCAACACGGGAGATTCACAATTATCTGATTGATCAGTTAAATTCATGGTGTGCGTGAACAAAGATTTCAGGTTTTATATATTTTAATGTAAAAGGAAACTCTCGCAAAGATTTTTGCTATCAAACACAGTTTTGTACCGAAAGTCACTTAAATGTGGAAACCTGTCATTTTCTAAAAGGTTAAACAAGTCCTGACCTCTTTTGGTCCAATAATTAATTAGGAACACGTCAGCTTGTCGGCCATACAGCTAAAGTCGTAAGCGAGAAGACTGACTTTCTACGAAAGAAGTGGAAGACACGAGGAAACTATGAACAATAAGCTTTCATCAATCTGCGGAGTACAGTAGTTTACAATTCCTTAAAGGCCACGCTCGGCGACTCGTAATTCTCTTATTAGGATCAAGGAGATTAAACACTTAATCCAACTCGTGCCTATTCAAAGATACAGTAAACCACAAGAGGTACAGTAAGCTTGGTGCATTAAAACAGAAGAGGTAAGCTTGATACATTAAACCAGAAGAGGTAAACTCACTACTAGGCATTAAAGCTGCCTGGATAAAAAAATAAACTGGATTCTTCTCATAGTATCATAGTATGGGGATGATGATTTTTTTTGAAGGGGGTTCACTGTGAAAAAAGACACACACGATATTTGAGTAACGACAGAGGTTGCTGGGCAAATTTACACACCAGGACAGATATTTCAGGGCTGTTCCGGTTCCTCTATGAACTACTCATTACCCTAACACACCGGGAAGATTTTGGTGCACAGTTGTAGCAAACACTTTCTACATCCTTTCTGTCTTGGGCCAACGCCTGCACCTGAGACAACGTTCAACGCCTGGGTCAACATCATTTCTTACCTAGGTGCTTCTTTCAACGTGAGTGCGAGTCAATACGGCAATAATGCTAACGCGAGTCAACGCAATAGCGTCACTCAACGCCAGTGCAGATCAATGTTAACGCCTGAGCTATAATTTGCGGACAGGAACGCTGAAGTTTCTCGGTGCGTAACAAAAGCTACGGACTGTGATGAGTGACCAGTGATTATTAAGGACAATAGCGATTGGAAATATTGTATTTGTAAAGCAAACTCCATGAATTACTGTTCAGGTGGACTATGTGTATATGGATAGAGGTGATTATTACATGTTTGTTAGTTTGTTCTTGGAGTTACTTCCTGGTTAAATAATTTAGACATTACGTTTTTTTAACATTTCATTTCCATATTTATTCGTTAAAAGTAAATTTGTTTCGTTATATACTGTTTTTATAAGTCGTATATTATCTGACGCATGGCGTCCACTGTTGATATTGACATTAAATAATCTATTCCAATTTAATGAATTTATTTTTTTTAAATAAGGAAATATTATTACTAAGAAAATCACACTGTTTAAATGAGAAAAGTGGAGATATATACATATATTTACTTGTCCACTAGGAATAAAGGCAGTGTACTTGGTTGCGAGTTTACGTTGGAGGAAGTCGGCTAGAAGCATTATGTCAGCTTGACGAGAGGTTGGTAGTACACCTAAGACAATAATTAGTTTTCAGTACAACGAATGATCAGGTAATTGGATTATACGCACAGGATATAATTATTAGAATACGATTAGGTACTCCATGTATATAATATTGTGAATATTTTGTTACGTGTGAGTTGTTCTGATTCGATACATTTAACATATACAATTGTTTCATGCTACTTTTTATTTTTATTGAAAAGAACACTGCACACTATGTTCTCACACCCCTACGATCACGAATAATTTTTCGTATTTTACCGCCCCTATTTCTTATATAACCGCTACTTTGCTAAAGGGTTCCCTTCCATCCTGATTTATCTCTGTCTTTATGGCGGAGTGAACACCTTCCCGCCGACGCTCACTCTCACACCATTTCGGAAAGAGAATCCTCTACATTTGTCAGTGCCTGTCACGAGATGACACCAGACCCATCCCAGGTGGTGACAAACTTCTGTGTAAATACTTTATGACTCGACAGACAAGGAGAAGATCCTTTGCAATAAAATGATTCTCCAGATGCTGCCGTCACGTCCTCATTTTGGTCGAATTTCTAGTGGCTCTGTATACACATCTTTCAGAACCTTGTACATTGTTTTTTCCGACAGGACACTGGACCACTTCCTCATGAAGATACGCGTCTCACTTTTATGATCTTAGGTAAGTCCAGACGTAAATAAGTTTTACATTCGGAGATATCAAACTAAAAGGAACAACCGTTATCCCTCTTTTAATATAGACGGTCGTAATAAAGTTTTGCAGAACCTTAAAAACGATTATTTTTCTTGAAATAAAAGTCATATAAATTCAAGGTTATAGTTTACATATTTTAACAAATTTATTGACAAAGCTTGGAGTACAGTTTGCCTATTCTGAGTAATTCAGTCAGGTCTTGACACTGAGGGTGGTATCACTTCTCACTGCCACGCAGAACAGAGGTTCATACACAAAGAAATACAACATATTCATTAACAGCAATATATATAGAGGTCAGATTCATGTGGATAATGTCACTGTTCACTGCCATGCAGGACAGAGGTTCGTACACTAGGAAATACATCATATTCATTAGCAGTATATATAGGTTAGTGGTTCATATACATTGGACGTTATATCCTAATCAGTGTGGGCTAGCAAATTTGGGATAAACAGCAAGAATGTCCTCAAGCACCCCCGATTCAATGTAGTAATTACAAAGTTCAAGATACAATAAGTCAGGTGGCCTGAAGTCTTTGGCAGTGTCACATTCAATAATATAGTGTTCAAGTGTATGCTTTAGAGGTTTATCACAGTTTACATGCTGAGTGTTCCGGTATGGGTACAGCGTTACTAACCTGCCAGATGTGTATTTTACCTAGCCTAATTCTGGCCACGACTGCATCACATTGTCTGGTTCTGTCCTTATGCTGGCCATACCGGTACCTCTTGTCACAAAATTTGTCATATTTACTAATGCTACAACTGCCAGGTCTCTCTGCATTTCTCACTTCTTCTAGATCAGAGTTCATGATTCTGACTTGAATGTTTTTAAGTACAGCATTGGAAAGGCCAAGGTCACGGTCAACATTTTCTTCCTTATATGCCTCATTGGCCAGTCTATCAGCACAAATTCGAGACGAAAGTTGTTCTCATTGGCAGTTATCACATTCCTTTTAATATCACATACAACTTTAAATATAGAGCCTGACGGGTTGTTCATTGATTTCAAAGCACTTTGAGAGTCACAGAATATCACCCCACCTCCATTTTCTTTAAGGTAGTCTGTGGCTAAGTAGATTCCAGTTAGTTCAGTTTGTGTTGTGCTGGGCCAGTTATTCAGCCTTTGCTTGTTTGACACTGTAGATATATGAGACGAATATGGCTGCAATATGTAACTCTGTACTATTTACCATTATTGATTCAGGTCTCTGTATTATATGTTATAATCATACTCCCTTTTGTCACCGAGTGTTAGTTCAGACTTTGGGCACATGCGCGCTGTACGCGCATGCGCAGATAGAGATACCCAGAGAGATTCCAAGACAGGACGTTGTTTACCCCTGTCTTAACTCCTTTTTGTGTTTGTCCCAGAAATAGAACTTATGGACTTGACACCAGTGTGTTTCCTTTACCCCTGAATGTAAGGACCACCTGAGTCTCCCACATGGCGCAGTGTTTAGCTGGGACATCACATTATTCAGAATTGGAGTGGACACAGAATCTCTCTCTGAGCCGCCATAGTGTCAACTCCTCCTGTCCAGTGGATCTCGGCGCGTACCTCAACAAGATATTCCTGGATTTACAGTGCAGTGTTGTGAAGTGCTTTTTCAGTGTTGTGTGTGCCCTTTCGTGTCTTTAGAGTGTTTCCCCGTGTTCCTGCACTTTTTACAAAAGAGGGGAGCCTTTTTAAGACCTATGGGAGAGCTCAAGTTTTGACATCCACCCCCGTTCATGTCTCGACTGGCACTGCGTGAGCCAGTCAGCCAGCTTCCGCGCTAGCCAGCCCACCTCGAGTACTCGCATGAACGAACGCACACACACACACACACAGACGCTCGCAGATATCTTC
Organism: Homarus americanus; assembly: GCF_018991925.1. Taxonomy (NCBI): domain Eukaryota; kingdom Metazoa; phylum Arthropoda; class Malacostraca; order Decapoda; family Nephropidae; genus Homarus; species Homarus americanus. Next base: position 14,100,271 of record NW_024722227.1, read on the forward strand.
CATTTAAAGACAATTGCTTTTCTGCTCACTTATTTATTACAGTAATTGTGAGAGAAATAAACCAGGCCATATGGAAGATCAGGAATTTATTGGGTTTTCTTCAGATACCCAACAAGTCCAACTTCAGACGGATGTCGGTGCAGTAAGTGGACTCCAAGTGGATCGGAAAGTGGATCAAGCGGCCCCACCCACTCTTAGCCCCCACTACACACGTCCGCAATCTGCCACAGGTGTCGACTTCCTTCATTTAATTCAGTTTTTGGAAGAAAACCGACGACAAGACGACATTAGGAGGCGACAGGAAGACGATGAACGAAGACGTGAAGAGAATCACAGACATCAACAAGAAAATGCCAGATTCAGTGCCATAATCGAGTTGTTGGCACCTGTTACCCTTCAAGCAGCTACTACACCTGCCTCTTCGTCCACAGGTGCACCTGCAGGGTCCTCTTCAACTTCTTTGCCCCTCCCACAGAAAGCACTTGCTCAGAGTCCACCGCCACTCCAAGCTGATGCCTCGTTCCAGGTATTCCGTGAATGGCGTCGGAGGTGGGACGATTATTCGATGATGGTCGATTTATCAAGGTTGCCTAGGGAGAAACAGCTGATCCAGATGAGGATGTGTCTCACCCTAGAGACACAACGTATCCTGGAGCACACCCTGCAAATTCCCCACGACACAGACAAGACTGTGAAGGACGTCTTGGATGCTTTACAGACGCATGTCAAGGGTCTCCGCAACGAAGCTCTCCGTAGGAGAGAACTTCTCAGTTGTAAGCAGCTGGAGGGTGAGTCGTTTGCCGATTTTTACGTACGACTCAGACGCATCGCTGAGGAGGTTGACGTTTGTCCTGGGAACTCGTTGACTTGTGAGGAAACACAGCTGAAGATGATTATCCTCATGGGCGTGCGGGACGAAGAGCTTATTCAGAAGCTTATCTCCCTCGACACTGCCTCTTCTCTACAGGATGTTGTCACCACCTGCCGCTCTTACGAAGCCACCAGAAGTGCGACTTCTGCCATTCGTGCTCCATCTAACCAGCTGTGTGCCATCTCCGCATATAAGAAGAACAAAGGACGTGACCGGACTTCAGCTTCACATCCGACTTCAGCTTCACATCCGACTTCAGCTTCGCATCAATCTTAAGCATCACTTCAGACTTCGACGCCAGGTCATTCCTCCCAGTACTGTGCTCGTCGGCATGGTTCTGAATGCCCTGCCGCTGACAGCACCTGCAATAACTGTGGCCGTCGTGGTCATTGGGCTAGGACACTGAAGTGCCCTGCCAACAACGTTCAGTGCCGCTCCTGTAGCCGCATTGGACACTTTGACAAATGCTGTCAGTCACAGAAGAAGAATAATACTACTTGCAAGTCTCAGGCGGCGAAGAACAAGCGCTGTCGTCGCGTGGGATCCTCTTCTTCCCCTGTCAGCAAGACACCTCAGCCCATCTGTGTTCACCTGTCATACGGCGACGTTACATCCCGTATCCAGATGCTTCCTGACACAGGTGCGGACGTCACAGTCATCGGCACAAGACACCTCGACATTCTGCGGATCCCTAGGAGCAGCTTGCAACCACCGTCAACTTCTACAACGCTCACCGCAGACGGTTCTACAATGGCACCTGCTCTGGGTACATTTCAGGCTACCCTCACCCTAGGTAAGCAGTCATGTTCTGCCAGGATTCAGGTCCACAAAGGTGTTCAGATGCCACTACTGTCTTATGGCCACTGTCAAGAGTTGGCCATAATATCTCCAGACTTCCCTAAGCCAATTCTGGAAATAAAACATGTCAACAGATGCAAGGAGCTGCCCCTCCCACCCAATACGTCACCTTCTGCAGCCAGGGAGTTCTTCCTACTGCAATTCAAGGACGTGCTGGTTTCCAAGGAGGACCTCAAGACGGCTCCACTCAAGCCAATGGCTGGCTCCCCCATGAGAATTCACCTGAAGGATGACGCAGTACCTTTCGCCATCCACACACCGAGACAGATACCCTTCGCTTTCCAGAGCCAAGTTAAGAAGGAACTCGACTCTATGGTAGCCCAGGGGATCATTAAGCCTGCTGGTGACGACCCCTCGGATTGGTGTCACCCCATGGTAACAGTCGCCAAGAACATTACTGGAGTTCGTATCACCGTCGACCTCACCAAGCTGAATAGCCAAGTTTCCCGCCCGACCCACCCTTCACCGACACCCTTCGCCGCTATACGCAGTGTGGACCCGAAGGCAAGGTACTTTACTACAGCAGATGCCTTATGTGGGTACTGGCAGATGGAACTTGCGGAAGAAGATCAGCACCTCACGACGTTCATCACACCGTACGGCCGATTTCAGCACTGCAGAGGACCTATGGGTTTCGCGGCTACTGGCGATGCTTTCTGCCTCCGTGGTGACATGGCCCTTCAGGGTGTGGCGAACTGTGTCAAGGTCATCGACGACGTGCTCCTATATGACGAGGATTACTCCACGCATCTTGAGCGTATTCACCAGATGCTCACCAGGTGCCGCAAGTACGGGATCACCCTCAACAAGGATAAGTTTGTGGTCGCCGCACCTAGTGTGAACTTCTGTGGGTACACCCTCTCAGGCAAGGGCATCTCGGCTGATCCTGGAAAGGTCAGCGCGATCCGGGACTTCCCAACTCCTGCCAACCTGACCGACCTCCGCTCGTTCATGGGCCTGGTAAACCAGTTGGCTGAGTTCACCCCCGACATCGCCGCTGCAGCACAGCCCCTACGCCCCCTGATGAGCCCCAAGAGAACATTCACCTGGACAGCTGACCATGATGAGGCATTCCGTCGCGTCAAGACAGCTCTCCTTAGCCCACCTGTTCTCGCTTCCTTCGACCCGGCCCTGCCAGTTGTCCTCCAGACTGATGCCTCTCGCCTCTACGGGATTGGATACGCTCTGCTACAGGACCACGGCAATGGACGCCTTCGTCTGGTTCAGTGTGGCTCTCGGTTTCTCACTGACGCCGAGACTCGCTACGCCACCATCGAACTGGAGCTGTTAGCCGCCGTCTGGGCCATGTCCAAATGTAGGTTGTATCTGATCGGCCTACAACACTTCAACCTCATGACGGATCATCGGCCACTCATCCCGATCCTGAACCACTACTCCTTGGATGCGGTCGAGAATCCCCGCCTCCAACGCCTTAAGGAGAAGATCTCGCCCGACCTCTTCACAGCTTTGTGGCGTGCTGGCAAGCTGCTCTGCATCCCTGATGCTTTGTCACGAGCCTCAGTCAGCCACCCCACACCAGAGGACGAAATCGCATGTGCTGATGCTACTGCACACCTCAGGACTGTAGTGACCGTGAACGCCGTCATCTCAGAAGAGTCTCCACCGCAGGACGCCGACAGGACTCTTCAGGAACTCCGAGCCGCGGCAAGAGCGGACCCTTCGTACATCCGTCTACTGAACTGCGTGACCTCGGGATTTCCCTCCAACCGGTACGACTTACACTGCTCTTTACTCCCATACTGGAAGATGCGGGACGACCTCTATGCTGATGGCGACCTCGTCTTGTATGGAGCAAGAGTTGTGGCTCCTGCCGCCCTCCGCCGCCGCACCCTAGCCCACCTGCACGACAGCCACAGGGGTGTGGAAGCTACGAAGCACCGGGCGAGACAAGCTGTTTTTTGGCCAGGCATCGACTCCGACATCGCTAGTTCCGTTCAAGTCTGCGAGCCATGCCAGGTGCTGCAGCCTAGTCAGCAGCAGGAACCCCTCATGAACAACGACAACCCTACGAGGCCCTTTGAGTCCGTCTCTGCGGATTTCTTCGTTGTGGCGGGAAAGTCCTTTCTCGTCATCGCCGACCGGCTCTCAGGGTGGCCTGTTGTCGTTCCCTGCGGAGGCAACACTACTGCCTCTCATACAGTACGTATGTTCTGTCGCTACTTCCGGGAAGTTGGTGTCCCTCTCCGCCTGAGGACTGACGGCGGGCCCCAGTTCACCAGCAACGACTTCCGGGACTGCATGGAGCGATGGGGAGTTTATCATGTGGTGTCCTCGCCACATTATCCCCAGTCCAATGGACATGCCGAGGCTGCCGTAAAGTCCGTCAAGCATCTCATCCTCAAGACGGCACCCTCAGGCAACATTGACTGTGAGAAGTTTGACCGGGGTTTATTGGAATTGCGGAATACCCCAACTTCACAGGTCGCTCCCCAGCACAGATGTTATACGGCCACCCACTACGGTCATGTGTCCCTGCCCATCCTGAGTCCTTCTCGAGGGAGTGGCAGGCCAAGACCGAGGACTGCAATCGTCGTGCAGCCGCCCGTGCTGACCAGGTAAAGGCACAGTACGATCAGCACGCCCGACCCCTTCCCAGGTCGAGTATCGGGCAAACAGTTCGGGTTCAAGACCCGACGTCTCACCGCTGGGACAAGGTCGGGGTTGTCATGGGCTGCGGCAAGACCAGGGATTACGAGGTCCGTCTCCCTAGTGGTCGGGTATGGTGGCGGAATCGCCGCTTTCTTCGTTCAGTACCCTCCCCTCGTGGTGAACCCCTCCCCCATATCCCTGTGAACCCTTGCTTGGACGAGAAAAGTAAGTCCTCATTCAGTGACCCCCCAGTTTTCCCACGTCACTCTCAAAGGCTCCTGGAAAAAGAGTCCGCTCGAGATTGCACTACGAGCGTGAAGGGGGAGGGAGGTGTAGATATATGAGACGAATATGGCTGTAATATGTAACTCTATACTATTTACCATTATTGATTCAGGTCTCTGTATTATATGTTTTATAATCATACTCCCTTTTGCCACCGAGTGTTAGTTCAGACTTTGGGCACATGCGCGCTGTACGCGCTTGCACGGATAGAGATACCCAGAGAGATTCCAAGACAGGACGCTGTTTACCCCTGTCTTAACTCCTTTTTGTGTTTGTCCCAGAAATAGAACTTACGGACTTGACATCAGTGTGTTTCCTTTACCCCTGAATGTAAGGACCACCTGAGTCTCCCACAGACACTATCATCTCTTTTTCTTTATATATTACAATTGCACAGCCTGTTCTACCTGTGTTTGTCTGCACAGAACCATCAGTAAAAGCATAACATTCACTTGATTTACTACTCTCTATGTGTCTGTTAATAGTTTCTAGTGTGACACATCTCATCACATCGGTGTTTAACATTTGGTTACTACCAACAGGAATGTAATTAATTGGAATTGATATATCCAGCCAAGGAGGAATGGCATTAATGGGTTCGTCTGGGGTGATTGGGACATTCAGTTTCAAGAGATTTGCATCACTTTTATGAAGCCACGCCCCAAAGATAGTCTTTTGTGGAAGGTTAGCGAGATAGTCGGGATTACTTAGATGGAACATCAACTCAGTTTGAGCTGTAGTTTGGGGACCATTGTCCTTCAAAACTTTGACACAAAACATGATATTAAGTTGAGCTATCCTCTCAGATAGGGAAGGCAGTCCGAACTCTTTTCTCATGTTTACAATTCTGGTTGATTTTGGGCAACCTAGAATGATGCGCATGGCTTCATTTAGCACTACCTCAAGGCTGTTGAGTTGTTTAGGCGGAATAGTCACAAGATGGAGAGCATGATCGTCAACTACAGAACGAATGAAGCGAAGATACAAAGTACGAGCATAGGTGATGTTCAAGGTTGGTAGCGAGTGATGTTTTTCGTCTCACTCATTTGAGTTGAATCATCCACAACTAAGGTAGGAAGGCTTTATGTCACTTCTGCATCATAATTATTATTAAGTTATTAGGCAAGGCAACCATATACCTTGAGGTACAAGCTTGCCAGAAAATAGACCGGTAATGTTTTTAAAGTTTTCGTTTCTACTCCACCCAGAACACCACCGTTAATTTCTTCGAGAACGGGAAATGCATCTTAAAGATATTACCTCTCCAAGGCCAAACTTCCTAAGATACCATTAATAAGTAACGAACCAATGGAGATGTAACGATATAAGTATCAGATCAGTGATATGCTGAAACACTTAGCTTGGTTATGTAACTAAATTACTACTATCGCTACCAAGGACAACAACAACTTTGGGAGTTAACCATTTCGACGATGTGAAAGCCCCAAAGGATTTTCCAACAACAACTATAAAGACGGTAGTAATCTTATATGGGTGTCATAACTCGTGTGCCTCTCTCGATAAGCCTGGCTGAGGGTCTCTTACCCCTGACGAGCTTCACCTTTTATATGCTTGAGTCACAGTTCAGGAAATTCCAAGTGTTGGGTTCATAGTCCGACTTCAGCCTCATTATGAAATGAAGAATCTACAGTATAAGGAACGTGAATTGAATTAATGTCTGAGCTCACAAAGCGAGTAAATGAAGTTATTACTCGAAGTATGCATCTATTTTATTTACAGACTCAAGTTTGAGATATTTAACCCACACCAGTGTTAACAAATCTATCCTAGTTATGTATATGGAAACTTCAAAAGCATTAAAAATTCATGCATGTAGTAAACTATAACCTTTAATAATGTAAATTGTTTATCACCGCGAGTACAAGAATGATAGAGGCAAACTTCCGAAAATTTTAGTGTCTGAAAAATAACGTTTTCCCTGATAGTGTACTTTGGTCTATGGAAATATAAAAGTTAAGTAGTATGTGACCATGGCCGTGTATAATTACGTCTTTCTTCTGCGTTCAGTTTTAATATTTATGGGATTAGTAAAATGGAATCATGTTGGTTTGTTTTTATGATGGAGTAAATAAAACAAATGTAACAATGTTCAATAATACGAGTATTCAAGAAATAATTTTCGAGTTAACAATTGTTGAAAGTCATGAATCATCGAAGATATTTTATCCTACAACACATACCAAACAACCTCTATTGCCCCGACTGCATGACGGCGTTTGTCATCATTACTAAGGCTCTTGAGTGACTTACTCATGCACATCACCAGACCCAATGGCCACTTTTCGCTGAATGAGGTACAGCTGCTGGAATCTGATCCATAAGATGTTATGTAAATTTTTCTTTCCCCAGGTATGAGGATCATGGTATTACTGAGGTTCTGATCTCGTATGACGCTGGTCCTTCTGTTGTTTAGCTCGTGGATTCTGTCCCACTTTTCTGGACGGGAATTTTCCCATCATTTTATGGAATTGTTAAGGGGCCCAACAGTACTGCAATACTCGTATATGCTGGGTAATAATAATAATAATAATAATAATAATAATAATAATAATAATAATCAACGGCTTATTAAGATAACATGGCAGCCGTAAGGCTTAAAATATACAATGATCAGAGGTGATAGGTGGGAGTGATTTAAGAACATAAGAACATAAGAAAATAAGGAATCTGCAATAGGCCGGTTGGCCTGTGCATGGCAGCTCCTGTCGAGAGTTACTACCACGCTCTATCATCCATGAATCTATCTAGCCTCCTTTTGACACTTTCCAGAGTTCCCGCACTTACTACAAAGTTGCTAAGCTTGTTCCACTCGTCCACCACCCTATTTGTGAACCAGTTTCTTCCTATCTCCCTCTTAAACCTAAACTTATCCAACTTGAATCCGTTGCTCCGAGTCCTATCCTGCTCGGATATTATAAGAACTTTATCTATATCCCCTTTATTGATTCCTTTCACCCACTTAAATACTTCTATCATATCTCCCCGCACTCTTCGTCTTTCTAGGGAATGCAAGTTAAGTTTCGTTAACCTATCTCGATATGGAAGGTTTCTAAGTCCCGGAATCATTTTCGTCATTCTTCGCTGCACCAACTCTAGTGAATTTATATCCATTCTATAATAAGGGCACCAGAACTGAACCGCATAATCGAGGTGCGGCCTGACTAGCGCAAGATATAGTTGCAATAAGACCTCTGCACTCTTGTTACTTACACTTCTAGATATAAAACCCAATACTCTGTTTGCCTTATTTCGAACTTTAACCCACTGTTTTCTATGCCGTAGGTCCGGGCTTACAAGTACCCCTAGGTCTCTTTCACATGCCGCCAAGTCTTGGGAAAGAAGCAGCTCAGCCAATATGGCAGGAAATGAGTAGGGCAGCAAAATATAACAACCTGTGCATTATGGGGGATTTCAACTTCAGAAATATTGACTAGGACAACATTGTAGGTGACTATGAATCTGAAGACTTCCTAGACGCAGTACAGGACAATTTTTTGAAACTAATTACAGAGCCTACTAGAGATGACAATATATTAGACCTAGTATTAACAAATAAAGAAAATATTATCAGAGATATCACAGTAGGGGAAGAACTAGGTAACAGTGATCACAGAGAAATCAGGTTCACCCTAAATTGGGAAACGAAAAACAATGACAATATGGTCAGAGTCCCAAACTTTCGGTTGGCGGATTATCAGGGGTTAAGAAGGTACCTAGGTGAGGTCACCTGGAAACATTCACGTCAGTCCCCAGTAGGAAGGGATGAGGTCATAGATGACACAACAATTGATCATGACTATAATATATTCACTAGTATACTACATAAAGCACAAGAACAAAATATACCACACAGAAAAATTTGGTCAAATAAGAATGAGCCAAGGTGGATGACCAGAAAACTTAAAAATCATAGGAATAAAGAAAGGAATTTATAAGAAATTAAAGGGAGGGGAGGAGCAGCTCAGAAATAGGTATAATGAACTATCTGGGAATGTTAAGAAAAATGTAAGGAAAGCAAAGAGAGACTATGAAATCAAAATAGCAAGAGAATCCAAGGCGAATCCCAAGGGATTTTTCCAGGTATATAGAACAAAGGTCAAGGACAAAGTTGGACCCTTAAAGTCAGGGAGGGGGAAAGTGATAAATAGCAGTGAAGAAATAAGCAAAGCATTGAACAGCTACTTCTTATCTGTTTTCACAGAAGAAATTCGCGAGGAAATTCCAGAGGTGGAACTGATATTTAGGGGAAAGGAAGAAGAAAAATTAAAGAATATCACTATCAGAAAAGCGGATGATCTTATGAGGATAAATAAACTAAAGAAGACAAAATCCCCAGGACCGGATGAAACTTTTCCTCCAGTCTTGAAAGAGTGTAGGGAACAGATTAGCGGACCCCTAGTAAATATATTTACAAAATCATTAGACACGGGAGTTGTGCCAGACTTGTGGAAGCAGGCATATGTGGTACCCATATTCAAAAAGGGAGATAGAGCATCAGCGTCAAATTACCGGCCGATCAGTTTGACGTCAGTAGTGGGGAAATTTCTTGAATCAATTATAGCAGATAGCATCCGATCGCATTTAGGGAAAACCAAATTAATCTACGACTCTCAAAATGGGTTTACAAAGGGAAAATCTTGTCTAACAAATCTGCTGACGTTTTTTAGGAAAGTATTCGAGGTAGTAGATAATGACGAAAATTACGATGTTAATTACTTAGATTTTAGCAAAGCATTTGACAGAGTACCGCATCAGAGACTTCTGAGAAAAATTAAGGCTCATGGTATCGAGGGGAAAGTTATAAATTGGATAAAATCATGGCTCACTGATAGAACGCAGAGGGTCAGCGTAGATGGTGTTAAATCTGAGTGGGGCTGTGTAACCAGTGGGGTTCCCCAGGGGTCAGTACTAGGCCCACTCTTGTTCATAATCTATATAAACGATCAAGATACTGGGATCAGCAGTGACATAAGCAGGTTTGCGGATGACACCAAAATAGGGCGGCAGATTAATTCAGGGCAGGATGCAAATGCATTACAGGAGGATCTAAATAAACTGCAGGGGTGGTCAGAAAAATGGCAAATGAAAATCAACACCAGGAAGTGCAGCGTACTTATTATTGGAAGAACAAATACTGTCAATGTATACAGCCTTAACAACATCAACCTAGAGAAGTCGACTTGTTAAAGAGACCTAGGGGTTCTTGTAAGCCCGGACATACGGCTTAGAAAATAGTGCATTAATGTTCGAAATAAGGCAAACAGAGTATTGGGTTTTATATCTAGAAGTGTAAATAATAAGAGTGCAGAGGTCTTATTGCAACTATATCTTGCTCTAGTCAGGCCGCACCTCGATTATGCGGTTCAGTTCTGGTGCCCTTATTATAGAATGGATGTCAATTCACTGGAGTCGGTGCAGCGAAGAATGACGAAAATGATTCCGGGACTTAGAAACCTTCCATATCAGGATAGGTTAAAGAAACTAAACTTGCATTCCCTAGAAAGACGAAGAGTGCGGGGAGATATGATAGAAGTATTTAAGTGGATGAAAGGAATCAATAAAGGGGATATAGATAAAGTTCTTATAATATCCGAGCAGGATAGGACTCGGAGCAACGAATTTAAGTTGGATAAGTTTATGTTTAGGAGGGAGATAGGAAGGAACTGGTTCACAAATAGGGTGGTGGACGAGTGGAACAAGCTTAGCAACTTTGTAGTAAGTGCGGGAACTCTGGAAAGTGTCAAAAGGAGGCTAGATAGATTCATGGATGATAGAGAGTGGTAGTAACTCTCGACAGGAGCTGCCATGGGCAGGCCAACCGGTCTATTGCAGACTCCTTATTTTCGTATGTTCTTATGTTCTTATATGGTGGAAGTGGGGAGATTGTCACTTGATTGACAAAAACTTTAATACAAAAATATAAGAAACAAAGAGTCAATATCTAGATTAACTATAGATCTGGTAGTAACTCTCGACAGGAGCTGCCATGGGCAGGCCAACCGGTCTATTGCAGACTCCTTATTTTCGTATGTTCTTATGTTCTTATATGGTGGAAGTGGGGAGATTGTCACTTGATTGACAAAAACTTTAATACAAAAATATAAGAAACAAAGAGTCAATATCTGGATTAACTATAGATCTGGTATTGTTTGAGCTGGACTTGTAAACATTCTTGTGACCTGATGTTGGCGCCCACTGTTTGGATGGCCGGTGCGTCATACCTGGGTGCTAATCCGCTACCTCACTACAGCTGCAGATGCACCACGTGGTCAGGTAGGTCCTCAGCTCAAACAGGGTGTTGGAGAAGGTTTTTGTTCCTCACGTGATGAAGATAGGAATTCATAGTTCTTCACCTGGGTGGAGTAGGGAGTCATCATTTCTCTCCTGATGTAGTTAGGAGTCTTTCTTTGCTTCTCATCCAGTGTTGGTGGTGGCGAGTGTACAGTGGACAGGGTGTGTCTGGTTAGGTCAGGTCATCATTGACCGCTAAATACTGATTGTCGCTCTAACAGTTGTTTCATTCTTTCGAGTTGAAATTGTCACTTTTGTATATCACTTGTGAGTTTTTTTTTTTTTTTTTGTATTGGGAACTGCCCTACATCCTTGTGTAAGGTTAAGCGCAGAAGCGTTTACAGTGCCCAACAGGGAAGCATGCTAAGTTCATGCTTGCCTTTATGTCTCATGAGTTAAGGGAGTAGAAGCCTGAAGAGTCAAGGGCATAGAAGCCTGAAGAGTCAATGGTTTATGTTATCAAGTTATTGGAAGCTCCAACAACTTGTCCGTGAATACGAATTCGCAACTTGTGATTTACACCAGGTACCTACGTTATTGTTCGGTGAACAGGGACTAATGGGGGCTAGGAAGTATGTCCAAACAACTTCCACCGGCCCCGGAATCGAACCCGTGACATCTCGCTTGCGAAGGCAAGAGCGGTACCACTCTACCACCAGCACCCCACTTGTGAGTTGATGGTCAGTCTTTGCACTGTACAGTTGGTGGGAGGATGTTGATAAATCCAGATGGGGAGGAGGAAATGGGGAAAGGGAGGGCCCGACAAACCAGGTTGGCAGCTGTCTCCATGGTCAAGAGACCACGGGCAGCGCCGACGTCCTCGCCCTATGAAGGCTGGAGATGTGTATCAGGGATGATCTTTATCTCTGTGACTGCCATGGATTCAAAGTTATTTTGAAATTAGACGTAAATTTGTACGATTCAATACATTGCCTTTTAAAATGCATCTGATTCCGTGAATCAGGAGGTACTAAAAAGTTTGTCAACTAACTCCTGGATTTTCGGCAGAACTGTTGACTTTACACCCGGGTTGTACTTGGGCTTCCAACGGGCAACGTTGATGCCTTCCTCCCATACTTGTAATATATTGATTATTTGTGAATTTATATGAACTGCCGTCAGTGTTAGCTATTTTTAAGATAAGAGATTTTGGTTGCCGATTAATTTATTTCTTATTATTTTCATTTTTGAAAAATTACGGATCTTCGTTCTAACTTTTAAGATCGAGAGTAAACAGATGTCAGAACTGTTATTACATGCTTTCTTAATTAAGCACAATAATTCCGAGCGTTTGAAGGCGTTTCAGAAATTGATGTTTAACCCAGTGAGTGGCTTTGGTTTCTCTCAGTTTAATATAGCGCCAGAATAAAGTACATTAGAGCGACACTACTCCTTAAAGGGTTCATATACTCATATCTAATGAGAAGACAAACTCAATGTGAGATGGAGTAATTCTCTTGATGGTCTGAAACACAGCGAAGACTGGCCTGACACATAGTCAGTAAGTGCATGAGTCTGGTTTACGATGTCAGACATCTCTCAACTAGAGTGTTTGGCTCTGCTTTATAGACAGATTAATGTAGGTGTCCTCGAGAGGCTGGCACTCCATCCCTTAGTTGACAGACTTGTATTAACACCTATTTGAGGACGGTTAAACATATTTTAGTTATCAGTGTCTCCGCTTAGGTCATGGAGTATCACTAGAATGGCTTTTTTGTCAAACCAGAGATCATTCTTCGACACAGACGTGAAATGCTAAAGTCCTTTTCAGTAACATGGGGTATACTGAATACTTCGCCCAGAGGTCTCTTGAAAATGAAAATAAATGAAGTAAGGATACAAGGGGAGAGAGGCCAACTCGTGGTCGAAGGAAGTCGGGAAGTATTTCTTGGAGTAACTCAGGGTAAGAAGAGTGTTATCCCAAGAGTCCTGGAACGAAACGACGTTTGCCGTAGCACTGTGGTTCTGGTATATGCTCCTACCCCCACCACCTTATCTGACCTCTCTCTCTCTCTCTCTCTCTCACCACGTTAACATCATTATAGGAACAAGAAAGTTTCCTACCGTGAAACAATATTGTCCCAATATTGCTAGAGAATAAACTTTCATCTCTCCCCACCCCCAACGTGGCGAGGAAGAGAGAGCTCCAGAACTTATGCTATGTAAAGGGAGAGTGAGTCCTCCTCCACTTCATCACGGAAGAGAAGCCTCCACCCCCTTCCACTAAAACCTCAACTCTTTTACCACGGAAGATATTCCCACTCGCCTCCCGCTTGCTTCCCAGCAGTGCAAGAGGCTCGCCATTTATCCCAACAGAACTGGTGTCTAGACGTGTATGATCCTCATTCCTCACACGAAAGAAAATATATTCACCAGTTATCTTCTGACGTCACTAGTACGCGGCTTGGTGTTTCCACTTATGTTTCCACTTATATATATATATATATATATATATATATATATATATATATATATATATATATATATATATATATATATATATATATATATATATATATATATATATATATACACTTATATAGTATGTGTTAGAGTCAAGATCCCTGGCCCTGGGCTTTATATTCTAATGTCATTAATGTGAAGCTTACATTCTGTTTAAGATTATTTGTTCTGTGTGATTGGCATGCACTGGTACCTGTACATGGCTGTACAGTCATATGTCGAGTATGTCTTCATGCAGACATTTGCCCGAAGCTTTATGTGCGTGTACTGTATGTGTGTTTAATCTTTATGTAATTCATACACGAGTGGCTATGTGTACATGTTATATATCATGCTGTTTGTGTAATAATTTTCTTGACTGATTACAATTTCCTTGGCAACCAGAAGTGAAGGAACATATTTGAAAGTGTATTAACATAGTTTTAAACGAAAGACACATTTGTGAGTGTACGAACACACATGTGAATAAAGGAACATTTGTGAATGAAAGAATATTTCCTGCTGAAAGAACATAATTGTGAGTGAAGGAACACATTAAAGGAACGTGTCCATGAGTAAAGTAATACCTCAGTGAATCAAGCATCATCCAAGTCATTGCCTTAACACCGCGAAATCCTGTGTGACATCATTACGCGAACCATTACCATGACAACGCTTGGTCAATTTTGGCGTGATATCCACCGGAAGTTTATCAAGTTGACCATGCCACTTGGTGATGAAATCTATAACGTGTGGTACAAATCCGCAGCGCCTCTCTCGAGTTGATTTGGGGACACAAAGACGAGACAGACAAACATGACCCACAACAATCCTCTGGGAGTAACGTGAGACAAGGGACACACCTACGAGTGAAGGGACACACCTACGAGTGAAGGGACACACCTACGAGTGAAGGAACACACCTACGAGTGAAGGGACACACCTACGAGTGAAGGAACACACCTACGAGTGAAGGAATACACCTACGAGTGAAGGAACACACCTTTGAGTGAAGGAATAAACCTGTAAGTGTTGGAACGCACCCCTGGGTGTATGAACACACCTATGAGTGTAAGAACACCTGTGAGTGAAGGAACACATTTGAATGAATGAACACACGTGTGAGTGAAGGAACACACTTCTGAGTGTAGGAACACACCTGTGAGTGTAGAAACACCCCCCTAATTGAAGGAACACACCTGTGAGTGAAGGAACACACCTTTGAGTGTAGGAACACACCTGTGAGTGCAGGAACACACCTGTCATTGAAGGAACGCACCTGTGAGTGTCGGAACACACCTGTGATTGAAGGAACACACCTGTGAGTGTCGGAACACACCTGTGATTGAAGGAACACACCTGTGAGTGTCGAAACACACATGTGATTGAAGGAACACACCTTTGAGTGAAGGAACACATCCCCGAGGCGTAGGAACTCACCTGTGAGTGAAGGAACACACCTGTGAGTCATGGAACACACCCGTGAATGTAGGAACACACATGCGAGTGAAGGAACGCATTCCCGAGTGTAGGAACACACCTTTGAGTGAAGGAACACATCCCCGTGTGTAGGATCACACCTGTAAGTGTAGGAACACTCCTGTGAGTGAAGGAACACACTTGTGAGCGAAGGAGCACACCTGTGATTGAAGGGACACACCTGTGAGCGAAGGAGCACACCTGTGAGCGAAGGAGCACAACTTTGAGTAAAGGAACACATCCCCGAGTGTAGGAACAAACCTATGAGTGTAGGAACACACCTGTGAGTGTCGAAACACACCTGTGAGTGAAGGAACACACCTGTGAGTGAAAGAACACATCCCCGAGGCGTAGGAACTCACCTGTGAGTGAAAGAACACACCTGTGAGTTAAGGAACACACCTGTGAATGAAGGAACACACTTGTGAGTGAAGGAGCACACCTGTGAGTGAAGGGACACACCTGTGAATGTAAGAACACACCTGTGAGTGAAGGAGCACACCTTTGAGTAAAGGAACACTTCCCCGAGTGTAGGAAAAGGCCTATGAGTGTAGGAACACACCTGTGAGTAAATGAGCACACCTGTGAGTGAAGGAACACACTTGTGAGTGAAGGAACATCCCCCTGATTGAAGGAACACACTTGTGAGTGAAGGAACACACCTTTGAGTATAGGAACACACCTGTGAGTGTAGTAACACACCTGTGATTGAAGGAACACACCTGTGAGTGTCGGAACACACCTGTGATTGAAAGAACACACCTGTGAGTGTCAACACACCCAGGAGCCGAAGCTGAACACACCTGTGAGTGTCGAAACACACCTGTGATTGAAGGAACACACCTGTGAGTGAAGGAACACATCCCTGGAGGCGTAGTGGAACTCACCTCTGAGCAAGGAACACACCTGTGATTGAAAGCAACACACTCCAGAAAGTGTCGGAACACACCTGTGATTAAAAGAACACACCTGTGAGTGTCGTAACACACCTTTGAGTGTGTAGGAACACACCTGTAGTGTAGGAACACACCTGTGATTAAAGGGAACATACCTGGTGGGGTGTAGGAACACACTTGTGAGCGAAGGGACACACCGTGAGTGAAGGAGCACACTCCAGAGTGAAGGATGCACACCTGTGAGTGAAAGAAGAACACATCCCTCGAGGCGTAGGAACTACCCAGAGTGAAAAGCAAACTCACCTCTGAGTGAAGGAACACACCTGTGATTGAAAGAACACACCTGTGAGTGTCGGAACACACCTGTGATTGAAAGAACACACCTGTGAGGTTCGTAACACACCTTTGAGTGTAGGAACACACCTGTGAGTGTAGGAACACACCTGTGATTGAAGGAACACACCTGTAAGTGTAGGAACACACTTGTGAGCGAAGGGACACACCTGTGAGTGAAGGAGCACACCTGTGAGTGAAGGATGCACACCTGTGAGTGAAAGAACACATCCCCGAGGCGTAGGAACTCACCTGTGAGTGAAGGAACACACTTGTGAGTCACGAAATACACCCGTGAATGTAGGAACACACATGTGAGTGAAGGAACGCATCCCCGAGTGTAGGAACACACCTGTAAGTGTAGGAACACACGTGAGTGAAGGAACAGATCTTTGAATGATGGAACATATCTCCCGAGCGTAGTAACACACCTCTGAGTGAAGGAACACACCTGTGAGTGCAGGAACGCACCTGTTAGTGAAGGAACATACCTTTGAGTGAAGGAACACACCTGGGAGTGAAGGAACACACCTGTGAGTGAAGGAGCACACCTGTGAGTGAACGAACACACCTGTGAGTTAAGGAACACAGCCGTGAGGGTAGAAACATATCTGTGATTGAAGAAACACATCTTTAATTGAAGGAAAGCATTTATTAGTCAAATAACATAGCTGTGACTGCAGGAACGTATTTGTAAGGTAAGAATCGCGTAAGTTTTGGAGGGAACGTGTTTGCGACGTAAATGGGATTTACCGTTGGTTAGTGAGGCTGGGGGAGTATAATAGTATGGGAAGGGACCTCCGGTAAGTGTGAAAGGTGTGGACAACTGCAGCTGTAAGGTGACAGTGCCACATGTTATGGAGCATAAAACATATATATATATATATATATATATATATATATATATATATATATATATATATATATATATATATTGTATATATATAGAGTATATATATATATATATATATATATATATATATATATATATATATATATATATATATATATACATATATATATATATATATTTTTTTTTTTTTTTTAAGAAAGGTGCAAGTCCTCGTGTAAATGAGGTACACATTACTGTATGTTTCATGAAAAAAATGTTTGTAGAAAAGAAACAGATTATAATATGTATAAGTGAATGAGGAGAGTGCAATAATTCGATGCGGTATTAACAGAATTCGTAGCCAAGATCTGTCCGTTAAGCTCCTTGATTTGTGTGTAGTATATTTGCTCGTCTTCACAATAATTAGAGCCTCCAAGCTGAGGACGAGCAGGTGAGCATTTACGAGGCCATTTGTGTAATTGTAAAGCAGGCGTTGTAACACATCCTGGCGCGGCCATTCAGCTCCAGCACGAACTATCTCCATGATCTGAACTTTATACCGATTTATATGCCTGTAATTCCTACTACCGGCAACTTTATGGGTAAATTTACAACTCCTGAATGGCCATGGGAGGCAGTATTCAACACCCTTGATATTTATCAGTCTGCACACTCATCTCCATAAATCTTCTTCATGCAGGTAAATTGGAGTGTTGGGTACATATAAAGACTCAGTAATGTTATAAAGATGTATATTAATGACGTCATTAACCAGAGAACGCTCACAACATAAATATAAAGTCGATGTTTATGTTCAGGCAAGAAAAACTAGAAGCAGAAGATGCAAAGAACATGTACTGAGTTACATGCATACAGAGGATTTTTATGTTACCTGTTATTATGTGAAATTGTTATGTCATTTTTATGTATTTCTGATAATACTGAAATTTTTAAGAATAATATAGCAGCAATCACCTCCCCTTCAACCTGGATATTTACAGCCATCATGAACGAATTAATAACTTTTATTTTCATATTTTCATTTTGTAATCGTATTTTAGTTGTTAAATAAAAAAATGCAAAAGAAAATATTTGTAAATATAAAGCATTAGTTTATTTCATGTGGTTTCTGCCTCATACAAAAACTATACACACATACAGAAATTGATATGGTTACGCCTACAAACACCACTGTAAGTGAAAAACTTTAACAATAAATAATTTATCCAGTTGACAATGCTATTTATGAAGTGTAACACAGGTAATTAATAATAATAATAATAATAATAATAATAATAATAAAAATAATGAATAATAGTAATACTAATAATGAATAATAGGAATAATAATAATAATAATAATAATAATAATGAATATTAGTGATAATAATAATAATAATAAGAAGAAGAATAGTTAAGTGACCAACATAATCATTTTACACAACAAACTATGTATATTCAGCATAACAGTTTACGTTATGATTCCTTGAGCGTTAGATTTGATCGTTTAACCACGTGTAGTGATCAACACAGTCATACAAGGAGGTAAAATGGTGCACATGTGTATTTATCGTATGACTACATAATACATAGTCTTAAGCTTTACTCTTTTCAGTTATCTTACGTCACAGTCACTTTTTTTCTTAAATTTTTGGGTGCTAGACTGATGGTACCAAGCCTGTAGCCCCGCACTAAAGCAGCCATTGAGTAATTTTGGTCACTTGCCTGACTTACCAGATGATGAGGTTTGTTTTAATTCGTGTTTAGCTTTAGTCTGCTTTTCACGCGCTCAAATTTTATGTACCGTGTAGTTCAATTACTTATCGTTTTTGGTGTAATTATGGAAAATATTAATTTCGTATGATGTTTTTGTTCTATATTAGTATCTGAGAGTAGAGGCGAATTAAGTGATTGGTCACTAATGTAATCTTCAAGTAAACATCATCACAACAGGTACAAACCCTGCCAGCGAACCATTACCATGACAGAATGAATATCAAAATAGATATACTTTTTGTACACATACAGTACTTTAATGTAATCACCGCAATAGACTGTTTCACATCGTTTTCTTAACCGTTCAAAACTCTTGGTAAAATTTGGCATGATTTGCACAAGGAGTTTATTACATTGACAGTGTCACGTGTTGTTGGCCTTGCATAAACCACTTCTCACTTCAATAATTGGAAGGATAAGCTAGCGACCAGTTAATTGGTTTAAAGCTGTAGATTAAACACATGTAATATAAGGTATTTCGGTATAGAGGTCTGGTATGTAATTATTCTGTGGTATGCAGCAGCAGCAGTGTTTCCCTGCTGCGATTTCAACTTTTCAGGCTTAGATTGGAAAAATCAACTTAGCGATAATGAATCTGAAGATTTTCTAGAAGATAGTTTTTTATATCAATTCATAAACTCGCCCACTAGAGGAAATAATATCCTCGATTTAGTTCTCAGTAATAATGAAAATCTAGTAAAAGATGTTGGGATTGGAGACGAACTAGGAAACAGTGATTATAAAGCCATATATTTTAACATATTATGGAATGGCAGGAAGAAGCTACTTATGAACAATTTATTGCGACAATCCATAATGCTCAAAATAAACACATCCCTAAAAGAAAATTCAGATCGATACGGAACATACCAAAATGGATGAATAATAGACTCTTAGATCTTCTAGGGAAAAAGAAAGGAGTATATAGAAAAGTTAAGAAAGGCGAAAATCACTTACTTGGTTACTATCAGAACCTAACAAGACAGGTAAAAACAGAAATTAGGAAAGCAAAGAGAAATTATGAAATCAAGGTAGCAAACGAGTCGAAAAATAACCCCAAAGCTTTTTATCAACTGTATAAATCAAAGGTTAGAGATACAATAGGTCCCCTTAAACCACGACAGGAGATATGACTGATGATGAGTTAGAAATGTGTAGTACGTTAAATAGTCATTTTCGCTCCGTGTTCACAAATGAAACCTAGCACAGTTTCCAGAAGTTCATAAGGTATATAACGACAGTATAGAAAATATGTTGATGAATATCAATATTACTAGTAACGATGTGCTTAAAGTAATTAACAAACTGAAGCTCTATAACCGCCTGGTCCAGACGAGGTAAATGCTAGAGTATTAAAAGAATGTAGAGATGAGTTGAATAATCCATTAGCAGTTTTATTTAATAAGTCATTAGAATCGCCTAGTGCAGCGGAAACTTGCAAATGTAGTTCTGATTTTCAAAAAGTGATAAATCAATTGCATCAAATTACCGTCCCATTAGTCTCACGTCAATCATAGGCAAGTTGCTAGAGTCAATTATTGCTACGAAAATCAGAAGCCACCTTGAAACATTCAATTTAATTCATTCTTCTCAGCACGGGTTCACCAGGGACGTTCTTGTCCTCCAAATTTGCTTAGCTTTTTCTCGAAGTATATGAAGGTAGATAATGATAAGTCATATGATATAATTTACTTAGATTTCAGAAGCATTCGATAGAGTCCCCTCGAGAGATTGATAAGGAAGGTAGAAGCACATGGAATAGGTGGATCATTATTAAAATGGATTAGGTCATGGTTAACTGGTAGGAAACAAAGAGTCAGCATAAATGGATTTAAGTCAGACTGGGTGCGGTCAAAAGCTGAGTTCCCCAGGATCTGTATTAGGCCCTCTGCTGTTTGTTATATTCATTAATGATCTTGATTTAGGTATAACTAGTAGGATTAGTAAATTTGCAGATGATACCAAAAGAGAGTGATAAATTCAGACAGTGACTTTGAACACCTTCAAAGAGATCTAGATACCTTACATGAGTGGTCAGTAGACTGGCAAATGAAATTTTGATACTGATAAATGCAAGGTACTACAGATAGGAAGACGAATACAAACGTTAAGTATAAACTAGGTAACAAGATAGAAACTCAGATTGTGAAAAAGATCTAGGTGTATTTGTAGGCAACGACTTGAAACCTAGAAACAATGTATTAGCGTTCGCAACAAGGCAAACAGGATTCTTGGGTTCATATCTAGGTCTGTGAGTAACAGAACTGCTGACGTTATCTTGAAACTTTACCTAGCATTAGTGAGGCCATGGATTATGCGGTTCAGTTCTGGTGTCCTTATTATAGAATGGACATAGATTCTTTGGAGAGAGTACAAAGAAGAATGACAAAAATGATCCATAATATTAGAAACCTTCCATATGAAGAAAGACTGAAAAACTTAGGCTTACATTCATTAGAGAGGCGTAGAGTTAGGGGAGATATGATAGAGGTGTACAAGTGGGTAAGTGGGATAAATTCCGATTCAGAAAGGATATAGGCAAGCACTGGTTTGGTAATAGAGTTGTGGATATGTGGAATAGGCTACCGAGTGCTATAGTAGGATCGGGGACGCTGGGGAGCTTCAAGACGAAGTTGGATAGGCACATGGAAGTGCTGGGATGGGTGTGAAAGGGATCTGCCCTGTATGGGCCAGTCGGCCTCCTGCAGTATCCCACTTTCTTATGATCTTATGTTCTTATTATCAAGGATTATAACGGTGTGTCTTGTTGTGGTGGTTAATATGCTCATTTCTAAGTAGGTCTTGGACAGATTTTCGGCTAGGGTGGTACTATGAGTATTTTTTATTTTTTTTGGTATTCGGCAGATGAGTAACAACATCGATATAAAACATATAAGTGAAAATATCATTGATTTGTTTCTAGGTAATGGTTAGCTATCACTATCCTCTAACTACCGCCCAATCAGTCTAACATCAATAGTAGGCAAATTACTGGAAGCAATCATTTCAAACTCTATTCGAAATCACCCTAGAAGCACCGATTGATCAATGATTCCCAGCATGGCTTCACAAGCGGACGTTCTGCCTAACTAATCTATTAACATTCTCCAGTTTTCGAATCAGTGGACGAGGCCACAATTATGATGTGGTATATCTCGACTTTAGCAAAGCCTTCGACAGAGTCCCCACGAAAATAATTAGTAATGGAAAAGCTCTCATGGCATCAAAGTGACATCCTTAAATGGATTAGGGCGTGGTTACAGGACAGGAAACAGCGAGTGAGCATTAACGGCACTAAGTCCCATTGACAAACGCCATGGAGTTCCCCGGCTCAGTACTTGGACCATTATTGTTTATTATATACATAAACGACATAGATATCGGCATAGACAGCAACATAAGTAAATTTGCTGATGACACTAAAATAGGACGTGTTATCAAATCTGACGAGGACTCGGCAAAACTACAGGAAGATCTAAACAAATTTTTCCAATGGTCTGAAATGGCAGATGAAATTCAATGTCGACAAATGTAAAGTACCAGTATAGGAGATGTAAACAGGGAAACCAGATACCAGATGAACAACGATACAAGAGAACCGACTGCGAGAGAGATTTAGAGTAATGATAAGTAGGAACCTGCCAAGTAAACAATGTGTTTTTGCTCGTAACAAGGCTAATAAAGTACTTGGGTTCGTACAAAGGAGTGTTAGTTACAAGACTAGCGAGGTCATCCTAAACTGTATCTTGCTCTTGTGAGACCACACCTGGATTACGCAGTTCAGTTCTGGTCACCGTATTACAGAATGGATATAGAACTTGAAAGAATTCAGAGGAGAATGACAAGACTAATCCCGGCATTAGGAACCTTTTAGAGACAGGTTAAAGCATCTTAATTTGCACTCAGAGACGTAGAGCGAGGGGCGACCTGATAGAGGTGTATGGGAAGGCGGGCTAAACAAAGGGACATTACAAAGGTACTCAAATTATCCAACCAGGAGCGAACTCGTAACAATGGTTTTAATTAGACAAATTTAGATTTAGTGAAATAGGTAAACACTGGTTTGGAAACAGAGTAGTGGATGAATGGAACAAGTTACCAAATATCATCATTAACTCGAATACGCTGAATTGCTTCAAACATAGGTTGGATGCTCATATGAGCAATAGGGGTTGGGTGTAAACGGGACTGCCCAGTATGGGCCAATAGGCCCGCTGCAGTTTCCTCCATTCTTATGTTCTTATGTTAATTAGTGAGTTGCCTGTTACTTCCTTGATGACCCTCACCCTGGTTAAGGAATTTGATAATTAATCATATGATTGTTTGTTGCGCTGGCGATATCTTCTACACTTTAAACAAATTCACAACTCGGGGCTTAAGTGCCGGCCATACTCGATCAGGAGGGGAGTGACTAAGTTTTTTAACAGTGTGATGTACTCGAGGAGGTACACATGGCGCCGTATCCTCTGAAGTCAACACAACAGATAAGTGACCCAAATTCAAGCTATGACCTGACTAATATACTTGGAATACGGAAAATGAATCTAAATGATTTAACTGTGTATGGAGAGATCAGCCAAATGGCATTATCAAATATAATCAGCGAGTCGTCCCCTCGCCAAAGACTATAAATGTTTACAGAAGGAAGAATTGAAATGATTGAAGTTAGGATACGAACAACTCTCGTAGGATGGGGGTTCCACAGAGCACTAGTCAGGCTAAAAATTAATTTTGGTAACTCCAGGTTCTTCAGAATTAAATTTCAATAGATATTCTCGTGGGCTAATAGAAGGTGCGTGGTGGAGGTGGATGTCACTGCTGAGAGTGGCTCGTCAGAACACTGGGCATGGAAATGTCTATAGAATAGTGAAAGAGATGCGATATTTCTGCTAATGTGCAGTGCTGGGAGGAAGTTCTCCAGCTCTACTGTATATTGGAGTCACAAATTGTATGTGAATGAGAAGACGTGAGAGGAAGTGTGGAGGATGAATGAAGGAAGTGGGTGATAATAAAGTTTTACTAAATGGAACTTACAGAGAGCAAGGATGGCGTGATAAGGAATGATATAGTGTATGTTACGACAGAGATAGGAGGGAGGAGGGGATGGATGGACTGGATTCAACAGGCACAGAAACACTGATGGGAAAGTAATCCGAGGATCCCTACAGTTCTAAACAGCGCTCCATGTCTCCTGGTCTTGGTTACGAACGTATGTGGTCTTCGATTTTTACATGAGCTCTTTGGAGACCACAAATTCATTTATTACTTTTCATGTCTGTTGGAAGGGAGTAGCCAACTGATTAAGTGTGGGTTCAGGTAGAGAGAGTTACCTCATCTCTGGTCATTAATCCACAACTTGGACCTGGCAAAGGTTGACCGAGGTAGGGATTTCCTGAGTCGTGGTCAATTTTCTTAAGCAAAGTGACCCAGGCCACTCAGTCACCTACCATTCTAACTCTTTCATAGTTCATATATATTTTCTGTCTCTGAAATAAGATCACTTCCTGTAAAATTATTATCATTGACACTGGCCTAATTAACTTTCAAGATCGGGATATTTATTGCTCACACTCCACAGCTTTCATTACTTGTTATTTTCCAGGCTTTACTTGTCCTGTCTCTGCCGCCTCACCACTATTTTCACAATACCTCTGACGACCTTAATCAAACCTCCCGATTTATCTTTTGTCAAGCGCATTTTTACCCTCTTTTATCTTCTCTTGTTTTTCATTATTTCTTCTATTTCACATTTATTCTCCTCTATCTTAACCATTGTATCATTGTTAACAATTATCTATAATTAATATTATACCTTTAAAATATTATCCCTTCCCTTTTTAAACTTCACCTGCCGCTTACTGTACACACCACGTCACAAAAATTTTCACTACAGCTCAACTTTTGTCTCCCGCGTACCTAAAAGATTCAGATTAGAAATTAAATGAATAAGGTCCTGTATTTGCTTAGGTTCATCATTTATTCCTCTCTCGTGTGTGTGTGTGTGTGTGTGTGTGTGTGTGTGTGTGTGTGTGTGTGTGTGTGTGTGTGCGCGTGCGTGTGTGCGTGTGTGCGTGCGCGTGTGTGTGTGCGTGTGTGTGTGTGTGTATGTGTGTGTGTGTGTGTGTGTGTGTGTGTGTGTGTGTGTGTATGTGTGTTTAATCAAGTAAAATAAATGGGAGTGCCTAATCTTCATGAGGTTCTGATATTTTGAAAAGAAAAAAGAACAGCAGTATTTAATCTCTCGTAAGAAAGTTATGAGTTGATCTTGTGTAATTCAGTCGTCTCTCAGCAAATACCGGCACTGATGATAGGGGAAATTTTGAGAGGTGTAAACAGAGTAAAAGGTTCCCCGAGCAAGATTAATGACGGGTGGACGCTGATGGATGGTTTCACCCACACGCTTTAATTAGGGAATTTCCCGAGGAGAATGCCACCATTCTCTCAGGAGCACTTTACAAAAACCATAGTGCTCGTGTATGTTTATTATAGCCAATACCTTAAAATATTAGTTTTAAAGTATATTATTATTATTATTATTATCGTCGTCGTCGTCATCATCATCATTATTATTATCATTATTATTATTATTATTATTATTATTATTATTATTATTATTATTATTATTATTATTATTATTATTATTATTATTATTATTATTATTATTATTATTATTATCATTACTCGTTCTTTCTCGCCTTCTTCTCCTGTATTACTATTATTGGTAACATTATTGGTCGAGGGAAGTTCTGCAAAACCTGAATATTGTACTGTAGGATATATCACGCTAACGTGTATACTATTGGGATTAAAACGCCAGCGACTACTTAGTAGCAATGAAGAATTTCACTGGTACAAGCAACCTCTTTCAAATAATTATTATTTTTTTCTATTGAGGACAAACACTTGTCTTCGCCTGCTCACATGCCACTCTTAGGCTCCTGCTGATCAAGGTATAAAGATACTGCTGATGACGTCAACATTTCATCACGAATGTCACGGCTACGTCACAATCCTTTCATGACGTTTAGTTATATTCCAGCAAATCTGAATGTCAACACCAAACTAATAATAGACGTGTTACCAATACATCATCTTTCCCGACGACAAAGTTAATACAAATACTTTGAGAGTAATATAAATTAACTTAAAGCATAAAATTTCCAATGCACTGCTATAATGCTAATAGAACTAATGATGTATTCGAAATATTCTGCAATTGTATTCGGGAACGATTAACAGCATCTGTGGTCTGGACCAACTTCCAGATGTGTTCACTCGTCATCTTGGCCGTCTTCTTGAAGGACCTGATGTTCCTAATGATAGTTTAAAGAATTGATGACATGGGGAAGATTTAATAAACACAATTTGATGTTCTATCTTCCTTAGTCATTGATATCATGTTAAAGAATAAAACCCACACTATGCTATCGTGAATGACTTATGTGTTCACAGTATGACGACCAACGAGTCAGTTTAATTTATCTGAGAAACATTCATCTAACAATCGACAAAAGCAAAGTGAGCAATGAGTTGACGGGAGTTGGCCAAGTATATGATATTCACGCCTTTGATTTTAATTGTCATCAAATAAGTAATTCTTCCTCTGATGAAGTTGTTCACTACGGTCATAACACCAGTAGTAGACCACAGCCAGTTAATAGTAGACCACAGGTCAGAAATAGACATCATTGATAGAGACAAGTTAACAACAATAGACAGTCAAATAGACAGTAGTAGACCACAGCATCTTAACACCAGAGTAGACCACAGCGCATACCGCATTCATAGCCGTCAGTAGACCACAGCCAGTCATAACAAGTAGTACAGGTCATAAGTAGTAGGCCAGTTGATAACAGCAAACAGGCTGGGATAACACTTATCTCACCGAAATAGACGTGGCTTTGGTGCTGTTACCTGGCTGCTCAATCCCTAACCTACTACCGGAATATCAACAAGTTCACGCCAGAAGTTACTATTTCTTAGGAAGAAATAATCAACGAGAATAACAGTGGTGACAATACTTGAACATGTTCACACAGTGATCATACAAAGGAAAGAATGCACAATTTTAGAGTTTTAATCACTGGTGATCCAATGTCCAGAGATAACGCCAAGAGGCTTGTTATATTAATGATGAGGTACCTCATAACACCATCTGTGAGGGAATTACTACACCACGTGAGGCCCCTCATAACACCATCTGTGAGGAATTACTACACCACGTGAGGCCCCTCATAACACCATCTGTGAGGGAATTACTACACCACGAGGCCCTCATAACACCATCTGTGAGGGAATTACTACACCACGTGAGGCCCCTCATAACACCATCTGTGAGGGAATTACTACACCACGTGAGGCCCCTCATAACACCATCTGTGAGGGAATTACTACACCACGAGGCCCTCATAACACCATCTGTGAGGAATACTACACCACGTGAGGCCCCTCATAACACCATCTGGGAGGAGTTACTACACTACGAGTTTGCTATTCAACACCTACATTAATCTGTATGTTCACTGTATGTTCCTTCACCATTCTCTAATGAAGGCTTTTGTTAAACCACCAATGTATGTAATAAGTCATTTATGCCCAATGTATATTTTCAGCCTTCGGGCTGCAGAACTTTTTCAATAAACCGTTAATTATTATTATTATTATTATTAGTAGACCACAGTCAGTCATAACACCAGTACTAGACCACAGCCAGTCATAACACCAGTAGTAGACCACAGCCAGTCATAACACCAGTAGTAGACCACAGCCAGTCATAACACCAGTAGTAGACCACAGCCAGTCATAACACCAGTACTAGACCACAGTCAGTCATAACACCAGTAGTAGACCACAGTCAGTCATAACACCAGTAGTAGACCACAGCCAGTCATAACACCAGTAGTAGACCACAGCCAGTCATAACACCAGTAGTAGACCACAGTCAGTCATAACACCAGCACTAGACCACAACAAATATAACACCAGTAGTAGACCACAGTCAGTCATAACACCAGCAGTAGACCACAGCCAGTCATAAACACCAGTAGACCACAGCCAGTCATAACACCAGTAGTAGACCACACAGTCATAACACCAGTACTAGACCACAGTCAGTCATAACACCAGTAGTAGACCACAGTCAGTCATAACACCAGTAGTAGACCACACAGCCAGTCATGCACACCAGTAGTAGACCACACAGCCAGTCATAACACCAGTAGTAGACCACAGCCAGTCATAACACCAGTAGTAGACCACAGCCAGCATAACACCAGTACTAGACCACAGCCAGTCATAACACCAGTAGTAGACCACAGCTGTCATAACACCAGTACTAGACCACAAGATAGTCATAACACCAGTAGACCAGCCAAATAAGTACACCAGTAGTAGACCACAGCCAGTCATAACACCAGTACTAGACCACAGATAATACAAATACCAGCAGTAGACCACAGCCAGTCATAACACCAGTAGTAGACCACAGCCAGTCATAACACCAGTAGTAGACTACAGCCAGTCATAACACCAGTACTAGACCACAGCCAGTCATAACACCAGTAGTGTAGACCACAGCCAGTCATAACACCAGTACTAGACCACAGCCAGTCATAACACCAGTAGTAGACCACAGTCAGTCAAGTAACACCAGTACTAGACCACAGATAGTCAAGGCACACCAGTAGTAGACCACAGCCAGTCATAACACCAGTAGTAGACCAGCCAGCCGCACACCAGTAGTAGACCACAGCCAGTCATAACACCAGTACTAGACCACAGCCAGTCATAACACCAGTAGTAGACCACAGCCAGTCATAACACCAGTATCAGACCACAGCCAGTCATAACACCAGTAGTAGACCTCACAGTCAGTCATAAACACCAGTACTAGACCACAGATAGTCATAACACCAGTAGTAGACCACAGCCAGTCATAACACCAGTACGGTATTCACAGCTGTCATAACACCAGTAGTACACCACAGCCAGTCATAACACCAGTACTAGACCACAGCCAGTCATAACACCAGTAGTAGACTACAGCCAGTCATAACACCAGCAGTAGACCACAGCCAGTCATAACACCAGTAGTAGACCACAGCCAGTCATAACACCAGTAGTAGACCACAGCAGTCATAACACCAGTAGTAGACCACAGCCAGTCATAACACCAGTAGTAGACCACAGCCAGTCATAACACCAGTAGTAGACCACAGCCAGTCATAACACCAGTACTAGACCACAGCCAGTCAAAACACCAGTAGTAGACCACAGCCAGTCATAACACCAGTAGTAGACCACAGCCAGTCATAACACCAGTACTAGACCACAGCCAGTCATAACACCAGTAGTAGACCACAGCCAGTCATAACACCAGTAGTAGACCACCATCAGTCACACCAGTACTAGACCACAGCCAGTCATAACACCAGTTGTAGACCACAGCCAGTCATAACACCAGTAGTAGACCACAGTCAGTCATAACACCAGTAGAACAGCCAGTCATAACACCACACTAGACCACAGCCAGTCATAACACCAGTACTAGACCACAGTCAGTCATAACACCAGTACTAGACCACAGCCAGTCATAACACCAGTAGTAGACCACAGCCAGTCATAACACCAGTAGTAGACCACAGCCAGTCATAAAACCGTGCGAGCAGACATTTTCATTTCACGAAGTGATAAACTCTTTATTGAGGTGTTGCCTGGCGAAACTGGTGATCACTGTGGCTTCCAAGACAGATGGTGATTTCAAGGGGGTGGGGATAATTCGGGTCGTCACCGGGCGGAACCGGTCACTGCGGCAACAACCGGAATATATTTTTTTATGTACGTATACATAGTGTGCAAGTCTTCTATACATTGCAACGTGTTCAAAAGTCTATTGAAAAATGTTGCAGTGTGATGCGGAAACCGCTAGCAGTAATAATGTGACGGCTGGTGATAGTAGTGGTGTGACGGCTGGTGATAGTGGTGTGACGGCGAGTGGTAGTAGTGGTGTGACAGCAAGTGATAGTAGTGGTGTGACGGCTGGTGATAGTAGTGGTGTGACAGCTGGTGGTACAGTAGTAGTGGTGAGAGAGTTAGTGGTATTATGGTGGTAGTAGTGGTGTGACGGCTGGTGAATAGTGGTGGCGGCGGCGTGATAGTAGTGGTGTGACGGCTGGTGGTAGTAGTGATGTGGCTGCTGGTGGTAGTAGTGGTGGAGAGAGTTAGTAGTATTATGGTAGTAGTAGTGGTGTGACGGCTGGTGGTAGTAGTGGTGTGACAGCTGGTACAGTGTGGTGGAGTTAGTTATTATGGTGGTAGTAGTGTGGTGTGACAGCTGTAGTAGTAGTAGTAGTGGTGTAACGGCTGGTGGTAGTAGTGGTGTGACGGCTGTGGTAGTAATGGTGTGACGGCTGGTGTGTGTGCTGTGTGACGGCTGGTGGTAGTAGTGGTGTGACTGATGTGGTGAGTGAGAGACAGAGTGGTGTATAGTGGTAGTAGTAGTGTGGCTGCTGAGTGGTAGTAGTGGTGTGACGGCTGGTGGTAGTAGTGGTGTGACGGCTGGTGGTAGTAGTGCAACTGCTGGTGGAAGTAGTGGTGTGACGGCTGGTGGTAGTAGTGGTGTGACGGCTGGTGGTAGTAGTGGTGTGGCGGCTGGTGGTAGTAGTGGTGCAACGGCTGTTGGTAGTAGTGGTGTGACGGCTGATGGGAGTAGTGGTGTGAACGGTTGGTGGTAGTTGTGGTCTGACGGCTGGTGGTAGTAGTGGTGTGACGGCTGGTGGTAGGGTGAGAGAACTAGTGGTATTATAGTGGTAGTAGTAGTGTGGCGGCTGGTAGTAGTGGTGACGGCTGGTGGTAGTAGTGGTGACGGCTGGTGGTAGTAGTGGTGCAACGGCTGTTGGTAGTAGTGGTGTGACGGCTGGTGGTAGTTGTGGTATGACGGCCGGTGGTAGTGGTGTGACGGCTGATGGTAGCAGGGTGCGGACGGCTGGTGGTAGTTGTGGTCTGACGGTTGGTGGTAGTAGTGGTGTGACGGCTGGTGGTAGTAGTGGGACGGATGATGGTAGTAGTGGATGTGACGGCAGGTGGTAGTAGTGGTGTGGCGGCTGGTGGAATTAGTAGTGTGACGGCAGGTGTTAGTAGTGGTGTGACAGCTGGTGGTAGTAGTGGTGTGACGGCTGGTGGTAATAATGGTGTGACGGCTGGTGGTAGTAGTGGTATGAAGGATGTTGGTAGTAGTGGTGTGACAGCTGGTGGTAGTAGTGGTGTGACGGCTGGTGGTAATAATGGTGTGACGGCTGGTGGTAGTAGTGGTATGAAGGATGTTGGTAGTAGTGGTGTGACAGCTGGTGGTAGTAGTGGTGTGACGGCTGTTGGTAGTAATCGTGTGACGGCTGGTGGCAGTAGCGGTGTGACGAATTAAATTGATGAATCTTGCCGCTTACAGTGGCTAGTTTATTGTGCACCCCATACTCATCCTGTGAGCGGTAGCGCAAAAGGATTGCAGTGTATGGTTTACAAAGGGTCAGAATAATTAACCCCCGTGGTCAGGATATCCTGGTACTGAATGTTGCAGAGTATTTCAAATAAATTCTTTGTTTATTTCTATACATAAAGGGTAACTTATTAGCAACTGAGTGAGTACAGGCGTGTGAGGCAGTATGTCTGGCCGCACACTTTGTTATTCACATATGCGTGAGAGGTGTTCCAGCACATTGTGTGTTTGGTTCTATACATGGGAACTGACATAGCTACTAAGTGCAAAAAAGTGGATACAATCTTAATATGTCGGCTATCTTGCCATCAGATATGAAGTGTTGTGCCATTTCACACACAGTGTCCCTAAATGGTTATATCTTCACACAGTCGAGGACGTAATGTTCGAGTGTGTGGCCATGTGTTTGGCCGCACTCTTTACATTTAGTCTTGTTCACATCTGCTTGAGAAACATACTGCCAGAGGCACTTATATCCTAACCTTTGTTTATCAGTTACAACATCTTGTAATCTAGTGATCTTGTTACTTGCTCCATATACATATTTCATTTGATACATCTCATCATGGTAAACTATGGATCGACTAGTGCCTGTTTGCACTTGTCTACTTGCGTCAAATGCATCAATAAGTTCCTCTCTAATTACAGTTTTAAGGGTTCTTTTTGACAGACCCAGATTGTATTCAACAGTGCCTTTGTCAGACGCGAGTTTGGCGATCAACTCTGTCATGTTCTTTGAGGCGTACGTGAGAAGGGATCCACAACAGTTTGATCTTGACACCCCGGCCAACAAGGTACGCATATTTGTGTCTGGTTTCAGAGACAAGCGCGTGACAACTTGAGTTGAGGGCGTCAAGGGCAAGTAGTGAGGAAAGAGTCAGTGATGATGAGACTGTCAGTGAAAGTGGTTTTAATGAATTTGATCGCTGTGAGTATGGCAACTAATTCAGTTTAAAGAGTGGATGCCCAGTTGTTAATTCTAACTCCCTTTTCATTTATATTACCGTTAGGTTGAGTCACAACGATAACACTTCCAGCCCTCCCACAAGCGGTGTTAAGAGATCCATCAGTGTAGATGGTCTGTGTGATGCTATCATCAGTCTGTAGGGTGCATATGTGTTCAAGAGCTCTCACTTTGGCAGTGTGTAGGAGATATATACTTTGTACAATTAACTTTTTAGGCAGATATGTTTGTATTGTGATATCGAAGGGAACTGTCCGCCAGGGTGGCAGGAAGCGATGTTGTGTCTCAACTTTGTACAGATGGTCTAGTCCAAACATCTTCATCTGTGTAGCTGTAGTTTGGATCCATTTAGATTCACCAGTCCCATGGTTCATACATTCTACCAATTTTAAGGAAACAATATGACGGCTGGTGGTAATAGTGGAGTGACGGCTGTTGGTAGTAGTGATGTGACGGCTGGTGGTAGTAGTGGTGTAACAGTTGGTAATATGGTGGTAGTAGTGGTGTGACAGCTGGTGGTAATACAGGTGTGACAGCTGGTGGTAGTAGTGGTGTGACAGCTGGTGGTAGTAGTGGTGTGACAGCTGGTGGTAGTAGTGGTGTGACAGCTGGTGGTAGTACTGGTGTGACAGCTGCTGATAGTATGGTGGTAGTAATGGTGTGGCAGCCGATGGTAATAGTGGTGTGACAGCCGATGGTAGTAGTGGTGTGACAGCTGGTGGTAGTAGTGGTGAGAGAGTTAGTGGTATTATGTTGGTAGTAGTGGTGTGATAGCTGGTGGTAGTAGTGGTGTGACAGCTGGTGGTAGTAGTGGTGTGACAGCTGGTGGTAGTAGTGGTGTGACAGCTAATGGTAGACGTGGTGTGACAGCTGGAGGTAGTAGTGGTGTGACAGCTGGTGGTAGTAGTGGTGAGAGAGCCACATGCGGCCTTTGCAGCATTCACCCATGGAGTCAAGCATCGCTGGAGCTACCTGATGCGTACCATCCCTGAGATCGGCCCCCTCTTCCACCCTCTGGAAGAAGCTATCAGTGTCAAGTTCATTCCCAAACTAGTGAAACACCCTGACTTAACCCCAGCAGAAAGAACACTTCTTGCACTTCCACCAAGACTGGGAGGGATGGGACTAACTAATCCAGAGGAGATTGCTGACACTGAACATCAAAATTCACTTAAGCTCACGGCAGCCCTCACTGACCACATAATAGCCCAGAATGCAACAGGGGAAGTGGACACCAGCGAAGTAAATAAGATCCGTAGGTCCATTACAACAGATCGGCAGCACTGCCAAAATGACATGTTGCAGCAACTATTGCTGCAGGTTCCAGAAAATTTGACAAAAAAAGTAGCTATAGCACAGGAGGTGGGCGCCTCGAACTGGTTAACTACGTTACCGATAAGGGCAAATGGTTTCAGCCTTAACAAACAAGAATTTACAGATGCCATTGCTCTAAGGTACGGTTGGCCAGTAGATGGTTTGCCCTCCCAATGCGTGTGTGGCTCTTCCTATGATGGCGATCACGCCATGGTCTGCAAGAAGGGGGGCTTCATATGCATGAGGCATGACGAGGTAAGGGATCTCACAGCAAATATGTTGAAGGAAATCTGCCGGGACGTCATGGTAGAACCGACCCTCCTTCCATTGGATGGCGAGATCTTCCAACACAGGACTTCAAACACATCTAACGAAGCCCGTGTGGACGTCAGTGCTCGAGGATTCTGGACGCGGGGACAGCGAGCTTTCTTTGACATCAGGATTTTTGATCCCATGGCCGCTTGTCACCGTAACCTAGCTCTCGATGCTGCACATAGGAGGAATGCGAACGACAAGTTAAGGGCATATGGGGAGAGAATTCAAAACGTTGATCAAGGCAGCTTCACTCCTCTAGTGTTCACAACCTCTGGTGGGATGGGCCCAAGTGCAAGATGTTTCTACGCCAGACTCGCGGAGTTGATCTCCGAACAGAAGCAGCAGCCCAGAAGTTATGTTACAGCCTGGATGAGATGTCGACTGTCCTTCTCTCTCCTTCGGTCGGCTTTGCTCTGCCTCAGGGGAACGAGAGCTTCTGCCCCTACTCCGACAACTGCTGCAGATATTGACTATGAGGCTACAGTCACTGAATGCCACATAGATCTGCGGCTCAACTAATTTAACACAGATAGGATAGCTTCTTATGTATTAGGATATTTAATATTAAGGTAAATAAATGGTGGCGAAGGTGTGGCTATTGGGGGAGGCTGGAGGCCACATTTAAAAAGAAAAAAAAAAGTGGTGAGAGAGTTAGTGGTATTATGGTGGTAGTAGTGGTGTGATAGCTGGTGGTAGTAGTGGTGTGACGGTGGTGGTAGTAGTGGTGTGACGGCTGGTGGTAGTAGTGTGTGACAGCTGGTGGTACAGTAGTAGTGGTGAGAGAGTTAGTGGTATTATGGTGGTAGTAGTGGTGTGATAGCTGGTGGTAGTAGTGGTGTGACAGCTGGTGGTAGTAGTGGTGTGACAGCTGGTGGTAGTAGTGGTGTGACAGCTAGTGGCAGACGTGGTGTGACAGCTGGTGGCAGTAGTGGTGTGACAGCTGGTGGTAGTAGTGGTGTGACAGCTGGTGGTAGTAGTGGTGTAACAGCTGATGGTAGTAGTGGTTTGACGGCTGGTGGTAGTAGTGGTGTGACGGCTTGTGGTAGTAGTGGTGTGACGGCTGGTGGTAGTAGTGGTGTAACAGCTGGTGGAAGTAGTGGTGTTACGGCTGGTGGTAGTAGCGGTGTGAAGGCTGGAATGACGGCTGGTGGTAGTAGTGGTGCGACGGGTGGTGGTAGTAGTGGCATAACGGCTGAAACAAGTTTGCTCATCCTCACAGATTGCAATGTTTTCTTGGCATGATATATGGAAGAGGGCAGGTTGTCCGGCCAGCGGTCAGCTGGCTGACTTTAGAAGATTTACGAGGGCGAGGTATGACTGGGCTGAAAAACAGGGAAGAGAAATAGTGATTGAAGAGTAGAAGTTAAACAACGTTAGTAACAGTAGGAAAGTTGAATATGATTATGAAAATGAAATGTTTTGTTAAATCTTCATTAGGTAGAGCTTATGGTCTGAAATCGAGAGATATAATTCACTTACGGAGAGTTTCAAAAGTAAAGTTTCAAGTCCAAATCCCTAGACTGAAGTTTCTTATAGAAACAAATACATTTGTACAATTACTTATTTACATTCCCGAACTATTAACTTGTTAGACGGTAAGATTCTGTCAATGTTCTACTGTTACTGTGAAGTGTTCGTCATCTAGTACCACTTGTTCACAATGTTAACTGACGTCATAAAACTAAGTGTTTAGTTAACTTTTTGGCACACTTTTATAAGCTGTTTATAACATAAATAATCTTCTTACCTGAAGACCTCATAATAAATCTTGTCTGTTCAATTACCTCAACTCGAGACAAAATTGGACAAATACAGTCATAAACCACAAGCTAACGGATAACGACGGAGAAATGAGCAATAATCCGAACAGATGTTTTCCATCAGTTTTCACCACCGAAAATTTAAACATGATACCCGAGGCACTGACTATCTACAGAGATCGCGAAGAAAATAGATTAAATGAGATAGTTGTGACCAGTAACGATGTTAGCAAACAAATATATAAACTAAAGCCTAATAAGTCACCAGGTAACGACTAGATATTTGCCAGAGTATTACAGGAATGTAAGTAGCAAACTTGTTTAACATGTCATAAAAAAAACCGATGTAGTACCAGAAAATCCTGGAGGATAGCGAATGTAATTCCGATTTCCAAGAAAGGAGATAGATCACTCTATCCTCTAACTACCTTTCAATTAGTTTAACATCAATTGTAGGCAAATTACTGGAAACAATAATTTCAAACTCAATTCGAAAATTACCTCGAGAAACATGGTTTCAAAAGTGGGCGTTCATGTCTGACAAATCTATTATTAATCTTTTCAACTGTTTTCGAATCAGTGGATGACGGACACGATTATGGTGTGGCTTATCTCGACTTTAGCAAAGCCTTCGACAGGGTCCCCCACGAAAGACTAATGCATAAAGTGGAGGCTCATGGAATTAGAGGAGATATTCTAAAATGGATTAAGGCGTGGTTACAGGAAAGAAAACAGCGAGTAAGCATTAATGGCACTTCATCCGATTGGAGCAACGTCACTAGTGGAGTACCCCAAGACTCGTGTACTTAGACCATTACTTTTATTACATACATAAACGACATAGATATATGGGAGTAAACAGCAGTATGAGTAAATTTGCCGACGACACTAAAATAGGTCATGTAATTAAGTCTAACGAGGACTCTGCAAAACTACAGGAAGATCTAAACAAATTTTTCGCGTGGTCTGAAAAATGGCAGATGAAATTTTATGTGAACAAATGTAAAGTACTTAGTCCAGGAGATGTAAACAGAGAAACTAGATACCAGATGAACAACGATGTTATAGAGAAATCCGACTGTGAGAAAGATTTAGGAGTAATGATAATTAGGAATCTTAAACTAAGACAGCAATGTGCATTTGCTCGAAACAAGGCTGGCAAAGTACTTGGATTCATACAAAGGATTGTTTGTTACAAGACTAGCGAGGTTATCCTAAAACTATATCTTGCGCTTGTGAGACCTCACTTGGATTATGCAGTTCAATTTTGGTCACCGTACTACAGAATAGATATCGAATCCCAAGAAAACATACAGAGGAAAATGACAAGACTAATCCCGGGCATTAGGAACCTTGAGTACAGAGACAGGTTAAAGCATTGAGTTTGCACTCCCTCGAGAGACGTAGAGTGAGTGGCGATATGACTGAGGTGTATAAATGGAATTCAGGGTTAAACAGAGGTGATATAACAAAGGTACTTAAATCATCCAACCAGGAACGAACTCGTAGCGATGGTTATAAATTAGACAAATTTAGATTTAGGCGCGAGACAGGTAAACATTGGTTTGGAAATAGATTAGTGGATGAGTGGAACAAGTTACCAAACATCATCATTAACTCGAATACTCTGGATAACTTCAAACATAGGTTAGATGAATATATGAGCGACAGGGGTTGGGTGTAAACGGGACTGCCCAGTATGGACCAATAGGCCCGCTGCTGTTTCCTCCATTCTTATGTTCCTATATTCTTATGTACTATTTGATGCCTATCAGCCCAGCCTATATGTGATTTTTTTATGATTTAGACTCCAGTCATGAGAGATATCCTCAACGAGCCAGGCTTTGTCGGGAAATTAGAAGAAAACAATAAGAGTTTTTAGTAGTTGGAACACTTGCCATTTAAAATCGGTGAGGTTATGGTTGTGGGGAAGGGTGTGGGAAGGGAAAGAGGTCCAAATTTTAGCAGTAAAGAGAAAGAAACAGCTTCACAACAACCTACTTTACAGTTCCCAAAAGCTACACGGTAACTGTGATAAAGTGGTTGTGTGGCCTCTATGCTGCGACGGGGAAATGAAAGCAGCCAATGCCTTACACATCTCTTCAGTTGGGGGGAATCTTACTCACCATGCGGTAGTTCATAGTCGCCTTAGATTTGTGCTGCGACACTTCTTCCGGCCCAGACGATATTCCATACGCTGTGATCTGCCATATGGCGAAAGGGTGCCCTTCCATCTAATTGGAAATTTTCCGTTTCCTAACCCAGGGAAGGATTTTTCTGAAGCCCTGAATTATCGCCCCATAGCTTCAACTCCATGCCTGTGTAAGCTGTTTGAAAAGATGGTCAAAGTGAGATTGGATTGGTTCCTGGAGCGTGGAGGGTTCATCTCCCCGTCCCGGTATGGCTTCCCGAGGATGCACTCCATCACTGCTGCCTTGAATTGATTAGAGTCGTTGATTTGTCAGGTCTTTGCTATCAAGAGGCACCATGTAATTGTCTTTTTTATCTCGAAAAGGCAAATTATACAGCTTGGAGTCATGGGATCCTTAAGAATTTTTACTCATTTATGGACACGTTACTCGCTGATCGTGATTTTCGCGTTCGGGTTGGGAACACTTTCTCTGATATCAAATACCAGGTGGAAGGTGTTTCATACGGTGGTGTGCTCAGCATTGATATTTTTTTGCAAATAAAACCATTGGCAGTGTGGACGGTCTTCCTCCTTAATGTTTCGAGTACTTCTTACGTAGATAATTATCTACGTAAGATATCGATAGATTATAATCTATCGATATCTTTCTCTTCTTCAAGCGCACCTTCAGTTGTCGCTAGATAGGGTATTCAGTGGGCAGAGAGGTTTGTTTCTGTTTTTCCCATGATAACCTTGGCCATGCATTTATGTACTGGCCTATTTCTATGCGGAAACGAGTCCATGTGTGGAAGAAAGGCACTTATTTGAGCTGATTTCTTAAAAGAAGCTCACTTGGATTACCTACCTTTGGTCTCACAAGCCTTCATTTCACCATGCAATGGATCTTATCCGGGTTTGTATCACATTTCTTGGAGAACGGACCAGGATTCCCTTCGCTTTCACAGTGTGCTAGTGGGTCAGATATTGATTAAGGTTACTCGCTTGAAGACTTTAAATGGCATCCACCACTCTGGTATTCGTCTGTCTACTGAGACTTTTAAGACTTCACCAATTTCGAGTTTCTTTGTTGATGCTGGGGAGATGCCATTGTAATTTTAACTGAAAATTTAGTGTTGGTACCGTATCCAAAGGTTTTCAGGCTTTTCAACGAATATGTGTGTGAGTGTGTGTGTGCGTGTGTGTGTGCTTGATAATAATAATAATAATAATAATTAACGGTTTATTGAGAGAGCTTGGCAGCCAGAAGGCTGAAAATATACAGTTACATAATTGGGGAATGGGTTTCGAATTACAAATAATATACAATTAACAAGTGATATAAATAAGATATATAATAACTATGTGGGGAAAAGCTCAAACTACAGTGCATTTCAACATAGTGACAGTGCAAGAAGTAGTATTTACTGGGAGTGAATACACTGGTTTATTACAAGTTATTGATAATTTTTACAATGGTTGGGACGGCTGTTCATATAGCGATCAGTTCGTGCACGTATGGGCTGGATGCGGTTGTGGTGTCGAACAGCAATTCTCGGGCTAGGGATCTCAGGTGGTAGTAGGAGCCGGTGTCGAGGATGGTGCAGAAGCTTCTTACCAAATTTGCAGATGAGGTCGTGGTGATGGTCAGTGAGAGTCGAAAGGGTCAGTGTGCTGAGCGCTTCTTGATATGTGGAGTAGGAAGGGGAGAGAATAATCTTGCTTGCCCTCTTTTGCACTTTTTCTAGGTGTTTACGTTGTGTGGCATTTAGGGAGGAAGACCAGGTAGGGGAGGCATAGGTGAGCGTGTGTGTGTGTGTGTGTGTGTGTGCGTGCGTGTGCGTGTGTGTGTGCGCGTGTGTGTGTGTGTGTGTGTGTGTGTGTGTGTATGTGTGTGTGTGTGTGTGTGTGTGTGTGCTGGGAGAGTTTTACTTCCCACTCTTCCATGTTCCTCAGGTGTAAAGTCCATTTACACTTGGGTGAACAAAGTTGCCCCTGTAGAAGTATTCTTTTTTCATGTTTTTTTTCCTGAACTATTCACCTATACCCTTTGCAATTCATGTTAGTGATTAATAATCAATCATCTGACGTGTGACATCGGTACACGGAGCCACCTAGGGCGACAAGGCCTTAGGGATCAGAGGCTTTTCTTATACATGTCTTTAATGTATATGAGTTTACTATCTCTTTATTATACTGTTAACAAACACACATTAGTCGATCTGCATTAATATCATCTGGTATTGTATTACGTTTATAGATCTCAGTTGTTGGCCAGAAGTATACTTAGTGACTTGTCAACTGTAGCCCCCAATATGAACCCCAGCAAAAAATAAAACTTTTCCAGGAAGGACATGTTTTCTTTACCGAAAACAACGGTAACCCGCGGTGCGCTGTGTGCTTACAAGCCATAGCTGTACCAAGTAACAACATAAGGACACATTATGATACACAACACAAGACAGAGTATTACTGGTACGTAGGAGAACCGCGGGCAATATTTTTCAAGCTTACACAGCCTCAAACAGCAAGACATACTTCATTATAGGAAGTGTTACGAACCACGCCACCAATTGTCATGATCTACCTACCCAGCACTACGAATCACGCCATCTATTGTCCTGATCTACCTACCCAGCACCACGAGCAACGCCATCTAGGGACGAAACACGAGTATGACTAGTCTTAGTTACCACTCCGTGGTTTCCCTTCTCCATATCCAAGTCTTCTTCATCAGCTCCAGTTCGATGAGAGTTGAGTTCACTCTGGGAAGTGACCACAGGATCACCTATCCTGGAAACCTACGGCACAGTGACTACCTACCGTCTTCTACAATACTCAGCCTTACTCGTCAGCCATCTCAGCTCCGCACTTAAGTATTTGTAATCTTATATTGCCTCCCTCACCTCCACCTTGCTTCAAATTATTGTATGTTGTATATATATGTATATACTGTTAATGTTTAGGTTAAGTATGGTTAAGGGTAAATTATAGAAAGCTGAATATTTTGTTAAGGAATTGATGGTACTTTATTATACACAACAAAAACTCGCATCCTTTGTCTACCCTTTTATAGTCCGATTGTCTTTGTTTTTTTTTTGTTGTTGCCTGTTGGGATCTGGGTAGACTTTTAACTATATTCTAAATCCCCAACTCGTAACAGAAGTCTCTCTGATACTTGTGAAAAATAACAGATACTTTCGGTATGAGAAAGTTGTAAGACAGTCAGCACTGAGGATGACACGGGTGTTTGAGGACGATAAAATACTCAGAAATTTTTAAAGTGAGTCATTTTCTCGTGAGTCTGTGGCGAGGAGAGTGAGAAAATAAATGAAAACGTTTCTTCCAAACTTAAATTTATCGTTTAGAAATATAAATACTTTTTATCTGTTCTCTTGATGAAGGCATCTCAATACATGAAGATATGTTTAAGATAACTTTTAGTGGAGATAGTTTATTAACCCCTCTGTGCTGAATAAAATCGTGCGACGTTAACCAAATAAAATGTTGAAAGTGGCGTCCTCGTAGTGAAGAGGTTAATAGTAGCACACAATAATCTCACTTTTATGCAGTATTTGTCTTTGTTATTAAAGTGTGTGTGTGTGTGGAGGGATTCAGAAGTGATCCTACAGTGTGACTGACGGTACAACAGTCATGGCTGACAATGTAATGGGATTGAGCAGTGTTGTCATTACAAAAGGAGG
This sequence comes from Homarus americanus, assembly GCF_018991925.1. Classification (NCBI taxonomy): domain Eukaryota; kingdom Metazoa; phylum Arthropoda; class Malacostraca; order Decapoda; family Nephropidae; genus Homarus; species Homarus americanus. Next base: position 14,141,639 of record NW_024722227.1, read on the forward strand.
TAACAAATCCCACAGACTCAGGATATTCATAACTTTCTTAGAAAAGGTAAAGGCAAATTTAGCGAAGTGTAGTCGACTACCAGGTGGTTGAGTGTAGGGGAATACCTCCAGTACTTTTCTTTTCTCAGGAGAGAAATTATCTGCCTCCTGTAGAATGAGCATATCGACAACAGCTACAAGTGAAGACTTTCTTCGTTCACTGTAACTCTTGACGTATATGATTGATCACATGAGTGTGCTGAACCTCAGATTGTAAAGAAGACAGCTGAATCTCTCCCAGGTGGTGAGACAAATGGAGCTTTCCGCAAGAAACTACATCTATTTGGGGTTTGTCTTAAGAATGATATTACCCCCTTTTCCTCTTGCCGTGAATTATTGGCAAATGATGGCACGTCAGACTTTTCAACTTTTGCAGTAAAAACTTAGAATACTTTTGCCGAGTCTGATGAAAGATTTTCAGACTTTGACACACTGAAGCTGAGTCTTGAGGTGTGTTATGATTCGGTGGAAATTACAGTTGAGACTCTGTTTCAGATCTTCAGGTGGAGTTGTGTGAGCTACAATCGGATCCTTCTTTTATAACCAAAAAATAACCCCCGAGAGACACGATAGTTCCTGATGTTTGTTTCACAGAAGCGTCTTCCGAAATTAAAAAACTTTAGGCACAGGATATGTTCACTGTTTAAAGCAACATGTATTTGTGAAAGCACTTGTTTATGATGAAACAAGTGAAATTGAGAAACACGGAACGGCATTGATAACGACACTCGACACCTGCCTAAAACACGACCACCTGCATTAACAGTTGGAATTGAAACTAGAAGAAAAGATTGATACATCTCTCGTTCTTTAACTCTCTTGTTAAAAAACCCTCACCTCCTTGGCTTTCACTGACAGCAAAGATGGACATTAGAATTAAGCGTATCTGACTGTAAAATTTATAGGGAAGGCGATCGATGAAGGGGTCACATTGTATGAGAGTTTGCGATTTTGTGATCTTTTAATAAACAAGATATGCGGCTCATGAACTTACTTAAGGAAATTCTGTTGGCCGTCAGTGTTAGGGACGTTGGACCACTCTGATCTAGTTGATTAAGTTTGAAATTCTTAGTTGATCTTCCTGTGTTTATTACTCCCACTCTTGCCTTGATCGTGAGGGCAGTAAACTACCTGAAGACTGGAAAGGAAAACGAGTTAATACTTCACGTCTGATACCCATTCCGTTTACCTCCCCGATTATTGTATATAAAATTAAGATTAAATATAAGATACAAAATTACATTAAAATAATGAAACTGAATTTCAGAATATATTTCCAAATGATTATATCAAGCAGGAATAACTGTTCGTAATAATCAATTATTAATTACATTAATATTTACATTTGTATCAATATTATGATAAGTAATTATCTATAGTTATTTTTATTTAATCACTGTGTTTATTGCACAGACTTTTATGAACCTTTCATTACTTTATTTATATCATGACATCGGGGCTGACCGACCCTGTGACTATGTAAGTGTGAAGTTGATCAAGTTGTAGAAGATATCACTAATACAACATTTTGAGTGTGTGTGCGTGTGTGTTTGTTTGTTTGTTTGATTGTTTGTTTGTTTGTTTGTTTTCAGTCTTTCGATTTTCAGGATGAAAGTGCCGGCACGATGGTCAGGTTCAACTAACTGGAACTTGCACGGACAACGGGCGGTATGATAAAGAATGATAAGTGTTTTAACTTGGACTGAAAGGAGGGGGATGAAGGATGGCATTTCGTTGGCGCTCTGACCATGGAAATAAAAAGTATAAAAGAGAGAGACGGAAGGGGAATCATCTGCCACAAAGGAGAGGTAAGGAAGGAGTGAAGAGCTGGTCACTACAGAAACAGATGATAATAGAGTGAGTTTTGTATAATGACAGTAGGACAGTAATGTACCACACCACACACGAGGGCAGTGTCCTCATAAGGCGGATATATATTGTGATGAGTGAAAAGTTGCGCGGAAGTGAGACATAGACGAACCCAAAAATGGATTTTCAGTATCTGTAATTTGTAGCGGAGAGGAAGGGAGAGTAAAAGAAAGAGAAACTGATTTATTGATAAACATTACATGGCTGCATATGGCACATGCAGCACGTGTTTACATAAATGTTGATAAAAGAATATAGGTTGGATAAAAGGCACAATAATAATTGCGTGAAGGGTTAAAGGTTCTGGGTACGTGAATTACAATATTTCATGATATAGTTTAAGTTACAAATGAAGTGAATTAAGTTGGGACACATGGGTTCTTGAATCTGGCGACGTAGCAGAATGTTTGAAAGCGATCTGTGACCCGTGTTGCCCCGGCACTGACCTCCCGCAGCAGGTAGCTATGTCGTGACTCTGCTAGTATAGACTACACCCGAATTTCAGGTTTAGGACCTCGCGCCTCTGTCCCAATGTAGTCAGCTCGAACATGTCAATGGCATTTTGATACCTAGTGTCCCAATCCAGCGTTATTTTCAGTACGTGACGTTAAATCCCTTCTATCTACTTCGCCTGCTGTAGTGTGAGTCCGGCGTGGAGGAATGGGCAGCAGTATTCCAGGATGGGTCGGATGTACTTGACGTATGGTTTGTTTGATCAATTGTGGCGACGCCTTAAATTTTCTGAGGGTGTAGAGGATGTGAAGAAGATTGGCTGCCCTTGTGGTCTTGCCATGAGAGGTCGTTGGTGATGGTGACTCCCAGCAGTTTACAACCGTTCACTACCGGGATGCTGGTGTCGGCTATAGTTAGATCCGGGTAGATTAGGGGTTTCTTGCTGGCAAGTATGTGCCTAACTTGGCACTTTTGTATGTTGATGCCCATAGTGCTCTCTGAGGCCCAGGTATACAATGTTACTGTTGAAACCAGACCGAGGATATTAGCAGTGGTGGTTCGTACAATGCGGTGTAACTGCATGTAAGTAATAGCTAGGAATGATCTTGTTTATAAGCGACAGGGGAAGATTTGTGTTTTGTGGTACTGAATGTAACTAGCTTATTTACGCCCCATTAACCTTTGGACTCGTGATGTATATGGCGCTGGAGTTAAAGGTGTCACCGGTGCAGGCGACCTGGGGCGGACATTCATGTCGTGGCATATTTACGATGCAGGGCAGTATTAGGGCATCATAGACCAAGTTAGTTCATGAACAATTATGAACACAGGAAGATATCATTATGTTCAGTCGAGTGAAATATACCAGTGCAGTGTTGGGTACAGTAAGACCAAGTAAGGGCATTTCTCTTAAATTTCAGTTGTTAATATATTGTGTGTAATTTAATTTTGAAAGCAAGCTATAGGCCTTAACGTGGGGACGTAGTAATACATCTTAACGCTGACATATTAAAATTAAGAAAAGAATAGGAAGTTAAATCTTTGTGAGCAGTTATTTCCATTAAGAAATTAGTTGATGAAAGCTCGTAAACATATGTAAAAACAAAAACTTTTTCAAGGGTGAAAAGTTAATTACAGGATGACAGGTGAACGTCTAATTAACTAATTGATTCAATTTCGTTATTATTATTTTGTTTTTGGATCCTGTAAGAAATATTTTATTTTTGTAATAGCAATATGTCATTTCATTTCATGCATTTCGTTTTCCTAAATAGTAATTAAATTGTGTACATTAATAATACCCAAGAAATGTATTAATGTCCTACTTTTACTTTCACTTTTACTTAAAACAAGTTGTTGTACAATAATAATATAATTAAATCACGAGAGCAGTTCAGTACACATTAATGGGTGAAAAAAAAATATCTGACGTTCTTTGAACTATGTTCCTTCATCCACGTCAAAGTTCTCCTTATTGATAGCGAAGTCTAAGCTTTTTTTGTATTAATCATAAATTTAGTCATTATAAGAAAGATAGATTTTGAATGTATTTTTGAGTTTGATATTTTTTTCATCACTCATGTAATATAAACAAGAAACTATTATGGTTTTTCTCTACGTTAAATTACTGTGACTTTTGTTTACATGTTAATACATATATAAATTAACATATTCGATGTACGTTAAGAGGAATATATAAACTGTTTAATGTAGTTAATATGTCTTAAATATTTATACATTCTCGGGACCTACCTGTTATATGGGAAGCTATGCTCACACAACATACTATATACTAATGTGAGTTATCGTCATCCTGTCGACCATTACTTTTATTTGTGTATATATCTTTGTTTTATCTTTGTCTTCCTCTTTGTTCCTGTTCCTCTTATCTGCTAACACTGGGAGTAAGAGAGCATGGTTCAGTATGGTATAGGATGTCTGAGATGAGATGTTCTTATTACCAACATGCTATTGTACTATTCTGTGGTACCCGGTTTTGATGATATTGTATAGGATGGTATTAGCCAGGCAAGCTTTAAGGCTGTACTCTCTGGGACCACTTTTCTCTCTTCCACTTTGTTTTCCTCTTCTTCTTCTTCTTCTTCCATCTCCCTTTTCTATTTTGACCTTCTTTAATCACTTTCCCCTGCTGTTGTTATTCCTTTCTCCTCATAATATCATTCTTTCTTCACTTTGCCTTCCTTTCTTTTCCTCCTTTCTCAACCAACGTGTTCAATGCAAATCACATACACACAGCGCCCGGGAATTATGTCCCTTTTGTTCGGAAGGGGGGACGTAGGCCAGAGGCAGCATCTAACAGTACAAGTAATCCTGCCAATAGTTGTTTATTTCATATCAGTGAAACCAGAATTCTAAGTCTTGATGAAAATATGCTTTTAATCTTTTGTGTTTGTGTGTGTGTGTGTGTGTGTGTGTGTGTGTATTACTATATATTTCTGCTCCTACATCAGACCCTGCATTAAGTGCATTGTTTAATTAATTAACATTCAGCAACTTTTTTCTTTTATCATGACTCGCGCCCCACAAACCCTTCCTCCTGTATTACGTCTCTCCCCTCGATCATCACATCTGTGACGCTTCCCTCCTTCCACAATCCTCCCCCTAAAAGCCCTTCCTCCACGGTAAGCTTGCTCGAGAATTTCACGTTTCATAATACTCAATTCTAAACAATTTTCAGACGCTGCTGGACGTAAATCCTCTCCTCTCAAAATGTATCATTCGATAATCCAGGAATTTATTCTTTGCTTTGTATCCATGGGAGAATAATCAACAGAGTTTATTTGTATTTTTTATTTTCGCCTTTACCCTCTCTGCTTATCTCTCTCTCTTTGTGTTTTGGACTATTTATCTCTGTTTATCTTCCATTCATTATTTTTCTCTCACACAATCGATGTGGTTATTTACCTCTGTATGTGATTCTATCTTGTACAGATGAGATGTGCCTGCTGGATATATATACAGTACATATATATATATATATATATATATATATATATATATATATATATATATATATATATATATATATATATATATATATATATATATATATATCCAGCAGACATATCTCATCTGGACGCTTGTTTAATTTATTGGATTGGCCACATATTAATTGTCTTCATGCAACAGTTCAGGTGTGATGGACCAGAACGACCACAGGTCTAGTATTTCTTTTCGGGTGACTATCAATTCGTATTTCCTGGTAAATCAATTCAAGTGGAATGTTATTAGTAAATCATAATGATGATACGGCTGAACGACTTTTTCATTGAAATTTTTTTATAAACTCGATATTTCTTGTTAGTTATTATAGGATGGATATAATATATTAATATTTTTATATGCAATGGTTTGTTGGAGAATGAAAACAGATTAGATAATTTGTACAGCAGTAACCTAGATTAATCAATTTTCTGTTTCAAATTTTTTTTTGGTAAATCAATTTTTATCTCTAATATTTTTTTTACGGTGTAGTTCAGTGGAAGATAGAAATTGATATTCTGAGCAAACGCGACTAGACACAGCTCATAATTTTAGTGTAAAAGTTAAGTGTAGCGAGAAAGTGTTCAGTGTGTCCCACTCACAACATAACCAACAATCCTATGCAACGCCTCAACAAATATTTTAGGTGTTGGTCTTGGGGCTTTAATAATTAAAGGTGTAGGGATGGTCCCAGGCTACCATGTGTTGGGTATATTGTTTGAGTGGCTCCATCTCACACTCCAGAGTGGAGGTGATCTGTGTTAGGATGATTGTGCTGTGTTATTATCTCGAGTATTTTAATGTTAATTTTTATGCTTTTATATTTGGTACTATTAGGAAGAATATATGTTGTTAGTTATACAGTAAATCCATTTTCTTTATGGTAAAACTTAGAATATACGAACAGAAATAATAAAGAAGGACAAATTTTACAAAGATTTCGAGAAACGCGAAAGAAGTTCATTAGGAGATAAACGACTCCGATCTTATATGTGACAGCCTCAAACGCCCATTTCAACAAAGTAAATTTCTCTCCCAAAGGGAATACGACGGCGTAGTATATTTAATGAATTGTATTGAGTTTCCTAATGGACAATATGGGAATGGGTAATGTTAAGAGAACATTCCCTTTGGAGAGAGAGAGAGACACACACACACACACACACACACACACACATATACATATATATATATATATATATATATATATATATATATATATATATATATATATATATATATATATATATATATATATATATATATATATATTGTATTACTCAATGATTTATTTATTTTTAAACCATATATTCTTCATTTTCAGTCACGTATCATGTTTTTATTTGTAGCTCTTGCTTTTTCATTAGATTTTGGGACGTTATAACCTTGCCTATAGCTATACTCCGTGGCGCTCTCTCAGTAATCTACCTTCCGTACCCTACATTCATCATTATCTATACCGGTACTATACTGGATCTAAACGTCTTATATAGCATCACCACATCTCATCATTCAACAGCAACACGACAATATCCATCACCATTACTCTTCCAGATCTTTCTGGCTTTATGTCCCTCATCCTATTTCGGGGTGAAGCCTTCTCCAGGTGCTTGATAGTCGTCTCGAGTTTCCAATGCAAATCAATTCCTTCTGCCCATCAGGATTTTTTTTTTGTCTTATATTGTGGAATGCAGTCAAGGGTGTCTTTTATTCTGGTCGATCTATAGCTCTTATACCCTGACCTGACCGCTGCTATTGTGAACTTACAAGTAGTTTTAAACTCTCTCCCTGTATGTCAGCCGAAGTAACACTCAAGGTAGATATTTCTCTTCAGGTAAAGGGTCATGCTACTTTTTAACGTATCATTTTATTTACTGTATGTTCTCCACCACATTCGGACTTTCTTATTGTTTCACTTTTCTGGTTTTTATTGGGTGGCACCAGCTGGCCTTAATACGCCTGTCTCATATCTTCCGTCCGGTTTTAAATATTTGAAATCCATAGACTGAACATTGTGAACTTGTTGAACATTCCTTCTATTATCTTATACTTATTTTTTTTACAAGGTGTTCATTTACTGTCGTTCTCAACACTTGTATTAATTAATTTTGTGCAGTTTGTTTGGCCATAGTTCTTAATAAACAGGTAAATTATGTGTTCTAGAAAAAACGGCAGAGCGACATAACCGAGAAATTATTCAAGAACAAAAAAAGATACTAACAGGCTTCATTCAAATGCATTCATATATATGCACCGACATACTCGTAACCTGTAGACTAACAAAATCTGCTGCCAGCTGTTCTTCAGTTCAAAAGTCTCATTCATGTGTATTGTTCAAAGTTGCCTCAAATATTCTTTACAGGAGTATAACCGCATTGACTTTCTTGTAGGTGGATAGGAAGAAATGAGGGGCAGGACATTATATACTGTATGTGAAACGGCGCAAGAAATGAAGAAAATTATGAAAAAGTATAGAGACAGCATGATAAAAAACATATTCTGTGTTGAGAATAAGAGAAGGTAGAGGGGTTGGATTGGCGCAGTGATAGGGGAAATTACTGAAAAACAGATAAAATGAAGAAACAGGAGTCTGACGTGAAGGAGGAGAAGGAGGGACTTGTTTGTGAGGCCATTAGGATAATGATGCACCTCACCAGTCGTCAGAACGGTATTTCATGTTAGGTGAGACAGAGAGTGTATAAAGAAGTAGGAGGTATGCTGTGGTAATGTATAGATGAACTCAAAAATAGGGAAACTTAAAACTTCTGGATGTATTTAGTTTAGATGTAAGGATTATGGTGATTACGTGTGGGGCTTTCAGTTTAGATAATATCAAGAATACTGATGTGCGTGGGGGGTATTAGAGAGAGAGGTTTTATTGGTTAAAAATATTAGCTGGAAATTATTTTATCAACAAGAGTATATATTATTGTTTTGTTTTATCTTAATATGTCAAGGTTATTTAAAGATTTTTGAGCAGCTGACTCAAGGTATGTGTTTGTGATCTAGGAGGAGTTTGAGCAGTCATTAAAACTAGACTTTTATGTGGGGTAAAGTTTTCACCAAAAGAAGAACATAAGAACATAAGAAAATAAGGAGTCTACAATAAGCCGGTTGGCCTGTGCATGGCAGCTCCTGTCGAGAGTTACTACCACTCTATCATCCATGTATCTATCTAGCCTCCTTTTGAAACTTTCCAGAGTTCCCGCACTTACTACAAAGTTGCTAAGCTTGTTCCACTCGTCCACACCCTATTTGTAGACAGTTTCTTCCTATCTCCCTCCTAAACCTAAACTTATCCAACTGATCCATTGCTCCGAGTCCTATCCTGCTCGGATATTATAAGAACTTTATCTATATCCTTTATTGATTCCTTTCACCACTTAAATACTTCTATCATATCTCCCACCTCTTCGTCTTTCAGGAATGCAAGTTAAGTTTCTTACCTATCCTGATATGGAAGGTTTCTAAGTGGAATCATTTTTGTCATTCTTCGCTACACCGACTCTAGTATTTATATCCATTCTATAATAGGGGCACCAGAACTGAACCGCATAATCGAGGTGCGGCCTGACTAGCGCAAGATATAGTTTCAATAAGACCTCTGCACTCTTGTTACCACTTCTAGATATAAAACTCTGTTTGCCTTATTTCGAACATTAACGCACTGTTTTCTAGGCCGTAGGTCCGGGCTTACAAGTACCCCTAGGTCTCTTTCACAAGTCGACTTCTCTAGGTTGATGTTGTTAAGGCTGTATACATTATAAGTATTTGTTCTTCCAATATTAAGTACGCTGCACTTACTGGTGTTGAATTTCATTTGCCATTTTTCAGAGGGTGTGATGCTAGAAAAAACGGAGAGAAATTCATCAGTGTTGAGTGAAAATAGGAAAGGAACGTGCAATAAATCTTTATTACTTGACACTGTTGGGAAATTAATCAGATTGGTGGATGAATAGAAAAGACATTTAGGAAAGTTAAGAAGCAACGGGAGGCAATGAAGGAAGTTTGTTAAGGAGAAACTGATGTTAGATCTAGTCAAAAGGTTCATAAATGTCAACAGTAAGAAAAATAGAAGCTTTAAATTATCAGAACCGCAGGCAGGTCTTTGAGTTAGAAAATTGAGCAATACTTCATTGAAATGAAAACGGAATTGGACGTCAAAATGGAGATGGTGTATTTATAGGTGTTTGTTGACGTCAGGTTTCATAACTCTAAAGATGAGTAAGGCGAGAGGAGATGGATTATTTTATTATGAGGAAGAGACTAATTATTAGTTTATTTCAAAGATGAGTGCACAGCATTGGGGAAGTAAATCAATTAAGATGCCTATAAAGGATAAAATCAAGTTTGAATGTACTATATCCAAGGAGAATAGATAGGGATTTTCGTTGGTTTGTGACTGGGAATATTAGCAGGGATTGGAGGGGATAATTTAGAGTCGTTTCTGGAAAAGAAAGGTGAGACGTGGAAACAGGATAAACGAGTTAAGTTTTGGACAAACCTTGAACCTAAAACACTGGTTAAAGTTCATCTTGGTGTGTGGTAGAGATCGTCGGCTTAGTTATATTGGCTTTGCAAAAGTTATTGTACATAAATACTTGCCTAATAACCAAAATTACTTATCACTAGTTTGTCCTGAATTACCGTCACATAACACAGACTAATCAAGAAGCTATTCCTTTATAGTTGTGGCATTAAAGATTTGCTGAAACAGTGTGATAGTTGAGGCCTTTGTTCTGTAACATAATTAAGGCCATGTCATCAGTGCAACATTTTGGAGTTTCGGCTCTGTGATGAGGACCAAAACAAGGCTGGGCAGAGTCCTCGGCTCTGTTGAGGACCACAATGGAGAGGGGGGAGAAAGGGGGAGGGTCCTCGGCTCTGTTGTAAGAGGACCACAGTAGAGAAGGGGAGGTCCTCGGCTCTGTTGTAAGGACCACAGTAGGAGAGGGGGGAAGGGGAGGGTCCTCGCTCTGTTGTAAGAGGACCACAGTAGAAGAAGGGGAGGGGGTCCTCGGCTCTGTTGTAAAAGGACCACAGTAGGAGAGGGGGGGAAGGGAGGGTCCTCGGCTCTCAAGAGGACCACAATGTAGGAGAGGGGGAAAGGAGGGTCCTCGGCTCTCATTGTAGGGACCACAAGCAGGAGAGGGGGAGGGTCCTCGGCTCTGTTGTAAGGACCACAGTGGAGAGGGGGAGAGAGAAGGGGGAGGGTCTCGGCTCTGTTGTAAGAGGACCACATGAGGAGAGGGAGGGAAAGGGGGAGGGGTCCTCGGCTCTGTTGTAAAAGGACCACAGTGGGAGAGAGGAGGGTCCTCGGCTCTGTTGTAAGGACCACAATGGGAGGAGGGTCCTCGGCTCTGTGTAAGAAGGACCACAGTAGGAGAGGGGGAAAGGGGAGGGGTCCTCGGCTCTGTTGTAAGAGGACCACAGTAGGAGAGGGGGGGAAAGGGGAGGGTCCTCGGCTCTGTTATAAAGGACCACAGTAGGAGAGGGGGAAGGGGAGGGGTCCTCGCTCCTGTAGGACCACATGAGGAGGGGGGGGGCATATCAGCCTTGTGGCGAGAGTTCCGCTTTAATCCTACACTCGTGGGAAAATGCTTAATACAGTTAGGTTTTATTGCATAATTTAACCCCGTTTATAGCCGCTCATTTTTTTATTATTTTACCTGTTTAAGTTCTGTTTTAGCTCTCTATTAAACCCGTGCTTATTATGGTCTGTATTTCCTTTTTGTAAATACATTTTGAAGTTTCTCTAAACTCCCAACCTAAAACCAACTTCATTTGTCACGAGCTTTTACGTATTTGTCTACGTGTCACAGCGGCACCCCAAAAGCTTTTCAGATTACCGAGTGCCTCCAGAGACGCTCTTTATTTCATGTCACCAGGGAATTGTCCTTTATATCTCAGTGTTGTGGGAGAACTACTTTATATCTCTTATTATTACAAGGACAATATTTCAAATTTTAAAGCGTAACAGGCAACATAATCAGTATTTCACAATTTGTCACTTTAGAAATGCCAAATATTTTCCGATATAACTAAAAAAATATTTGACATTTTTCCCACAATAACTTGAGGGATACTTCATATTGCCAACTATGCCTAGAGAAATGATTCCTCACTATCGCCAGGAATGTTCTGCTTATTTCATCCTGTTACATGAATTATTTTTAATTTTTCCGAGTTAACCATCCAGCTTATAATCCCCCAGTGTCCTCTTTTCTTGACGGTGTGAAGTCCGTGTATCACATTAACACCAATATATTATTCCTATAAATATCATGACTTATGGATATGAAAAAATGAGCGGCTCCAGAAACTATACGCATATTCCCTCTAAATGTGGCCAAGAATGATGCACAACTGTTTTTGCAGGACTAATTATGAAATGATGAGCGCGTAAGAACTTCAGGGCCTTATGTTTTGTTTTCAAATTTTCATGGAGGGGGAGAAAGAGTGAAGAAGCGAGGCAGAGAAGGAGGGGAGGATATGGATCGGCGGATAACTGGTGACCGGACCCTCAGAGACAGGTCTGGATCGCTGTGTAACACTTTATGTTAACATACTCTCAGTAATAACAATATGCACATTATTCATATCCTTGTCTGCTTGCCTACAGCATTCACATGGAACAGTTGCTGGTAATGCATTCTCTCTGAGCCGGAGTGCGCCTGCGTCAGCCAGGCCCAGCGTCCCCAGGCTCATGTGAGATCATTCGTGCTCGGGACGTTTGGGCGAGCGTGTGTTTGTGAGTCTATGACAGCGGTGTCCACCTCGCTCCTCACTTACAGTGTGAAAGGCGTTGAGACTCTTAATGATTTTTAGGTGTCCCTCTCACTACTTTACATATATTCTGTGATTATTCCGAATAGTGTAACTGGTACCTGTAACTTAAAATGGATTGTTAATGTTTGTTGGAGTTATTGTTTGCGATAAACTGGTTAAATCAAAATGATTTATATGAATTTAAAAATAAGTGGAAACCCATATTTTCCGGTTTACTGAGTTGCAGTCGGAAACATCCTTATAGATCCCTCCTAGTGACAGTGATTGGTGTTAACAAGACCAAGTAAAATTGCGAAGTGACGGGTGGTGAAAGTGTGGGAGGAGTGGTGTGTGGTGGAGGTGAGTGTGGTGAGGCAGCCACTATGACCACCACCAAGCACCACACACCCACAACCATGACCACCATCAGGCACCACATCCCTGCTTGCCTGCCGCTCTTACTATTGCTCCTCCTCTGCCCAGCACCTGCCCCAGGTAGGTCCTCCCCCACCCACGCCTCCCGATGTATCATGTGGAATGCTGCTGTAGGTGGTCCCCCAGGTGTAACACGGGGCCTGCTGCAGTAGGTGGTCCTCCTGCTGTAGGTGGTCCTCCAGGTGTGTCACGGGGTATGCTGCTGTAGGTGGTCCTCCAGGAGTGTCACGTGGCCTGCTGCTGATCCTGGTGTGTCACGAGGCTGAGGTGGTCCTCAGGTGTGTCACAGGGTCTGCTGCTGTAGGTGGTCCTCCAGTGAAGGGCCTGCTGCTGTAGGTGGTCCTCCAGGTGTGTCACGGGGTCTGCTGCTGTAGGTGGTCTGCTGCAGGTGATCCTCAGGTGTGTCACGGTGTCTGCTGCTGCAGGTGGTCCTCAGGTGTGTCTGCTGCTGTAGGTGGTCCTCCAGGGAGTCAAGGGGCCTGCTGCTGTAGGTGGTCCTCAGGTGTGTCACAGGGCTTGCTGCTGTAGGGGTCCTCCAGGTGTCACGGGGTCTGCTGCTGTGGGTGGTCCAGGAGTGAAACGGGCCTGCTGCTGTAGGTGATCCTCCAGTGTCACGGTGTCTGCTGCTGCAGGTGGTCCTCCAGGTGGGGCCTGCTGCTGTAGGTGGTCCTCAGGAGGTGGTCACAGGGGTCTGGTAGGTGTGTCACAGGGTCTGCTGCTGTGGGTGGTCCTCCAGGAGTGTCACGGGGTCTGCTGTAGGTGGTCTGTGTCTGCTGCTGGGGTAGGGGTCTGCTGCTGTAGGTGGTCCAGCAGGTCACGGGGTCTGCTGCTGTAGGTGATCCTCCGGGAGTGCTCTGCTGCTGTAGGTGGTCAGGGTGTCACGGGGTCTGCAGCTGTGGTGTCCTCCGGGGAGTGTCAGGGACCTGCTGCTGTAGGTGGTCCTCAGGAGTGTCACGGGGTCTGCTGCAGGTGGTCCACCGGGACCTGCTGCTGTAGGTGGTCTGTGTCACCAGGTGATCCTCAGGATTGTCACGGGTCTGCTGCTGTTGGTGGTCCTCAGGAATGTCACAGGTCTGCTGCTGTAGGTGGTCCTCCAGGTGTGTCACAGGGTGCAGGTGGTCTGTCACGGGGTCTGCTGCTTTAGGTGGTCCAGGAGTGTCACAGGGTCTGCTGCTGTAGGTGATCCTCCAGGGTGTCACGGGGTCTGCTGCTAGGTGGTCCAGGTGTCACGGGGTCTGGGCTGTGAGTGGTCCTCCAGGAGTGTCGGGACCTGCTGCTGTAGGTGGTCCAGGAGTGTCACGGGTCTGCTGCTGTAGGTGGTCCTCCGGGAGTGTCACTGGGTCTGCTGCTGTAGGTGGTCCAGGTGTGTCACGGGGCTGCTGCTGTGATCCTCCAGGATTGTCACGGGGTCTGCTGCTGTTGGTGGTCCTCCGGGATGTCACGGGGTCTGCTGCTGTAGGTGGTCCTCCAGGTGTGTCACGGGGTCTCCTGCTGTAGGTGGTCAAGGAGTGTCACGGGGTCTGCTGCTGTGGTCAGGAGTGTCAGGGGTCTGCTGGTCACACAGGGCCTGCTGCTGTATGTGAGGTGTGTCACGGGGCCTGCTGCTGCAGGTGTCACAGGGCCTGCTGCTGTGGTGGTCCTCCAGGTGTCTGGGGCCTGCTGCTGGGTGGTCCTCCAGGTGTGTCATGGGGTCTGTTGCTGTAGGTGGTCCTGCAGGTATGTCACAGGGCCTGCTGCTGTAGGAGGAGTGTCACGGGGTCTGCTGCTGTAGGTGGTCAGGAGGTGCCATGGGGCCTGCTTGCTGTAGGTGGTCCTCCAGGAGTGTCATGGGGTCTGTTGCTGTAGGTGGTCCTGCTATGTCACGGGGCCTGCTGCTGTAGGTGACCCCAGGTGTGTCACGGGGTCTGCTGCTGTGGTGGTCCAGGGTGCCATGGGGCCTGCTGCCCCCAGGTGTCCAGGGTGTGGGCCTGCTGCTGCAGGTGACCCCCAGGTGTATCACGTGCTGCTGTAGGTGGTACAGGAAATCTGCTGCTGGCTGCAGGTGATTCACGGGGCCTGCTGCTGTAGGTGACCCCCAGGTGTATCACGGGGCCTGCTGCTGTAGGTGGTCCAGGAGTGTCACGGGGCCTGCTGCTGTAGGTGACCCCCAGGTGTATCACGGGGCCTGCTGCTGTAGGTGGTCCAGGAGTGTCACGGGGCCTGCTGCTGTAGGTGACCCCCAGGTGTGTCACGGGGCCTGCTGCTGTAGGTGGTACAGGAGTGTCACAGGGCCTGCTGCTGTAGGTGGCCCCCAGGTGTGTCACAGGACCTGCTGCTGTAGGTGGCCCCCCAGGTGTGTCACAGGGCGTGTTTTTGCAGTTAAACTGATATTAATATATATGCTTGGAAACCCATTCACACACACACACACACACACACACACACACACACACACATATCCCTAAGTGACTTCCACCACCACGCACTAGCAGGGTTTGGCAGTGGACTACTGCACCATCCTCGTCATCGCCACCTACTGACACCTGCAGTTCCCCGCCCACCTCGAGCAGTCCGCCACGACAACAAAATTCAGCCCACAAGAGTCCACACTGATAGATATAAGAATAGCACCATCCCATCTATTGTTAAAATAATAAACAGCTCCCGATTTATGTTCTGTACAGCCCTGTAAATGTGTTGAACGCATATCATTATGTCTAAATCACATGTAAGTTTGTGTATTTTCAGCCACTGGCTTCAACTCTATTAATAAACCGTTTATTATTATTATTATTATTATTATTATTATTATTATTATTATTATTACACACACACCCACACACACACACACTACTACTACTACTACTACTACTACTACTTTTTTTTTTTTAAACGTGGCCTCCAGCCTCCCCCAATAGCCATACCTTCACCGCCATTTTATTACCTTAATATTAAATATCCTAATACATAAGTAGCTATCCTATCTGTGTTGAATTAGTTGAGACGCAGATCTATGCGGCATTCAGTGACTGTAGCCTCATAGTCAATATCTGCAGCAGTTGTCGGCATTGGGGCAGAAGCTACTACTACTACTACTACTTTTACTACTACTACTACTACTACTACTACAACAACTACTACTTTTCTGTCACTCGAAATCGAGTATGACGATCATCCAGCTATGGTACAACTAACTCTGGGGTGACTCAAGAGGCCGATACGGGACCGGCAGGGTCGTACACAGATGTGGCACATGTGGAGGGCTACGTCTAGTGTGGGAGGGGCGGCGACAGCGTCTTTCCGGCTCTGGTGCTTGTTCGCCTCGGTATGCAGTCGGGCGAATGCGAAAGTATTGATTGCTTCTCGTGTGGTGCTCTTCCAAGCGTTACAGTGTGGAATGATCGTCTCCCAGGTGAGGGGGTCGATTTGGCACTTTTTCAGGTTTGTCTTAAGACTATCCTTATACCTTTTCAGTTGCCTACCAGTGTTCCATATATTATTCGTTAGGTGACTGTAAAGTGGCTGCTTTGGCAGTCTACTGTCGTCCACACACACACAATATTATCTCTCCCTCCTACTCCACATATCAAAAGGCGCTCATACACTGACCCTCTCGGCTCTCTCTGATCATCACCATGGTCTCATCTGCAAGTTTGGGTAGAAGCTTCTGCACCATCCTTGCCATTATCTCTTGCTTCTACCCGAGATCCCACGTACGTGAATTGCTTTTCGAAACTACAACCGCAGCCAGCCCATACGAGCACTTAGTTACTTTTGTACTGTTACTGTACTGAAGTTTCCCGTTAAACGCCCTCCCCCTCCCTTGTTGTTATGTAGTGTATTTGTACCACTTATGTCACTTACAGTATATATTATTTGCCAGTCAAGTGACCCATTCCCCATTATGTATCATCTCTGTTGGCTGTATGTTTTCAGCTCTTTGGCTGCCATGTTATTTCAGTAAATTGTTAATTATTATTATTATTATTATTATTATTATTATTATTATTATTATTATTATTGTTGTTGTTGTTAATACATATATATATATATATATATATATATATATATATATATATATATATATATATATATATATATATATATATATATATATATATATATATATATATATATATATATAAATATATATATAACTAAAGCAACGGGATGAAACTTGATGAAACTGCTAAATCTTCTTTATTGACGTTTTGGACAACATTATCCATCATCAGAATACTGAAAATTTCAGGAGTGATGAACACGTAACAAATTCACATGGTTCAGCCAGTTTATACGAACACTTTTTTATATTACTGTATTTGAAAAGCCGAATATTAAAAAAAAAATTTTACCGGACAAAATAGTTGCGGAAAATATGAAACTGGAAAACATATCCGAAGTGACGAAATATTATCGTATCTAAGCCTGTTTAAGGAAACCGGTTGCTCACTCTATGCCCATAAAGCTTAGCTCTTCATAACGCTATACTAGAAGTCAATTCCTATCTTTACATCATATAACTAAATGAGAGATTAATTAAGTTTTCAAAACAGATACTTGCAATAGATTATAAAAAAAAATTCTTGTACCAGTTTTGCAACCAATTATGACGAATCTGTATACTTTTGAGAGTTCATATAACTTGTCAAAGGTATTACGAATGACTCATAATAATTCAGTGATGGTCAATTTTGATATGTACTCTACAAATATTCCAGAAGAGGATTTTGTTAATATTTCGGTATACACGTGATTTTTTGACAATGCTTATATCTGGTTTAATAAAAGATAAATTTAATTATTTATTAATGTTACCAAAGGTTATGTAAATTGTGCTGTATCTACCCTGTCCCAAATAAGCCTGTGGAGGCTTCCCTAAGACTAACCCGTTAGGTTCAAATTTTGCAAATGCTTTTTATTATTATTATTATTATTATTATTATTATTATTATTATTATTATTATTATTATTATTATTATTACGAAACAATTCGGCTGGACAAGAGCACTTATTTTTAATTTGAACTTGTGAATTAAATGACGATCTAAGAACTCTGACTGAAAGTTCAATGGGTAATTGCTTTACTCTTTGGACTTGAATTTGATTGTATGTATGATTTTGTATTCATGTATGTTTTATATTTTCTATATTCAATTTGTTAATGGCATATACAAGTGTGACTGTATACAATGGCTTTGGGTTTGACTATTACATTATTTGGGTCTCGTCGTCGACAAGCACAACACATTCGCTGTATGGAGTTGGTGGTGGAGCAGCCGATGTGTAAATAAATAACAATAAACGTGGGTGACGAAGCATCCCCCTTGATATGGTTGGCCAGCATGATTAGGTACACCTATGTTGACGTATGTTTCTCTGTCGCCAGGTAATTATATAAAACCTTTTCGTATTGTGTTAGAAGACATGTTTGCTATACTTTGTCAAAGGGTTTTACTATATCTTAGAGTATGGTATTAGTGATTTTTTGGGGGAATAATGTAATTTCGTGTGACAGGATAATTAAGTATTCGAGTATTGTGTTGTATCATCGTCAATGTTAAGAACTTTTTACATACAGTGTTGCCATATCTATTTTCTCTTGTGTATAGCTACTTAGAGTTTTTTTATTTGTAATTTATTCTTCATTTTCGTTTTCTGAAATACGAGATATATTAACTCGTTCTCCTTAAAATGCTTGATCATTTTTTTTCCTTTTGTTTTTCTTCAATTTATATCTAAAATGTAGAGAGGACCTTGTTTACCTGTACTCATAGATTGTTTATTGATTTCTAGAGATAGTTAACTTGCTTCTAGAGATTGTTTACTTGTTTTTGGAGATTGTTTATTGATTTCTGGAAATTGTTTATTGATGTCTAGAGATTGTTTACTTGATTTCTAGAAATTGTTTACTTGTTTCTAGAGATTGTTTATTGATTTCTAGAGATTGTTTACTTGTTTCTGGCGATTGTTTATTGATTTCAAGAGATTGTTTATTGATTTCTAGAGATTGTTTACTTTTTTCCAGAGATTATTTATTGCTTTCTAGAAATTGTTCTCTGATTTCTAGAGATTGTTTACTGGGTTTTAGAGATTGTTTATTGATTTCTGGAAATTGTTTATTGATTTCTAGAGTCTGTTTACTTATTTCTAGAGATTGTTTACTGATTTCTAGAGATTGTGCATTGGTTTATAGAGATTGTTTACTTGTTTCTAGCGATTGTTTATTGATTTCTAGAGATCGTTTACTTGTTTCTAGAGATTGTTTACTTGTTTCTAGAGATTGTTTACTTGTTTCTAGAGACTGTCTATTGATTTCTAGAGATTGTTTACTCATTTCTAGAGATTGTTTATTGATTTCTAGAGATTGTTTACTGATTTCTAGAGATTGTTTATTGATTTCTAGTGATTGTTTACTGATTTCTAGAGATTGTTTATCGAATGCTAGTGATTGTTTACTAATTTCTAGAGATTGTTTACTGATTTCTAGAGATTGTTTACTGATTTCTAGAGATTGTTCATTGATTTCTAGAGATTGTTTACTGCTTTCTAGAGATTGTTTACTGGGTTCTAGAGATTGTTTACTTGTTTCTAGAGATTGTCTATTGATTTCTAAAGATTGTTTATTGATTTCTAGAGATTGTTTACTGGGTTCTAGAGATTGTTTACTTGTTTCTAGAGATTATTTATTGAATTCTAGAGATTGTTTATTGATTTCTAGAGATTGTTTACTGGTTTCTAGAGATTGTTTACTTGTTTCTAGAGATTGTTTATTGATTTCTAGAGATTGTTTACTGGGTTTTAGAGATTGTTTACTTGTGTCTAGATATTGTTTATTGATTTCTAGAGATTGTTTACTGCTTGCTAGAGATTGTTTACTGGGTTCTAGAGATTGTTTACGTGTTTCTAGAGATTGTCTATTGATTTCTAGAGATTATTTATCGAATTCTAGAGATTGTTTATTGATTTCTAGAGATAGTTTACTTGTTTCTAGAGATTGTTTATTGATTTTTAGAGTGTTTACTTGGTTCTAAAGCATGTGTACTTAATATCTAGAAATGACTGAGGTTAAGAGCAAGTTGTCTCGTGTTTACGTATAGTCAGCAGAATTGTCCGTAGAAGTCAATAAATATTTTTGGTAGTGGATAAACTCCCTCTAAATCCTCTTGAGAGATATTATACCATTGTTATTTCATAGTAGTGTTTTCGATCCCTTTATTGATTACTTTTGTTTCGTGCATCGTGTGTCTTCCAAAATGGTGGTAATAAGAGTGTTTTGATCAGGTGTAGCTCGGGCACCTGAGTTCTGTTATGGTTGGTTATTCGTGGGTGATTTTAAAGAGGGGATCTACAGGGTGATATTTCTTGCGTATTTTAGCGATCGTGTTTTATTTTGTTTTTTGTTTTTGGGTGGTCTAGTATTGTAATTTATGTTGTAGAATAATGGATGAGGCAGGTAATAATAGTGGTTCAGCTTTACAGTGGCGAGCAAATTGTTCACAAGTGAAGTGTTTTATTCTCATTCCCGGTTTTATTGAGCCGTCTCTTCCAATATATATTTTGTTAGCGTTTGTGCTTCTGGTCTTACGTAGAACTGCATATAGACTACAACACTTAGACTACGTCACATAAACTACATTATATAGCTTACAACATATAAACTACAACATATAGACTACAACACATAGACTACAGCGCATAGACTACATCATACAACTTACAACATAGACTACACCATATAGATGCAATATATAGGCTACAACTTTTGGGCTACAACATATAGATCACAACTCTTAATAACCTTAGTCTTCGTTCAGTGTTGTGTATGTTATCTGAGTCTTGTCTCATTACATCCTTATTGTACAGTAGTGTGTCTTTGACCGTGTTCCCTTCTTCTCTATTTGAACCACTTGTAGTTTAGGTTCTCTGCCGTAGTGTAAATTCCTTGTTTATCTCGTATTTTATTATTGTTGGTGTGTAAAGGCTGATATTCTACGGTTCCTGGGGCTATTTTTTTTTTCAGTTCAGAAGTTTTGGAAAGTAAGGTATCCGGGAACTTTATTATGGAATTGTATTCTTTGTTAAGGATGACATTTGGCATTTACCTGTCCAGTACCTTATCGGGGTAAAATATTCATTATGTAAATATGTATAATGTTCACCTGCTAGTGTTTGGCTTCGTTTAGTTAAATCTTGTGGTTACTTCAAAGTTATTTAACAATTTAGCAGCATCAGTCTCCTTCTTTGTTAATATGTTTTCGTCCTTCTCCCTGGGTTTGGTTATCTCTACTTCATATTTGGTTCTAATGAGCTATTTTTTATGCAGGAAAGTCATCGCATTTGTTGTTGGGGTGTGGTATACGTCTCTCTTTCCCTTTCGTTTGTAGTGAAAGTAGATGTTTGTCTGTCTATTGTTCTTGTTGCAGTTGTTGAGATGTGCAATATGAACAATCGGCGTATTTGTTTAATGGGCAGTTTATAATTCCCAGTTTTTCCATTTTGTATCATATGAAACAATTGAGCAGTGGTGAAAAATTTGTTTGAAGAGTTGGCAGAGAGAGAGAGAGAGAGAGAGAGAGAGAGAGAGAGAGAGAGAGAGAGAGAGAGAACGATCGCAGCATCTCCTGAGCGAAAGCTATTATTATTCTGGTAAACACTATAGACTCTGAAACAAATGGTAATTCTAACATACAGTGTGTAAATTCTTTTAAAGCAAATACAATGACTACACCACATTAATTACACAAATGATATAAAGGAATGTGACGCTAGCAATAATAGTTACAAAAAGAGATGATCGAGAGACATTCTATTAAAGGTATATATGATACCCCCAGACTTTTCATCAATAGAGTAGTATGGTTTAACCTAGAAGAAATTATTTTTTGCACTGTGTTTTTGTATCTACATAAAAAGTAACAAAACATTATTCAACACACTACTCGGTGTAGGTCAGTACTAATGAGATGACTAGACCAACCACTGGACATATTAAAAATTAAACCCACAAAAATACTTCAATGGGATGTAATCCAGGCAGAACACTCTGACCTTTGTTCTGCATGTAACAATAAACAGGAAAATAGGATTAGTATATCACAAAAAAAAAAATCTCTCTGCCCACTAAGCTAACAGTGACGCTTGGCTTTTATAATTAACTGTAATAACAAATATTACCCAGACATAAACACAACCAGAACCCCGAAGCATTATTAAATTCATAAGAGCGAGAAATGAGTTGTATTTTAAATTGCTTAATGCGAAATGACGCCCAATAACGTAATCATTACACCATTGTTTTTCGTTAGTGTGTCTCGTTACAGTGATGTGGTGTGCAGGTAAGAGCTCTCGAGAGTCCCTGGCATTTCATAGAGTCTGCATTGCAATCTGTAATTGTACAGTCGCTCAAAAAAGTATCTGAAAAATATTGTTCATGACAATATGAAACAAAGGGACGAATGTTTTGGGGAAATGGTAGAGGACCAGGCGTAAAGGTGGTGGCCCTGCATGCCACAATGGTTGCCATGTAATATATAAGACGTTTTTTGCTATTTATCATTAACGTGTTTCATATGAATATAATCAATATGGTTATATTAACAGGGAATGACAGTCTAAATAGACATTATCTATGTTAGACACATACAGTAAACAATATGTGCGTGGTAATGCTTAAATGTTCCACTGTGCAACAACAACAATTAAATGCATATGTTGACTGTTATATCCATACGTAGCATTTGGTATGTATACATGTATTAGCTATCAGGGTATGTTATATTAATAGGTAAGGTAAACAGTAATGGCATCTCACATTTATTGAATTAAAATTTGGTGTAACCACCTCCCGCGTCCTGAACACATTGTTTGGGTTCATAGCACCATGCCAACTATAATCTGTGGTCGATACTGTGTTTCACATAGGGCATCAAACATGCTATCTCTGGTGTTATACTAGTTTCATACAGGTAAGACTATAATACAATGTTTACAATTTACATGTCGATGGATACTTGTAATTATAAAGATAAACTACTCTGGTTATAAGCAGTTGCGGCACCTACACCTACTCACGCTTACCAACCTTACGAATAATACTACAGGGTTGTATTATTCGTTTTGACATCCATTTGACCCCACGTCTCAGATACTTTTTTGAACGTCTGTACATTAGTAAACAAAAAAAGTTCCGCGAAATTATTTTATTCATCGAAAATACTGTTTTAAAATTCCAGTTTACTTTATTTTCAGCGTTTCTTAATTCTGGAATTTTTTAAAGAACTATTCTAACATTTAGTCAAAAGATAATATGGCTGCCATCATAGAGTTGCCAACAGTCACAAGTTCAGTGTTCCAAACTGCATTTTATTTTATTTCATTATATTTCAGTAGTAAGATATTGCTTTTTTTATTTATTTTTTATTTGCAAAGTGTTGTTGGCCAGAAGTTAAGAGACATGTTAAATGCCAAAAGTGTCCCATTGATATACGTACAGTCTTGTTCAAGATTCTTTAAACACTGCTGGAGAAGCTGGCAACTAAAGGCCGTTTGTTTACTATGGTACATAGTAAAAATTATGAATAAATGTAAAAGTGATCGATGATTGGTTACTTAGTTCCCCGTTGCTTAATTTAATGGTTGGGCTTTGTTGTTCAGTATTATATTATACTACGTAAACAAACGGCTTTCAGTTACCAGCTGTCTCCAGCAGTGTTTGAAGACTGTACAAACTCTCTCCTGCTGGTGTCTTAAAATTTTGTCTTTTTCACGTGAATTAAATCTTTAATTTCAGCTTCTTTTAGATGGTAGTTTTTCTTCTATTTCCTCTATTATCTGACAGGTGTGGCTGAATCCACCATCAGTGAGAAAAATATGATGAAGGTATTATAGTCTTCAGCTCTCCTTGTGCAGTATTTTTAAGTTATTCATCACTCACAATTTTCCAATTTTCTGTTTTCTTTATATTTGTACTTCAACTTGACGTTTCGTGGCATCTTGGCGAAGTAAAAATTGTTGGTGTAGTGATTGCTGACGAAATTATTTTTTTACGATGTTATTCTTTTGAGTGTTACTGTTAATGTCGCGGATTGTGACTAAGCGGGGATATGTAAAGCCCACCTGCTCTCTCTACAAGAGCCCGCAATGTTGGATCCTATGCAGAAAGTTTGTGAAGGGAATATAAGTAAGTACAGTATGTGGACCCTCAGCTTGGTCACGGGCTCCAGGCTGAGTCAGCGGGATGGGGATAAGCCGCGGCCTTCTTTCGTATCTCACTCCTGGGAGGAAGGGAGGTATTTCCCGGAGGGGACTTGGAGGCGAATACATCTCCCATGGGGTTCAGGTCCGTCGGTTGGAGCGAAACAGGAAGGCATTAGTGAGAAAAAGTATTAAACCACTTGTACAAGTGTCCCAACGTGGGCGCCTTCCTGGCCGGCTGAGCTGTCCAAAATAGCGTTTCCTCAAAGAAGACCGTACCGCGTCATCCGCTGTCCTGGTGAAACTCACTTGGGTAGTATATTCGTGGGCTTTATGAAAGCGTTGCCTTAAGATTGCCAGTGATTTATTTTTCTAAGCATTAGAAAGTCTCTGAGACCAATTATTGTAACATACAACAGTAGGGTCTGGAAATCTTCATATAATGTTAGAATCATAGAATATTTAAAGTCAAACATTGATATTTTAAATTTACCAACAAAATAGAACTTATGCGTCACTTTAAATTGCCCAATTAAGTCATATAGGGATAAGGAGTCGGAGGGATAACCTTTCCTCTTCCATCACCCTTAGGTAACACCACAACTAATTCTTAAAACTTAAGAGGTAATACAAAATCTTTTTAATCATAAAGTATAAAAACCTTGAATGTGAAAAAGAACTTAGCTAAAGGATGGCTATAAACCAAACCTGAGTTAGTATTCGCACAATGAACCCATAACATGTGTTCATAACTGGGTGTTGATCCTCATTAATTCTAGTATGTCTTTTCCCCATTATTCCATCTCCTTATTTTTCCCTCCTCCTTTTTTCTATCCACCTCTGAACTCTATACACCCATTTTACTAACCTTTCACTTCCCATTTCTCATCCTATCCATGCTTCATGAGCAATTCTCTGCCTAGCACTTCCTTCACTTCCTCATCACTTTCATATTTCTGTATTCTGTCTGTATTCTGTGTATTCTATTGGTTAAATATCCCCTGTACAACCCCATTTTCTCTCCACCTACACTATTCATTTCATAATCACGTTTTTAACTTTCTCTGCTTTTTGGCTGAATTTATCATTCATCTTTTTTCTTTTTTTTACCGTCACATCAACTCCCAGATATTTGAAATAGCTCATTGCCTCATTTCCATCTTTATTAAATTTAACATTTATTTATTCCTGACTCTCTGTAATATTTATTTTCATTGATTTAGTCATTTTTCACATTCATATTCTGCCTCATTGTACACACACACACACACACACACACGTACACTTCCTCAATAACCGACGCCAAGCTGTACGCTTCCGAGGGGCTGTCTCTACCTTTCAGTCACTCACCTGTGTCGCCCCCAAGGCACCAAGATGGGGCCACTATGCTTCTTATGCTTATCAATGATGCCCTAAGAGAAACCCCTGCTCGCTGGAAATATGTCGACGACTCCACCATTGGGATCAGTGTCAACAATTCTGCTCCAGACTACTGTATACCGCCCTTCAGGATTTATTGAACAGTCTCCAAAACTGGGCCACCAGCAACCACGTCACCACCAACCATACTAAGACCATGGTTATGCACATCAATCTCTCCTCCGACGTTGTCCCACCCCCTTCCATTACATTAGGTCCCAACACACTCCAGGTTGTAGATTCCACTGAGCTCCTCGGCGTCACCATAGACAACAAACTAAATTGGAAACCACACGTCAGTGAAGTTGTCAAATCCTCCAGTTTCCGTCTCCACCTCCTACGCCGACTCAAGTCCCTCGGAGTTTCTGCCCCCATGCTCCTCAGTGTTTACTCAACATTCATACTTCCCAAGCTCACCGATACCTCCCCTAAATGGTCTTCCTCTCTAAATGCCACACAACGTAAACACCTAGGAAAGATGCAAAAGAGGGCATGCAAGATTATTCTCTCCCCTTCCTACTCCACATATCAAGAAGCGCTCAATGAACTGACCCTCTCGGTTCTCACTGACCATCACCACGACCTCATCTGCAAACTTGGTGAGAAGCTTCTGCACCATCCTCGACACCGGCTCCTACCACCACCCGAGATCCCTCGTCCGAGAATTGCTGTTCGACACCACAGCCGCATCCAGCCCATACGAGCACGAACTGATCGCTGTCAGAACAGCCCAGTCCCAACCAATGTAAAAAAATATAAATAACTTGTAATCAACCAGTGTATTCACTCCCAGTTAATCTTTCTTTTTGCACTGTCACTATGTTGAAATGCCCTGTAGTTTGAGCTTCTCCCACCTAGTTATTCTATAACATATTTGTATCACTTATGTTACTTGTATATTATTTGTAAATCAAGAGACCCATTCCCCAATTATGTAACTGTATATTTTCAGAATTCCGGCTGCCATGCTCTTTCAATAAACCGTTGATTATTATTATTATTATTATTATTTTTATTATTATTATTATTATTATTATTATTATTATTATTACACACATCCAGACTCTTTCTTTGATAATTATGATGATTTTGAAAATCCAGGTAGGCCATAAACTATAACAACTTACCTGGTGATCAAGAAAGAAGTAAATTAATCAACATGAGAGAAAGTTATTTTTAAGCCAAGTTATGGATGAGCCAAGAAGGGGTGATAATATCCTAGACTTAGCTCTCACTGATGACAGGAATCTGATACAATTATGTGGGGTTGGTGAAATATTAAGTAAAGCTGACTATAATGTTAGTAGACTTTACATGAATATAACTTTACGATGTGGTGATGATGATACCAAATTACAGAGCAGCTGACTTGACAAAAAGTGTCAGGATTTAGTAACGTTAACTAGTTATTAGACGTAATCTGTGTTGATGAAGTGTAGCGTAAAGTCGAAATTAAAATTTTGTCTATCGAGAAACAAGGTCAGCCAGTATGGTCCTATACAGTTGGCTGAACAAATATAAAATGCAATTAAATCGACCACGAAAAAAAAAAAAATATATATATATATATATATATATATATATATATATATATATATATATATATATATATATATATATATATATATATATATATATATATATATATATAAGTAAATCACTGTAGGTGCGCGTGATGTAGGTATATGCTGATAACCACAAGGAAGAAAGAAAACACGAAGTGTTTTCGTGTTTTCTTCTTTGCTATACCTCACATATATATATATATATATATATATATATATATATATATATATATATATATATATATATATATATATATATATATATATATATATATATATTGTAATAACAATAAAAAAAATTCAAAGGAATAATAAAGATTTTTTTAAATGTATGTAAGAAAGAAGAAAATGTTGAGGACAACATAAAGAAATGGCTTCGTTAATTAACACAGCTCAGCTCCCAACTCAGGGTTCACTACTGAAGGCGACACAGACAGGCCACAAGCACAGAACTTCTTGACGGGGTAATTAGTTGCGTCTTCCATTCCTCCCTTACTATAAAATTTCAATGTTATTTTTGTAAATGTTATTTTTTAATTGCTATTTGTTTTGCTGCCTAAGATGGTAGAAGTAACAGAGGGTAGAGATAAATCCTTTCCCTCTACTATCACAGAGTATTGTTAATCACAGACTGTTATCATGATGTTTTAACAGTGGCACCCGAGGTAAACGATACTGAGATTACCTGAATATGAAGCATTAATGAGGCCAGCATTCATAAGCTCATAAAACATGACCCAGTCCCCCACGTTTAGTCCCTCATTACATGGTTGACACTAAATGGACCTGAAGCATAAGGTTGTGCATGTTATAGTGAACTTTGATCACAGAAAAATGACAGAAAATCTAGAAAATACAAGTCTCTATATTTCGTTTTGGGACTGAACGAAAATATCTGTGTACCATGTTCTATATCATTCGATCAATAGATATGGGAATAATGGGACAAGAATCCAGTATTGTGAATTTTTGATGACCTTTTGGTGACCTATGACCCTTGTCCTAGTGTAAGAAAACTGCAGCAAGGCCTCTTCATATCGTGTCTGAGGAAAATTAATTGAACTGTAGCGGAGTCTTATTCCCCAAACCCATAATGTGCATTTTAATAATCCTTGGCCCGTCTAAAATAATATAAATTAATTTAACTCCAACATATTTTATCACGATTTAAAGCCTCTATCTAAAATCATCTTTGTGGCAAGTCCTGCTTGTATTAATTGATATATGGCAAAATGATTCACCACATCCCTCAAATTAGGCATTTTTTTTTATCTTAGATCTTAGTTTATGACAAAACAAAAATTTAAATTCAGTGTCCGAGGCCCAAAGCAAAACTTATTTTGGCCGAGTTTAAATTGAATTGATCTAAATATATGTTTAACTGTTATTTAATTAACTTTTGACCCCATTAAATACTGATAAAGACCAGAAACAAAAAATATAAAAAGAAGTCTTGTCTTGGCTATGAAATGACAGTGAAATAAATATTCCTAGTGTTATTTGACATTGAACCTTAAACTGATGAATAGGTTTTTTTTTATCGATTTCAGCTGCGGAGCTTGTTTTTTTTTTAACCGATATTGGTTTGTCATTTTTGCAGTATACGCGACCCACTGTCATTTCGTTTATTTATTTGTGTGGTTACAATAGGTCTAGGGATTCGGGGACCGAGTGGATACAGCAATCACTCCACTACCTGTTTGAGCGAGGCAGTACCCCCAGTTCACCCACAAGTTAAGGGTACCTAAACCTGCAGTTAGGATATTGAAAACAGTCAGGAGGTTTTTTTTTTTTATAAATCTATAATAAAATAAAAAACAACATACAGTTTAGGTGGCCCTCGTACTCAAGACCCCCAAAATGGATTCATTTCTTGTTTTTCATTATT
Organism: Homarus americanus; assembly: GCF_018991925.1. Lineage (NCBI taxonomy): Eukaryota > Metazoa > Arthropoda > Malacostraca > Decapoda > Nephropidae > Homarus > Homarus americanus. The sequence continues at coordinate 14,170,253 of NW_024722227.1, forward strand.
ATGACAATAATTACCATGCCTTTGACCCTATATGGCTAAGGTATGGAAGACACAAAAGTCAAACCTACTGATGTGATGAAAGACAAAGGTCGCGAGCGAAACTTAGGTAAATGTGATCAATGTTAATTGTAAATTTCTACACATTCTGTTTATACCATGAAAGTTAATTTACTATGTACACATTTTTTTACGAATATTTCTCCTGAGCAAAGTTAGGTCACTTTGTATAATCTTTCTCTGTGTAAAGTGAACAGTTACAGTAGAATTCCCTCCACATGTTTGTGTACATTAAATTGATGGCCACGTAATATAAATAGTCACATCAACTTTCGGTAGGTGGACAGCGTTTCCTATTGTCTTCTCAAACCTGGAAATATTTCTCTAGGTAGGTACTGTACAGCCAATGTTAGCCAGTACCCTGCTTCTCCAGGGACGGGAGACGCGAAACGCCACAAGTGACGTCAGTCACCCTCGGATAAAACAACGTCCGGGATTGGCTATACGTTAGACTCCCGTTATTCTTCGTCCTGTGATTGGTTGCATTATCCAGGGACGTTTGCCAAAAGTTTGGGAAAATTACTTTGGCATTAAGAGATTTGGGTGAAATTATCAATAAGTTAAAGTTCAATATATTCTCTTATACTAAGTTAAAGCAGAAGTTGTTCAAAATAAAAATATTTTCTATAAAAAACTGATCCTAAAAAAAACTATTAGCTAATTTTAGATACTGAAGTATAAATAGTTCTCAACAATACATATCTGCTACTGAAGTCCATCGTCTCGCTAAGATTAGCTTCTTCAGGTAGTAGGCCAGTGGGGAGAGAACTTCAGGAGAACTAAGCCTGTGCATAAGGCGAGTTTTTAGAATAATATTTTCTGGGCAAAATTAGGGTTTCGGTCCATACCAGCATATCTCTGAGGGATTGAGAACCATGGAATGATCCCTACTCTTGCCAGGTCCATTTAGTGAGCGGAGGTGAGGTATCGGTATCTCGTTTTACTTGAATCCAAATTTTATTTTTTATTTTTACAATACTTTGGTTATGTTCAGAAGATACAGTATATATAGAACATAAAATGAGGTTGGATACTTTAAGATGTAGCCGTCTATATTATTTATCATTCTTATTATAAATATTATTGATGGTAATATTACTTCCATCACTATTATAATAATTTCAATCATTGCGACACACTTATTATCACAAAGGATTCCTGGGGATGTGACTCAGCGTCTCTTCCTCAGAGATTCTCTGCCTGAGAAGGAAAGCTCCTGGAAAAATGTAAAATTGGATTAAAATCTTATTCGAGAAGTTGCTTGAAACTAAGATACTCTTTGAGAGTTTGAAAACTAATGCAGTTCTCATTTTTGTTAATTATTGCACCAGAAAGTCTTTAGTGTTTTAAAATCAAAGGCAAATGAGTCCGTAGGTTCTCACTCTCGAGTACGACTGTCCAGGACACATCAGGTGGAGTATGTGAGGTATAATGATGTATTGTAAACGTTAACATTATTAAGAAAATACAATTCATATAAAATATACATTTATCAAGAGGTCTCTTGTTTATCTAGTTTTGCTAAATAAAGACTTGATAACAATTTATTAACACGTTTCTTGAAAAAATACATAGCTATGAAAGCTTTTAAAAATATATGAATCTAGGTATCCCTGTTAAATAAAAATAAAATACGAGCTCCAGACAAAACAAGGACTGAAGCATTAAATTCTTCACATCACTGCCTCGACTTACCTGGGTGAGGCACTTAGTTAGGTGCTTATTGCATTGCATTGTCTCTATAAGATACTGGCGTCCGCTGCCTCTGAAAAAGACAACGTTTCCCTCTAACTTTCATATATATATATATATATATATATATATATATATATATATATATATATATATATATATATATATATATATATATATATATATATATATATATATATATATATATTTAGCGTTATCGTTATCTTCCCAGCCATAATAATTTTACTCACCTATTTTCCTTTCTGCCTCACTCGCCTCCTTCCGTCACTTGCCCCCTTCCGTCACTTGCCCCCTTCTTCCTCTCTATCGCTTCTTCCTCCTCTCCCTATATCACCTCATCTCCTTCACTCCCTTCATCCCTCACTCACCTCTTTCTCTCACTCAGCCAAATGCCATCTTTCCTGCCCCACTCATTCCCTTCCATCTCTTCCTCATTTGCGTTTTTCTCCACTCTCCCTCAATTCTCCTCCTTCCTCTCGTCCTTACTTGTCTCCATCTCCCTTTCACTCCCCTCCTTTCCCCCCTCTCTCCTTCCCTCCCTCATTCTTCTCCTTCTTTCTCTTCTTCACTCGCCTCCATCTCTTTCGTCACCCAACATTCATCTCCCTTATTAGTTTCCATCCCTTGCCTTTTTCTGTTCTTCCTCCCAATTTCATTTAAAAATTTCTTTCACTCCCTCATTTGAAGCTTCCCTTTATCGCGCTCCCTCCGTCCGTCTCTCCTTCTTTTCCTCACTCGCCTCCTTCCCCACTCTCCTTTTTATCTCTTTCCCTTCCTTCTCCTCTCGTCCCAATTTTCTTCCCCTGTTTCTCTCTCTCTTTTATCACCTTTATATTTCATTTTTCTTTCCTCTGCCTCCCTGTCTCACTTCTATCTTTTTATATCCGTCCGTTCTTCCTACACCCCCCCCATCTCTCTCTCTCTCTCTCTCTCTCTCTCATTCAATCCTGATCCCTTCCCTTATCAGTCCCATCCATTCTTCCCTCAGTATCTTAGTGGCTTATTCTCTATGTTACAACCTTCTTTCCTCTTCTAAACCCTGACTTTTTCCTTTTTCACTTTCAAGCAATATACTGTCTTCCTTCCTCTCTGTTTCCCTCTCTTCCCCTCTCATTTTTCTCTGATGAATGGTCTGGTCTGTAAATGGATCAAAACTCACAATGATGAAAGTATTCACTATCAACAATTTACAGTAAAGACAGCAAACAGACACATAGAGAGTATTAAATCAAGTGAATGTTATGCTTATTGTTCTGTGCAGACAAACACAGGTAGAACAGGCTGTGCAATTGTAATATATAAAGAAAAAGAGATGATAGTGTCAAACAAGCAAAGGCTGAATAACTGGTCCAGCACAACACAAACTGAACTAACTGGAATCTACTTAGCCACAGACTACCTTAAAGAAAATGGAGGTGGAATGATATTCTGTGACTCTCAAAGTGCTTTGAAATCAATGAACAGCCCGTCAGGTTCTATGTCTAAAGTTGTATGTGATATTAAAAGAAATGTGATAACTGCCAATGTGAACAACTCTCGTATCGAATTTGTGTGGATTCCGTCCCATGTTGGAATTAGGTATCATGACGGTGCTGATAGACTGGCCAATGAGGCATGTAAGAAAGAAAATGTTGACCGTGACCTTGGCCTGTCTAATGCTGTACTTAAAAACATTCAAGTCAGAATCATGAACTCTGATCTAGAAGAACTGAGAAGTGCAGAGAGACCTGGCAGTTGTAGCATTAGTAAATATGGCAAATTTTGTGACGAGAGGTACCGGTATGGCCAGCATAAGGACAGAACCAGACAATGTGATGTAGTCGTGGCCAAAATTAGGCTAGGATACAGACATATCTAGCATTTTACCCAATCCAGCTGGTATGAAACACGAGGTACCATATATACTTCATTATATGTTCAAAGTCCGCGTGTTATATGGACTAAAAATGAAGTATATATGGTACCTCGTGTTTCATACCAGCTGGATTGGGTAAAATGCGACTGACATCCACATAAATGGCACGGGCAGTTCCCAATGGGAGGTTCACGGCGCCATCAGCTCAATGAACAGGCTTTGTGTGAAATATAACATAGTCTAGAACTGCTTTTAGTGTCTTTGTGGCATGGTCGGTAGCGCTCCCTGGTCCCACACAGTAGGTCGAGGGTTCGAGTCCTGGCTGGTGAGGTCGTTGATTAAAAAAAAAAAAAAAAAAAAAATATATATATATATATATATATATATATATAATATAATATATATATTAATATATATGCTGATAACCACTAAGAAACAAGAAAACGCGAAATTCTCAAGCGCTTTCGTGTAATTCACATCTTGGATTAGCCGCTCCTACAGTGATTTACTTGCATATATATATATATATATATATATATATATATATATATATTATATATATATTATTATATATAATATATATACTGTTAATGAATATGATGTATTTCTTTGTGTATGAACCTCTGTCCTGCGTGGCAGTGAGAAGTGATACCACCTCAGTGTCAAGACCTGACTGAATTACTCAGAATAGGCAAACTGTACTCCAAGCTTTGTCAATAAATTTGTTACACTAAAAAAAAAAAGATAAACTATATCATTCCTCACCTGCCACACTCTTGTTTCTTATTTTTTTTTATCTCTCTCTCCATTGTTAATTCATTCTCTCTCCTTTTCCAATTTCTTTTATACTTCCTCATCCCTCTCCTCTATCCTCTTCCTCACGAGATTATCAGATAAAAAAATGTATGTTGATGCGAGGAATAAGGCGAGGCATTGTGTGAGACTGCCGAGATGCTGTCCAACATTTCCCAGATGCTCTATTTAACACTGTAATGTACTCCAACACGATTCGCCAATATTGTGTACGTGTCCTGTCCGTCACACATCATGTACACGTTCCTCACCCTACCATGTTCATGTATTCCTGTTCTAATAATTAGTTTTTGTGTGAGTACAAGTCAACAGAGGTCCACATAATCGCACCTCCAGCTTAATGTAATAAGAATATAAATTTAGTGTGAGTGTGTGTGTGTAATTTTTTTTTTAGCCTATCAAGCCATTAAACCATCTTTCATCCCCCAGAACTACCTTGGATTTGTGTATTAGGACTCAAAGAGAATGTAAGCTTATACTCTGCTGCCAAACTAATTAATTTCCAATAACACGGTCGGCATCTGTGAGAGATTAATTGGCATCAGAGTAATTTTGCTTTTATCATACGAAGCTATACAGATGAGAGTCGTAGTTTCTGTAATCCAGTACTTTACTTTTTAAATAATTTTGTTGAGTATCCTTTTATACGCTCGCCATTTCGATATGTTGGCCGCCATAATACTGAATATGAGTTTAGTGATAGCAGTATGCCACGCAGATGGTTCAGCCCACGCGTTGTCGGAGTGGCCCGATGTATTGTATTTTGAAGAACTAATGAGTGTTTTACATTCTGTTCCATTTATCATCATGTGCAGGAACCAGGATCACATGTGTGGGACCACTATTAAATACGGCAGCGACCATTTTTCTCTCTTCCTCTCATTCTTACTGGGATATTTGGAGTAATAAATAGAACATAACTTCCTATCAGGGTCAGAGCGACACTGATGATGCACTTGGTAAATATAACACTGTGGTGGAATTATCATGGTGAAGGATTGGAGGGAGAGAGTGGTGCACGTCACCTCCACGTGATATAGTCTTGAGACACCTCCACATGACAGTCTATGACACCTCCTTATGAGTCTATGACACCTCCATATGACACAGTTGCACCTTGAACTTATTTCGGCTGTTTTGTCTCACTCCCAATGTTACCAATACATTACTTGCTGCAGCTGTTAGTGTTACCCCTACTACTGCCAATATCTTTTCTTCCACTGTGGCAACTACTACTACTGTCATTGCTTCTACTGTTATTACACACACTACTATTACGACTACTAATAATAGTACACTTCTGCTATTTTTTACTTCTATCAATAAGAATGCACTTATCATCATTGTATACATTATATAAGTTAATGGCAGTTCCATAACTTATACCGTCAAAGTTTCTTCCTCCTTCTCTCGGCTTTACGTCTTTTAATATCACAACAATATTTTGGAATTTGTATTGTTATTTATGTTACTCCTTTACACACAAAAGAAGGAACATGCATAGATTCATTTGACTTTTTCACCTTCAACATGATCTGACTGGGATGATTTGTGAAACTTTTCTCCCATTTCACCTGGTACTAAGTTACGGACTCCTCAAACTTTGGTGGTAATAATAACAAATCGGTCGCCAATTCTATCCTTATAAAAAACATGAGTCCTCCCCCTGAATCAGCCATTATTTCACAAAGGACAAATGAACTTTAAACAAGCCTGGAGAGATCACCATAACCTGGAAAGTTATAATAAATTTATTACTGCCGGTAACCTTGTTAGAGCAGAGTAAACAAAAACAAATTGTTCCTAGTTTAACGAGCCGTTCTACAACTATCAACTAAGACCTTCCTCCACATCCGTTCTAGTTTGTCAGTTACCACCACAGCCCAAAATAACATCAGTCTTTTAAACTTTATATTTTCTCACCATCAAAACCCTAAGCCTTCAAACAATGTCCCTTCCATTTCCAATGTATACTGTTTTATTCTTTACAGCAGCTATGTCACCCTCACATGAAATATCACTCTCACATGTGTAGTGTTTCAATATTTTCACTATAAGACTAATTTCACTTTAAAACTATTCGTGTCTTCGCTACCAGTCTGTCACTGTCTCCATACTTCCCTTCACGCCACGATCTATCTCTCCCTTTCCTCCTTTTTGCCCATGGTTAGTGCAATAATAAAATCTAATTCATCATCCCCCTTCTTTTCAACCTCAGTTCCAACACACGTGCTTCCCTATCATACCATTTCCTCCGTTCATTTTTTCCCCTTTAGTTGAATGTCATCATCATTCACCATTCAGTTGCACACTTTTTATGTCGTTTAATACCTTGTCCTCTTCCTTGTTGCCATAGTATAACCTATTAACCTACAGTCCTACAGCCTTTGAAGTGTGAAATTATACTCACCTTCTCTCGTGTATGAAAAACCTATATCGTTATCTATTTTATCCATGGTGTAGCCTGAACTTAGGAACACTCTGTACATTATATTACCCTTCAGGAGATAATTAATTTATCACAAATGCCTTCCCCAGCCAATTTTAAAAAAGAAAAAAAAAAAAAATGTTTATCCTCTTTTGTCTGTCTGTCTCTCTCTCTTTCTCCTCTCTGTTTTCTCCTTTCTATGACTTTTGTCTTGGCTGAATTTCACTTTTCCTCACTACTTCTCCTTGATACATTTCTTCCCCTGGCTGATCCTTATATTTATTTCCATTCTGTTTTCCATCTTCCTTGACACTTTTCTTTTTCGCCTCTGATATATAGACGTCACTGCCTCATGACCTTCCTCCTGTGTTAGCCAGATCTCCTTGTGATTCTCTTGCAACCATCCTCATGCATCACCCCCGAATTTATTTATACGTATTTTAGTTCTTTGATTCAATTTCTTTCTCCATTGATAAATTGCAATCTTCCCGGCTCCCTGTCTCTTTCAATCATCCACATATATCTCTATTCACTCGACTTATCATAATGTTAAATATACATTGCTTTAATCTTTCTTGTCTTCTATCTAGTTCAATATACAGAACTCCATTTCACACTTGGCAACTATCTCTAAGAATGTTTCCTCTTTCATCTTGAATATTTCACTTAAAAATTGCTTTTTGTTTTACTATATATTTATCTTTAAAATATTTTCTTTTACTTCTCCTTTGATATATTTATTTACACGTCATTTTCCGACAAGATGTTGATTTCATTCAGGCCCAAATTCATTTCCTCTGATGTACCGTCATTCTGCCTGATTCTTCTTCTTCTATATATATTTAAATTTACTCGACTCCTTTTCTCCTCTTCGATTTATTTCACACTCCCTGACTGTTCTGCTTCTTTCTCCTCCTCCTCCTCCTCCTCTCCTAGGATAAATTGTGCTCTCTTACACTCTCCCTCCTCCTCCCCTCCTAGGATAAGTATTGCTCTCTCCTCCTCTCCTAGGATAAACCTTGTGCTCTCCCTACCTCCTCCTCTCCTAGATAAACCTTGCTCTCTCCCTACACCCCTCCTCCTCTTCCTCTCCCTAGGATAAACTGTGCTCTACACTCCTCCTCCTCTCCTCTCTAAGTTGCTCTCCCACACTCCTCCTCCTCCTCCTCTCTAGGATAAATTGTGCTCTCTACACTCCTCCTCCTTCTCCTCTCCTAGGATAAGTGTGTCTCTACCTCCTCCTCCTCCTCCCTCTACTAAGATATTGTGCTCTCCCCACCTCCTCCTCCTCCTCTCTACTAGAGATAAATAATGCTCTCCTCCTCCTCCCTCCTCCCCTCCTCTCCTAAGGATAAGTATTGCTCTCCCCACCTCCTCCTCCCTCTCTCCCAGGATAAGTATGCTCTCCCTACACTCCTCCTCCTCCCCCTCTCCCAGGATTATTGCTCTCCCACACTCCTCCTCCTCCTCTACTAGATAAAGTATGCTCCTACTCCTCCTCCTCCTCCTCTCCTAGGATAAATTGTGCTCTCCCCTACACTCCTCCCTCCTCTCTCTCCCCTACAGTGCCCCTCCCTACACCTCCTCCTCCTCTACTAGGACTCATTGTGCTCTCCCCACTCCTCCTCCTCCTCCTCTACTAGGATAAATTATGCTCTCCCTCACTCCTCCTCCTCCTCCTCTCTCCTAGGATAAATTGGCCTCTCCTACCTCCTCCTCCTCCTCCTCTCCCTAGGATAATTATGCTCTCCTACACTCCTCCTCCTCCTCCTCTACTAGGATAAACCTTGCTCTCTCCCTCCTCCCTCCTCCTCCTCTCCTAGGATAATTATGCTCTCCTACCTCCTCCTCCTCCCCTCCTCTCCTAGGATAATATTGCTCTCCCCTCCTCCCTCCTCCCTCTCTCCTAGGATAAATTGTGCTCTCCTACCTCCTCCTCCTCCCTCCTCTCCTAGGATAAATTGTGCTCTCCCTACCTCCTCCTCCTCCTCCTCTACTAGGATAAATTGTGCCTCCCACACTCCTCCTCCTCCTCCTCTACTAGGATAAATTATGCCTCCCACACCCTCCTCCTCCTCCTCTACTAGGATAAATTGTGCTCTCCTACACCTCCTCCCTCCTCCTCCCCACTAGATAAATTGTGCTCTCCCACACTCCTCCTCCTCCTCCTCCTCTACCAGGATAAATTATGCCTCCCTACACTCCTCCTCCTCCTCCTCTACCAGGATATTGTGCCTCCCACACCTCCTCCTCCTCCTCCTCCTCCTCCTCCTCTACCAGGATAAATTGTGCTCTCCCACACTCCTCCTCCTCCTCCTCCTCCTCCTCCTCCTCTACTAGGATAAATTATGCCTCCACACTCCTCCTCCTCCTCCTCTACTAGGATACAAATTGTGCTCTCCTACACCTCCTCCTCCTCCTCTACCAGGATAAATTGTGCTCTCCTACACCTCCCTCCTCCTCCTCTCAGGATAAATTATGCCTCCCACACTCCTCCTCCTCCTCCTCCTCTCTAGGATAAAATTGTGCCTCCCACACCCTCCTCCTCCTCCCTCTACCAGGATAAATTGTGCCTCCCACACCCCTCCTCCCTCCTCCTCCCAGGATAAATTGTGCTCTCCTACACTCCTCCTCCCTCCTCCTCCTCTCCTAGGATAAATTGTGCCTCCCCACACTCCTCCCTCCCTCCTCCCTCTCAGGATAAATTGTGCCTCCCTACACCTCCTCCTCCTCCTCCCTCTACTAGGATAAACTATGCTCTCCCCACACCCTCCTCCTCCTCCTCACTCAGGATAAATTGTGCCTCCCACACTCCTCCTCCTCCTCCTCCTCTCCCAGGATAAATTGTGCTCTCCTCACACTCCTCCTCCTCCCTCTCCTCTAGGATAAATTGTGCTCTCCCACACCTCCTCCTCCTCCTCCCTCCCCAGGATAAATTGTGCCTCCCCACTCCCCTCCTCCTCCTCCCTCTCCTAGGATAAATTGTGCCTCCCACACTCCTCCTCCTCCTCCCACCAGGATAAATTCAGGCTCTCCCACACCCCTCCTCCTCCTCCCTCTACCAGGATAAATTATGCCTCCCACACCCTCCTCCTCCTCCTCTACTAGATAAACCAGCTCTCCCACACCTCCTCCTCCTCCCTCCTCTACTAGGATAAATTGCGCCTCCTACACTCCTCCTCCCTCCTCCTCCCTCCTAGGATAAATTATGCCTACACTCCTCCTCCTCCTCTACTAGGATAAATTGTGCTCTCCACACTCCTCCCCCTCCTCCCTCTCCTAGGATAAATTGTGCTCTCCTCACACCCTCCTCCCTCCTCCTCCCTACCAGATAAATTATGCTCTCCTACACCTCCTCCTCCTCCTCACTAGGATAAATTATGCCTCTCACACTCCTCCTCCCTCCCTCCCCCTCTCCTAGGATAAATTGTGCTCTCTTACACTCCTCCTCCCTCCTCCCTCTCCAGATAAATTGTGCTCTCCCACACTCCTCCTCCTCCTCCTCTCCTAGGATAATTGTGCTCTCCCACACTCCTCCTCCTCCTCCTCTCCTAGGATAAATTGTGCTCTCCTACACTCCTCCTCCCTCCTCCTCTCCTAGGATAAATTGCTCTCCTTACACTCCCTCCTCCTCCTCTCCTAGATAAATTTTGCTCTCCAACTCTCCTTCCCTCACGATATATTTCACTACGCCAGACCCATTGTGTACCCCTTCCTCCTGCCGTCACCCTCCCTAGTATTTTCGCAACAATGAATACATTACCACACACACACACACACACACACACACACACACACACACACACACACACACATACACACACACACACACACACACACACACACACACACATACACACACACACACACACACACACACACACATACACACATTCACACACACACACACACACACACACACACACACACACACATACACATACGCACACACATACACATACACACACACACACATACACACACACACACATACATACACATTCACATACACTGGGACCAAACCTCTCACTCATAACACCATCTGAGGGAATTACTACACCACATGTCCCTCATAACACCATATGTGAGGGAATACTACACCACGTCAAGTCCTCATCACACCATCTGTGAGGGACTATTACACCACGTGAGGACCTCATAACACCATCTGTGAAGGAATTACTACACCACGTGAGGCCCCCTCATAACACCATCTGTGAGGGAATTACTACACCACGTCAGGTCCCTCATAACACCATCTGTGAGGGAATTACCACACCACGTCAGGTCCCTGATAACACCATCTGTGAAGGAATTACTACACCACGTGAGGACCCTCATAACACCATTTGTGAGGTAATTACACCACGTGAGGTCCCCCATAACACCATCTGTGAGGGAATTACTACACCACGTGGTCCCTCATAACACCATCTGCGAGGGAATTACTACACCACGTCAGGTCCCTCATAATATCATCTGAGGGAACTACTACATCACGTGAGGTCCCTCCTAACACCATCTGGGAGGGAGTTACTACACTACGTATTTGCTGTTCAACACGTACAATCCTACATTAATCTGTATGTTCACTCTATGTTCCTTTACCTTTCTCTAATGAAGGCTTTTGTTAAACCACCAATGTATGTAATAAGTCATTTATGTCCAATGTATATTTTCAGCCTTCGGGCTGCAGAACTTTTTCAATAAACCGTTAATTTTACATATTATTATTACACACACACACACATACACACACACACACACACACACACACACACACACACACACACACATACACACACACACACACACACACACACACACACACACACACACACACACACACACACGCACATACACACACACACACACACACACACACACATACACACACACGCACACATACATACACACACACACACACACACACATACATACACATACACACTGACCCTTTCGACTTTCACTGACCATCACCACGACCACATCTGCAAATTTGCTAAGAAGCTTCTACACCATCCTCGACACCGGCTCCTACTACCACCTGAGATCCCTAGCCCGAGAATTGCTGTTTGACACCACAACCGCATCCAGCCCATAAGTGCACGAACTGATCGCTATAAGAACAGCCCAGTCCCAACCATTGTAAAAATTATCAATAACTTGTAATAAACCAGTGTATTCACTCCCAGTAAATACTGCTCCTACATTATCACTTGTTGAAATTGAACTGTAGCTGGTTTTCCCCATCTAGTTATTATATGTCTTATTTGTGTCACTTATGTTACTTGTATATTATTTGTAATTCGTAACCCATTCCCCAAATATGTAACTGTATATTTTCAGCCTTCTGGCTACCAAGCTCTTTCAATAAACCGTTAATTATTATTATTATTATTATTATTATTATTATTATACACACACACGCACACACACACATTCACTTACCAAGTGTGAAATCTATGAACTCCGATATTTTCCATGGTGAAGAACTAGGAAAAATAAATAGATGTTTAAGGTGATTAATTATTGTGCCGTTGAAGGAGAAAATATTGAAGAGGATATTTTTCTTCTTTGGTAATTTGGTAATTTAGGGAGGTAGTGGAAGCTTCGGCGAAGAGTGGCAATTTCGCTCTCTCTCTCTCTCTCTCTCTCTCTCTCTCTCTCTCTCTCTCTCTCTCGACCATGATATTAAGATAATGTGTCTACGTTCTTCTCTGTTGTTACATGTTTGAGTGTGTGTGTGTGTGTGTGTGTGTGTAATAATTATAATTAACGGTTTATTGAAAGAGCATGGCAGCCGGGAGGCTGAAAATATACAGCTACATAATTGGGGAATGGGTCACTTGATTGGCAAATAATATACAAGTAACATACTGTAAGTGATACAAATATGATATATAATAATGCAAAAAGGTTATATTGACTGGGAGTGAATACACTGGTTGATTATGTGTGTGTGTGTGAAACTGGGTTAAATTAATCTTTTATACACTCTTGGCTACATAAAATAATAACTTTTAGATGTATTTGATTATTGATAATATTGGCAATTATTTTTGCTCCTCCAAGCCTTATCCATTTTTATTATTATCATCATCATCATCATCATTATCATCATCATCATCATCATCATCATCATCATCATCATCATTATTATTATTATTATTATTATTATTAAGGTAATTGTCAAGTTTAAAGACGAGTGGATTTCTCAAAATTTCGTGAACGAAATTGATAAAAATTAAACAAATTTGGAGAGCGGACGTCGTCTAGAATAAGAGATTGTATGATGATGTTCAGTTATGTGTGCTCATGCATGAAGCCAGACCTACATACATACACAACATAGGTTAAGTTTTTCAATGACAGTCTGAAACGATTCATTATCAACTTTGTGTAAATAGTATAAATATATATTAAGGTAAATTATAGACAGATATAATACAAACGGAAAGTGATTATAAGCTGACAGAGAGGGAGGAAGATGAATTACCTTAATGGAGCTGATGGAAGGCAAGGCGTTTAACAGGCAGCCACTTGGGTTAGCAGCTCAACGGTACTGTATATTAAAGGTGTACTCCAGGAATATTCTTGAGGGAGATCTATACGGAATTAAATATACGAGTATGTGAATATTTATTTGTCAGAGGTTGAGTTATGTAACATGAATGTTGTAACAGTAATAAATTTATTGGCTCGGTATTCAACATATATTCTCTGCGTTCTAAATTGTTAAAAACTGAAAAGTAAATATTGCCTACAGTCAATACACAATCAATTCACAAATGCTCTTTCTTGGCCCCTGGTTGAGTTCTTACTGACCTCGTTCCCCTTTGAATAAGTGATCTTGAATGTTTTCAGAGGTGAATTCTGAGAAATAAATTCATCCCCAACTTGCACAAAAACATACGCATGCTGTTTCCTTTGCATGGCCAGGAGGGAAAATACCTTCATGACTTCTTCAGCATTGTTACGTGGCATTTCTCAGGGATTGTATGTAATTTGTACACCTGTGTATACAAGAAGACAGATCAGTTGTAAATATGTACGTTAACAACAACAATAAATAAGGCAGTATATGGTACCTGAACATTTCCAGTCAGCTAAATATTGTCCCAGAAAATAGTCCATTAGGGATATAAAGAACACAAGTTATGCATAATTAGATAATATTTTTGCTGCACACCAGCACGAGGACGGTGATAAATATTGATGCTGAAATCGCCAAATTATCATCAGGGGCGAAAATGGCAGTCACAAATTAATTCGTAATTGTTTTTTGCCAGGTAGTGGGAATCACTTATACAGACATTTACATCCTTGCTACGGCAAAATAAACTCTGATCATTTTTATTGCAAAACTTTTAATCTACCTCTAGTGATGTTAAAGTCGTGTACACACACACACACACACACACACACACAACCCATGCCAGTTACTACTTTCAACATTCTAGTAAAAACAAACTTCATATCATCGTGGAGGGAAAATAGTGAAGATGTTTTAATAAACACAAGAAATAAATGTACAGTATATATCAGGTGCCTTTAAGAGAGCTCAGGTTCTCAACTGGCTCAACCATGCCAATATTGTTATTTTTATCCACTCTGCATCCTTATTTTTATGGCTAAATAAATTATTTCATTATTAATATTGTACCATAGAAGGGTCTCACTTCCATTTATATACACTGCTTTGTCACCTTTATCTGCACGGCTTACTTCTCACTACCCAAACCACTAGTTAACCAGCAGTCAACTAGTAAGAACACGAATCCTGAGATGGCTCCTGATTGGTGGAAAAACATCGTCGGCTGTTGGGGGCGCCATCTATGACAGGTGATGTCAACCTTAACCCTGGGATACCAAGTCAGTCCTACTCCCACCACCTCGGCTTTTTTTTTCTTTTTTTTCTTTTTTTTACGGGGATTAGCCCACCCGACCCACATCGGGGCCTAGGGGGCGAAAATGTAATAATAATAATAATAATAATAATAATAATAATAATAATTCAGATAAGTAAATTAAAAATAAAATACACACTGCCTGTGCACCTCGGGATCTACTGGCCAGTTTATTGTAACGTGTATTAGTACAGCTGAGTACACTATTTTTCACCCTTGTATATGTGTTTTGTGTTGATTTTGTTTTAAGAATATTATATAAAAATCAGTTGCATATTTTTCACGTCCTACTGTCTATACTGTGTTGGGTGCTGTCGTGTCATGCCAAATATTCTATTAAGCCAAGTAATGCTATAATAACTAAACCTACAGTAAAACTTAATAACTAAAAAAGCTCACCATACAGATTGTCATTTGTTACGTAATTGGGTATGAGTATTACAAGGTATTATAATTAAATGATTTTACTCCAAAAGCTCCGAGACGCACACAGGTAAAGAAACCATTTTCATTTTGAGATTAAAATAAAGTAAAAGGTAAAGTAAAGGAACTTAAGACACTTGCCTTCTTAGCTGCTCAGTTTCCGTAACAATATCAATATTGTGTGTAAAACTATTACTAATTTTAAAGAGTCGATGAGTATCATTAAGAGTCAGTGGGGATGTTATAACCAGTTTTTAAGTGAAAGAAGAGTGTGATCATATTCAAGACCTTAAGGATGTAAATTGCGTTTTACACTTATTTTTTTTTTACATTAAATCTTTTAGTGGGAAGGTGTCCCAGATAGGATGAAACACATTGATTAAATTATTGTTGTAAGAGAGTTAGATGTTTCAACTGCTCATCACCCCAGGCATTGATCAATGGTCTAGGTTCTGCAACTGTCAACTTCTTAAATATTATAAAACAAATTGAAAAGCATCTCTGTGGTCTTGTGTTACATGTACTGGACTGGCCGCCAAGTGTGTTGTTGTTGGCCTTTATTCTGAGTCCCTCGCTTCACCTGTAAGATTCTGCCGGGAATATAATCATAGTTTCCCCACCCCCCTCCCCCTCATTTGTATTTAATTTGTTTTAATTAAAACAGTTGATTAGTTGGATATGTAAATGGTAGAATCATTGTGAGATAATAGTGCACGAAATTTAAAATGTATGACTTTGATAAAAAATCAGTCATGCCCTCCTGATCAACTGGGTTCTTTTGAAAAAAAGATAATTTTCAATTATAGTCTTGTCGTCTTTTTGTAGGTCGGGCAGACGGAGCTTTCTCCTCTCACTCGTGGTATCCAACGAGCGAGATGGTCATTTGGTAGACTGTGTTGATATAGAGGGCGTTACTGGAGTCTACCAATAGGCTTCCTGCTTGTCAACAGTTTTCATTGTCTTTTAAATAATTTATATTGTATTTAATGTATTTAATCTAGAATTAATATCTTGTGAATCTTTGATACTCGAGACACTTAAGCCGACCGACCAGTGTACTGTATATTATATGGCTCGTGTGGCTGTGTACCGTGTGTCAGCGTCGACTGTGAATTTACATCAATTAATGGTATGTCGGCCGTTCACCTACACGGGCTACAGTACCCTCGCCCAGTAGAGATAGGCATATGTTCATTGTAGAACTGATTATTTGTAAAGTACATTATAATAAATTTACCCCATACAAGCTGCAGCATATATATCTTTTCAGTCTGACTTCCATATGAGGAAGTTCTATGGCAACATAAATAGCCACACCATAGAGGTTATCTCTTCTGTGTGACGAGTAGGCTTCTAGAACTGGCGAAACCGGAGAGGTCTGAAAATTATAGGAGTCCTCTAGTTTGTCCTCGAGCAGACAAATGCTGGTGGCCGGTATATTTAATTGCTCAGGTTGGCCGTCAGACCAAATGTCGTCAGTCCAAACCACTCCATTATTCACTATCTCTTGCCTCCTTCATTCATTTCTGTTGATCAATTAATCAAGAACCTTGCACTTCGCTCACAAAGTTATCATTCCATCTTTCTTATTTTCACATCCAAGAGGCCTCCATTTTCATTTACCTTTCTTGATATTCTGTTATCCTTCCCCACCACATGTCTAGCTGATATCTTTGTTTACGTTCTTATAAAACAGGTTTTCTGTGATTGAGTGTATAATTTCTTCTGTACTTATTGTCTCTATATCAAATATATATCTTACACAGGTTCTGATCTAGTTATTCGCAGACACATGTAACCACTGATCTTGTCAAGCTATTGTATACTTTCAACTAATTGTTCCTGAAATCTTGTGGTTTTTCTTTCTTAAATTGAAAATACACAACTCTTGAATCCTAGCATCTATTACTTTTAATGTTTAGACTAAGTAACACTTTGTACAGTATGTTAAGGTTGTTCAGCCGGACATATTGTAATGCTGGGTCTTTTTTTTTTTTTATTCTCACCACTTTATTCTGGTATGGTTCACCTTCAGTCATCACTCTGCCGTTAGCTTTAAGGGGCGGATAATATATCCCTCTCCCTCAATATCATCGGCCATCAAATCTACATCGTCAGTATTGGCTGAGCTTATGATCCTTACATCTTGGAGTTTTATTTCTTCCTCTGTGTTTTATATTTATTGATAACCTTCTTCTAGTACGGAACTGAAGAGTCTGTAAATAAAAGACACCTCTCTTGTAATGTTAAAAAACAAAAAAAAAGGTTTGGTCTCTGACTGTACTTAAACGCCACTGGTTGAGTAATATGTTATCATTGCCACCAGCCTCTTAAGTATGCCACGAACCTCCAGTATCTAAACAGAGAACACTGATGTGCGCTACCTCAACTAAACATATCACGACTCAACCATATTATCAGTATTTCTACAACAGTTGTTAATGGCAAAAATCTGATCAATCGTTTATATACTTTTCCGAAAACCAACTTGATATTGATTCTGGAGTCCGTTAAAGGTTCCCATCTCTTGAGGGTTATTTTTGTTAATGTTTTATTAATTATTGGTGTTAGGAAGCTTCCTCTGTCAGTATTACAACACAGTCTATGGTAGATTTATATATCCCCTTCCCCATCCTTTCGTTATCTCTACTTCCCAAACTCTTTTAATCGTCTCTAAGCTTATCATTGTTTTAAAGTTCTTCAGATGTGTAAATTGTTTTATACGGTAGTACTGTACTTCGTTCCTAGCATTCTACTGGATAATATTTACTTTCTTTATTCAGTGTGTTGTCTCATATGAGAATTTATTAATTTTCTTCATGTTTTACAAGGAAAATTGGATGTAGGAAGAATGGCTTCCCCGTAAAGTGTTACTCTTTTCTTCATAGGACTCTACCTTGATGGTAAATCTAAAAAAATGTGAGAGGTTCTTGGTAAGAATGTGTCGCTCATAGTAACGAATGTTCATACACTTGCGTGCATAAGTCTCATCTTGATCTTTACCAAGTTCACTTTCACTGTTAGAACTCAAGCTGCTTTACTAGTGCTAGTAAGGTAACCTTTTGGTAGTGAGTGTTGACCAAAATGCTTATTATGGTATAATAGTTAATACATGTGTAAAAGAGGAAAATATTTATTCTAGAAATATATTTTGTAATATAATACGTACACATTACAAACGATGTTTATCATTGTTTGTAATGTGTATATTTCATGTGTCTGTATTATATAATGTGATAAATAGATTAATATAATTCATCGCTAGCCTAGAGATAAATTTGTTTCAGTGGTACAATTAGAAACATGGGAGATGAAATATAATTACTCCCCAGTACGTCATCTCGACCACAGACCTACTCCCAGTACGTCATCTCGACCACAGAACTACTCCCAGTACGTCATCTCGACCACAGACCTACTCCCAGTACGTCATCTCGACCACAGACCTACTCCCAGTACGTCATCTCGACCACAGAACTACTTCCAGTACGTCATCTCGACCACAGACCTACTTCCAGTACGTCATCTCGACCACAGACCTAGTACGTCATCTCGACCACAGACCTACGTCATCTCGACCACAGACTACTCCCAGTACGTCATCTCGACCACAGACCTACTCCCAGTACGTCATCTCGACCACAGACCTACTCCCAGTACGTCATCTCGACCACAGAACTACTTCCAGTACGTCATCTCGACCACAGACCTACTTCCAGTACGTCATCTCGACCACAGACCTACTTCCAGTACGTCATCTCGACCACAGACCTACTTCCAGTACGTCATCTCGACCACAGACCTACTTCCAGTACGTCATCTCGACCACAGAACTACTCCCAGTACGTCATCTCGACCACAGACCTACTCCCAGTACGTCATCTCGACCACAGAACTACTCCCAGTACGTCATCTCGACCACAGACCTACTCCCAGTACGTCATCCCCAGTACAACGCCCCAGCATGCCCCAGCAACAGAACTACTCCCATCTCTGACCACAACTACCCCAGTACGTCATTCAGGCACAGAACTACTTCCAGTATGTCATCTCAGGCACAGAACTACCCCAGTGGTCAGTCTCAGGCACGAACCACTCCCCAATACGTCATCTCTGACCACAGAACTACTCCCAGTACGTCATCCAGGCACAGAACTACCCCAGCACACGTCATCTCAGGCACAGAACTACTCCCAGTACGTCATCTCGACCAGAACTACTCCCAGTACGCCATCTCAGGCACAGAACTACTCCCAGTACGTCTCCAGGCACAGAACTACTTCCCCAGTACGTCATCTGACCACAGAACTACTCCCAGTACGTCATCTCAGGCACAGAACTACCCCCAGTACGTCATCATCTCAGCAAGGCCAGAATCCACTCCCAGCACGTCATCTTCCGACCAGAAACCACTCCCCAGCACGTCATCTCAGGCACAGAACTACCCAGTACGTCATCTTGATTCACAGTGGAACTACTCCCAGTATGTCATCCTGCAAGTACAGAACTACTCCCAGTATGTCATCTGCAACAGAACTACTCCCAGTACGTCATCTCACAGGACAGAACTACTCCCAGTATGTCATCTCAGGTAATAAGAACTACTCCCAGTACGTCATTCAGGTAAGAAACCATCTTAGCACGTCATTTCAGGCACAGAACTACTCCCCAGTATAATATCTAGCCAGGAACGACTCCAGTACGTCATCTCGACCACACAGAACGTACCCCAGTACGTCATCTCAGGCACAGAACTACCCCAGTACGTCATCTCAGGCACAGGAACCATTTCCCCAGTACGTCATTCCTGTACAGAACTACTCCCAGTACGTCATCTCGACCACAGAACTACTCCCCAGTACGTCATCTCTGGCACAGAACTACTCCCAGTACGTCATCTCCCCAGGCACAGAACTACTCCCAGTACGTCATCTGACCACACACAACTACTCCCAGTACGTCATCTCAGGCACAGAACTACTTCCAGTACGTCATCTCATAACCATCTCCCAGTATGTCATCTCAGGCACAGAACCGCTCCCCAGTACGTCATCTAGACCACAGAACTACTCCCAGTACGTCATCTCTGCGGCACAGAACTACTTCCAGTACGTCATCTCGACCAGCAGAAACGTACTCCCCAGTACGTCATCCAGGCACAGAACTACTCCCAGTACGTCATCTCAGGCACAGAACTACTCCCAGTACGTCATCTCGACCACACAACTACTCCCAGTACGTCATCTCTGAAAACGGAACTACTTCCAGTACGTCATCTCAGGCACAGAACTACCCAGTATGTCATCTCAGGCAGAATCACTTCCCAGTACGTCATCTCGACCAGAACTACTCCCAGTACGTCATCTTCAGCACAGAAACCATTTCCAGTACGTCATCTCGACCACAGAACTACTCCCCAGTACGTCATCTTCAGGGCACAGAACTACTCCCCAGTACGTCATTCAGGCACAGAACTACTCCCCAGTACGTCATCTCGACCACACAATCACATTCCCCAGTACGTCATCTCAGGCACAGAACTACTTCCAGTGCACAAGTCACCCCAGCACAGAACCTTACTCCCAGAGCGTGTCATCTCAGGCACAGAACTACTCCCAGTACGTCATCTCGACCACAGAACTACTCCCAGCAATGTTATCTTCGACCACAGAACTACTCCCAGTACGTCATCTCGACCACAGAACTACTCCCCAGCACAGTCATCTCGACCACAGAACCATTCCCAGTACGTCATCCGACCACAGAACTACTCCCAGTACGTCATCTGACCACAGACCTACTCCCTAGCACAAATATCTCGACCACAGAACTACTCCCAGTACGTCATCTCGACCACAGAACCACTCCCAGCACGTCATCTCGACCACAGAACTATTCCCAGCATAGTCATCCCCGACCACAGAACTACTCCCAGTACGTCATCTCGACCACAGACCCACTCCCAGTACGTCATCTGACCACAGAACTACTCCCAGTACGTCATCTCAGGCACAGAATCACCCCAGTAACGTCATCTCAGGCACAGAACCAATTCCAGTACGTCATCTCTGACCACAGAACTACCTCCCAGTACGTCATCTCAGGCACAGAACTACTCCCCAGTACGTCATCTCGACCACAGACCTACTTCCAGTACGTGTCATCTCTTGACCACTACTCCCAATACGTCATCTCGACCACAGAATCACCCCAGTACGTCATCTCTGGACCACAGCATACTCCCCAGTACGTCATCTCGACCACAGAACTACTCCCCAGCACAGTCATATTCCCACCACAGACCTACTTCCAGTACACAGTTATCTTGACCACAGACCTGTCACAGTACGGTCCCCTGACCACAGACCTACTCCCCAGTACGTCATCTCAGGCACAGAACCATTTCCCAGTACGTCACACCCACAGACCTACCCAGTGTCATCTCGACCACAGACCTACCTCCTAGCATGTCATTCCTGACTACAGACCCATTTCCAGTACGTCATCTCGACCACAGAACTACTCCCAGTACGTCATCTCAGGCACATAACTACTCCCAGTACGTCATCTCGACCATAGACCTTACTCCCAGTACGTCATCTCAGGCACAGAACTACTCCCAGTACGTCATCTTGAGGCACAGAACTACTCCCAGTACGCTCATCTCGACCACAGAACCACTCCCAGTACGTCATCTCGACCACAGAATCATTTCCAGTACGTCATCTCGACCACAGACCCACTCCCCCAGTACGTCATCTCAGGCACAGAACTACTCCCAGTACGCGTCATCTCGACCACAGAACTACTCCCAGTACGTCATCTCTGACCACAGAACTACTCCCAGTACGTCATCTCTGACCACAGAACTACTCCAGTACGTCATCTCGGACCACAGACCTACTCCCCAGTACGTCATCTCAGGCATTGCAGAACTACCCCCAGTACGTCATCTCGACCACAGAACTACTTCCAGTACGTCATCTCGACCACAGACCTACTCCCCAGCACGTCATCTCAGGCACAGACCCATTCCTGCACAAGGTCAGTCCTCATCTGTAACTACTCCCCACGTCATCTCTGACCACAGAACTACCCCCAGTACGTCATCCGGACCACAAACCACTCCCAGTACGTCATCTCAGGCACAGAACTACTCCCAGTACGTCATCTCGACCACAAACTACTTCCCAGTACGTCATCTCTGACCACAGACCTACTCCCAGTACACGTCATCTCAGGCACAAGACCTACTTCCCCAGTACGTCATCTCGACCACAGAACTACTCCCCAGTACGTCATCTCGACCACAGAACTACTCCCAGTACGTCATTCAGGCACAGACCTACTCCCAGTACGTCACGTCATCTCAGGCACATGAACTACCCCAGTACGTCATCATCTCAGGCACAGAACTACCCCAGTACGTCATCTCGACTCACAGAACCACTTCCCCAGTAATGTCATCTCAGGCACAGAACTAATACTCCCAGTACGTCATCTCGACCACAGACCTACTCCCAGCACGTCATCTCGACCACAGAACTAATACTCCCAGTACGTCATCTCGGACCACAGACCTACTTCCAGTACGTCATCATTCAAGCACAGAACTACTTCCCAGTACGTCATCTGACCACAAAACTACTTCCAGTACGTCATCATCTCGACCACAGTCCTACTCCCAGTAGTCATCTCAGGATCAGACCTACTCCCAGTACGTCATCTCTCGACCACAAACTACTTCCAGTAAGTCATCTCGACCACAGACCTACCTCCCAGTACGTCTTCAGGTACAGAACTACTCCCCAGTACGTCATCTCTGACCACAAAACTACTTCCAGTACGTCATTCACCACAGACTCCATTTCCAGTACGTCATCTGACCACAGACCGACTTCCAGTACGTCATTCCTGACCACAGAGACCTTACCCCCAGTACGTCATCTCGACCACAGAACTATTTCCAGTACGTCATCTCCTGACCACAGAACTACTTCCAGTACGTGTCATCTCGACCATTGAGAACTACTTCCAGTACGTCATCTCGACCACAGACCCACTCCCAGTACGTCATCTCTGACCACAGAACTACTCCCCAGTACGTCATCTCAGGCACAGAACTACTTCCAGTACGTCATCTCGACCACAGAACTACTCCTGGTACGTCATCTCAGGCAGAACTGGCCCAGTACGTCATCTCGACCACAGACCTACCCCAGTACGTCATCTCGATTCACAGACCCACTTCCAGTACGTCATCTCGACCATACAGACCCACTCCCAGTACGTCATCTCGACCACAGAACTATTCTCCAGGCGTCATCCTGACCAGAACTACCCCAGTACGTCATCTCAGGCACAGAACTACTCCCAGTATGTCATCTCGACCACAGAACCAATTCCCCAGTACGTCATCCTCGACCACAGAACTACTCCCCAGTACGTCATCTGACCACAGACCTACTTCCAGTACGTCATCTCAGGCACAGACCTACTCCCAGTACGTCATCTCTGACCACAGACCTACTCCCAGCACGTCATCTCTGACCACAGACTCCACTTCCAGTACGTCATTCCCTGACCACAGAACTACTCCCAGTACGTCATCTCGACCACAGAACTACTTCCAGTACGTCATCTCTGACCACACAGACCTACTCCCCAGTACGTCATCTCTGACCACAGACCTACTTCCAGTACGTCATCTCGGACCACAGACCTACTTCCAGTACGCTATCCGGACCACAGAACTACTCCCAGTACGTCATCCTGACCACAGAACTACTCCCCAGCGTACGTCATCCGACCATGACCATCTCCCAGTGACTATCTGACCACAGAACCACTCCCCAGTACGTCATCTCGACCACAGACCTACTCCCAGTACGTCATCTCGACCACAGACCTACTCCCCAGTACGTCATTCGACCACAGACCTACTTCCAGTACGTCATCTCAGGCACAGAACTACTTCCAGTACGTCATCTCTTTATTCACAGAACTACTCCCAGTGCTGCCGCGCCCCAGGTGTTGCAGTCCATTCCCTAGTACGTCATCTCGACCCACAGAACTACTCCCAGTACGTCATCTCGACCATAGAATCAGCTCCCAGTACGTCATCTCGACCACAGACCTACTTCCCAGTACGTCATTCTCCCTGACCACAGCAACTACTCCCAGTACGTCATCTCAGGCACAGAACTACTCCTAGTACGTCATCTCGACCACAGAACTACTTCCCCAGTACGTCATCTCGACCACAGAACTACTCCCAGTACGTCATCTCGACCACAGACCTACTCCCAGTAATGTCATCTCGACCACAGACCTACCCCAGTACGTCATCTCGACCACAGACCTACTCCCAGTACGTCATCTCGACCACAGAACTACTCCCAGTACGTCATCTCGACCACAGACCTACTCCCAGTACGTCATCTCGACCACAGAACTACTCCCAGTACGTCATCTCGACCACAGACCTACTCCCAGTACGTCATCTCGACCACAGAACTACTCCCAGTACGTCATCTCGACCACAGACCTACTCCCAGTACGTCATCTCAGGCACAGAACTGAACTGGCCCTTTAACCATTAATTCTTGACGAGTTAATGGGGCTGGAACATGTAAAAGTATATAGGGTTTGAGTAGCGAAACCCATCTGTCCTTCTTCTGTTTATTAAGAAAATATATTATATACAGATTCCAAGTGTATATCACCGTAACTTAATCACTGTAGCTATGAGTGTTAAATGAGGACGGAAGCTATAATAAATAGCTCTTCTAAAATACGTCCTGTTGGTGTGAGGTGTTGAGTAAAAGTGCCTGTAATACCCGTCGAGGGAGAACGGTAATATACGTCCTCCCTCGAGGGAAGACGGAACCATCCACGATGGCTCTCAATAACGTCTTCCTTTAGTCAAGGATATCAAACTACTGCCGCATTAGGTGGCCAGAGAGCCGGCTACTCAGTGCCTTAACTCAGCACTAAGTGAAGTGACTCCCCGTGGGCACACCTTATCACGTGCTCTGAACATGCTACCTCATTGCTAGTGGAAAGGTACAGAGGGTGATAGAGTATATAAGTCTAGAGTAATTAACCCATTTATATAAATACTTATGCCTATAAGGCAGGGGCTATTACAGAACTACTCCCCAGTACATCATCTCGGCCCTAGAACCACTCCCCAGTACCTCATCTCGGCCACAGAACTACTCCCCAGTCCCTCATCTCGGCCACAGAACCACTCCCCAGTACCTCATCTCGGCCACAGAACTACTCCCCAGTACCTCATCTCGGCCACAGAACTACTCCCCAGTACCTCATCTCGGCCACAGAACCACTCCCCAGTACCTCATCTCGGCCACAGAACTACTCCCCAGTACTTCATCTCGGCCACAGAACTACTCCCCAGTACTTCATCTCGGCCACAGAACTACTCCCCAGTACCTCATCTCGGCCACAGAACACACAATCATTAGGTAAGCAGACGGGTATAGGTAAGAAATACAACAAAACTATCAATAGAATTCGTCAGTTTAAGGAAAAGGCAAATGAACACAGTGACAATGGATCACGAAGGTCTGACCGCCTGTTAGGGGTAGTGCACATTAGAGACTTTTAGTCCTTTCTTGGTAGACATTGAAGCAGTGTAGCTACCAGTGCACTTAACTGTATTATTTTTTCCTAACCATAAAGTTAGGAGCCCATTCACAACAACTCTAAAAGCTCAACATCCCTAACTGGGTCTCTATTGGCTTCCTCCTTGATATACTGTAGGTCGGATTCCCATTAATGTGACACATACGTTACATACTTCTAAGTAAAAATATACATTGCACGCTCAAGATTAATGTATAAAAAATAATCTAAAAAATACATGTTCTTGGTAAAATACTGATTGAGGGAATACAGATGTTTATAGTAAAGTAACGATACACAATTATAAATATTTCTGGTAATATAAATGCACAAGACACAGAAAACTTCGTAATTTCTCTGGAATAATAAAATTATATTACATTTTACCTTTGACTCTAAGTCAACAGATATTAAACATCGTAATGCAACACTTTGTCGTCATTGATGCATAAGACAATGGTTATCAAGCTTTTGTTTATTACATCTTCAGCTCTGCTTTTTTGTTTCGCAGCCTACAGAGCGTGAATTGTGTGGTGTGTGATGTATAGTTCAGGACGTACACAATAGTTCTAGTAGGGTTCTGCTGTTTGAGGAAATCCATGACCCACTCAGAGTAGATTAGAATTGATGGTCCCTCAAGGCGTGCTCATGGGGTAACCAGTTTAGTTTCAGAGCACTATCCCCACACAGGTTAAGCTGAGTTATAAATTCTGCAAAAGGGCTTGTGAGAAGAAAGAATCAACAGCAGTTTCTGTTATTTGATAATTCATGAGAAGTTTGGGCTGGTAGTCACCAACAGCTTTACTTGAAGTGTATCTTATAAGCTGCACTAATGTTCTTATATTTTTGTGCCCAAGTAAAGGACCGCTTCAGGTTAGGATGTCTCAGTGAAATTCTTTAGTACCTCAACCTTTACGTTGTCGGGTCGTCAGGTTGTATCAAATAAACAAAAACAGAATAGAATTATTCTTTCGTCGGTCACCTTACGAGTCGAACATGTAGTTCCCAATTTTTTCTTCAGAAAGAGCAGCACATTCTCTGTTCGAAACAACTCTTTTGTATATACCGCAATTGTGGAATTATAGCTTAACCGTCAGGGTGTAGAAGATAGGAAATTCAATGCCCATACTTGTCAGTCCTGGGTTTGGTACCATCCCCATTTCATTTACGAGGAGAAAGAGGCCGCCGTTCATGTGTGAAAGATTCAAGTTGCTCTCTCTCTTTCACACGGGGGATGATGATGATGATGGTGATGATGATGATGATGATGATGATGATGAAGGAGTATTACCCGTCATGAGGTGAAGTTAAGATGCTAATGAAACATAACCAAAGTATTTATAAAAGCTATACTTTCAAGGGGTGGGGGTAAGGAGAGAGATAAACCTCTGGAACAATAAACTACGTTGCTTGAGTAAATCGGTAATCTGGCACCTCACCAGATTTCATTTAAGGTCACCAGGTTCACGGTTATGTGCGATTCACAGCTAACGGCCACTGACGGTGCAAGTGCAAGTGTAATCCAGTGTTTACAGCTCGGCTTTTCCCATCCTACTAATGGCTGTCCCTGTGGCTCAAGCAGCAAACTGATCGTAAGAGAGGCTGGCAGAGGCGGAAGATCACAGTAAACCACGAAAGCAACAACTTTTCAGGTTTTACAGTTCACGGCGGTGGCCCTGTGCCTATATATCAGTCCTACCAGCATGCCTATTACGAGAAACCGAAGAACTTTATTTTTTTAAAGAGGATGAAAGATGTATCGAGTGGTGATGCTTCTGTGCTACGGGAAGCTGGAAAACATACAATATACACTTACAGATTTGCATTTTTAGTTGAATTGTTAACTTTTTGTGGAACAGATGAAGTATTTATTTTCCTGCCATAAAACGATATATTTATGAATCATTATGTATCTCCAAGACAGACTTGTCGAGTTCACTTTGGGAGTCTTGAAATTCATTTAGTGTTTAGAAGTTTGTAACTTGAAGAGATGAATATCTACACATTATGCTTTATAGTTTATGAGAGTTTGCTGTATTTAATTTCAAAGTTTGTTCTAGTCACCTTATGATATATTAACAGTGAGCCACCATAGCAGATTTTCCATAAGTAAAACAACGTAAAAGACGAGTTATTTGACTTAATATATGTTAATGGTTGAATACGTCAAGCTTTCTTTTTGTGAAATATAAAAACAATTGAGAGTAACATCACTTTTGTGAAAAAATAATGAAATAGTAGGAAAAATATACCGAAAAAAATGAACAAATTATGAAATATGTTTCACTGGCTTTCTCTGTTTTCTGTCTCGCAATTTTGAAAAATTTCAAAAGCCCTTAATGAACTTTAGGGTCAACTTCGAAAACTTTTCTCAGAGAGAAACCGACTGATGAGTGTCCTGCGTACATATGATACTGCATATAATTCTAAAAATGTTCCGTTGACCACACACACACACACACACACACACGTCAGTGAAGTTGTCAAATCCTCCAGTTTCCGTCTCCACCTCCTCAGCCGACTCAAGTCTCTCGGAGTTCCTGCGCCCGAGCTCCTCAGTGTTTACTCAACATTCATACGTCCCAAGCTCACTATACCTCCCCTGCCTGGTCTTCCTTCCTAAATTCCACACGACGTAAACACCTAGAATAGGTGCAAACGAGGGCATGCAAGATTATTCTCTTTCCCTCCTACTCCACATATCAAGAAGCGCTCAACACACTGACCCTCTTGACTCTCTCTGATCATCGCCACGACCTCGTCTGCAAATTTGGTGAGAAGCTTCTGCACCATCCTCGACACCGGCTTCTACTACCACCCGAGATACCTCATCCGCGAATTGCTGCTCGACACCACAACCTCATCCAGCCCATACAAGACACGTACTGATTGGTATAAGAACAGCCCAGTCCCAACCATTGTAAAAGTTATCAACAACTCGTAATCAACCAGTGAATTCACTCCCAGTCAATCTTACCTTTTGCACTGTCACTATATTGAAATGCCCTGTAGTATTACCTTCTCACAACCTAGTTATTATATATCATATTTGCATCACTTATGTTACTTGTATATTATTTGTCAATCAACTGACCCCTTCCCCAATTATGCAACTGTATATTTTCAGCTTTCCGGCTGCCATGCTCTTTCAATAAACTTTATCTGCGCGCTAATCTTCCACATTATCTGCGCGTTAATGTTCCACATTAGCTCCAGACCTCCCGTAAATTATTTTTATTATTATTATTATTATTATTATTATTATTGTTTTTACTATTATTATTATTACACACACACACTATATATAAATAAATATATATATATATATATATATATATATATATATATATATATGTTTATATATATATATATATATATATATATATATATATATATATATATATATATATATATATATATATATATGTGTGTGTGTGTGTGTGTGTGTGTAATATTCAGAAATTTAAGTGTAATTTCAAACGCCGCGCCATTGGCGATACTGAGTTCAAGGTCGTCTGAGGGAAGACCACACGTAGCGAGAGCTTGTGGAATTGGGCCTATACGATATTAAATGTAATTTACCGAATTAATATGGAGGCGAATTATGAAATGAAATATCAGTTAGTAAATTAAAAATAATTATAGATCGGTTCTCAGTCTGAAAATGTTACGTGTGTCCCAACGAAGCTATTAGTTATGCGGGAAAATATGTCACGTAGGCCTAGGCTTGGGAAAGCCCAAGCCTGGCTGTGTCTCAGTCACGCGGAAGCGATCGGACAGACATGACGTCCCTGCTCGTCCGTCCACAAAAACGGTCACGTGGTCTAGTCACCTGTGTTGCGCTATTGCAGTATAACAAGGTTTCCGTCAGAACCCACTTGACTGCGAGAGATTGACTGCCGTTTGGGACTGCCGTTGATGATTGATGATTAGCGATTGTCACAGTTGGAACTATCAGTGCAGGCTTGTCACTGGTCAGCTGGGTTAGCCAGAGATCTCCATAGTGAAACCAGCTGTCTGGGTGCACAACTGACGATCGTCTGGGGTCGCCAGATCTCTTCTACCTCGGCTCGCAATATCACATATATTCAAGCAGTTAGTGTAAACCTTTTACTACGAGAGGCTAAAGCTTCTCTCCGCTGAACAAGGGCTGATTGGCTCACTCTCTTCCCGCCCATAGATGCACTGAGAGTACACTGAGGCTATCTGAGTAAATTAATGGTCACACACTGAGACCAGGAGTCTAGGGGATACCTAGAGAAACATTTTATCTCCCTTATTATGGGTGTATGTTGAGTTGGGTGAAGCATGGTTCACGGGTATTGGTGGACCCAGTAACTTCTTAATAAGAGTGATAATATTTTTGTGTGTACTAAATATTTCTTAAATACTTTTGATAGTATTGTTTTTTTAACGTTGTGTCACCAATTGATGCCAGAGAATGAGGGAACTTTTTCAGATGAGTTTTCCCCCTTATGTTGTACAGTAAGTGATACTGTGATTTAGTTCCTTTAATGCATTTAATATTTCTTTATAATTTCAATCTCAGGCATAACATTTGTTCCCCAGAGTAGTGTTTAAGTTAGGTTAGGAGGTGTGCATCTGTTGGGGTAATATTATTTTTTTGAGTGCCCTTTAGGCCTATTCAGGGTGGAGTTAATAAGTTCTTATTTTTTTTATACCATTTTCTCAGTGTTTGATATAATTTTGTTGAGTGACCTTAAGGCCTATTCATTGTAGAGTTATTAATTTCCTATTTTTTTAATACCATTTTCTCAGTGATTGATAATATTTTGTTGAAAACTCTTAAGGCCTGCATCTGTTGGTGTAACATAATTCTATTGAGTGCCCTTTAGGTCTTTTCATGGTGGAATTAGCAATTTCTTATTTTTATACCACTTCCGCAGTGGTGGACATTATTTTGTGAAAACCCTTAAGGCCTGTTTCATGTGTGCAAGCAACACTTCTTAATACTTTGAATTTATTGTTGTCTAATGAGGCATTGTCTGAGTATCTAGTAATTTCAATATCATGTATAAATTTTATTCCCCAGAGTAGTGTTTTAAGTTCAGGTTAAGAGGTGTGCATATTGGTGTACCATTATTTGACTGTGTCTGTAGTGTTGTAGGGAATATAAGTGTCTAAATTTTACAGTGTGTTTCATTCATCCCAATGACAGATGCTATCCTTCCACGGGTCACGGAGAATTCATTTTGCTAGTAAATTTAAGTGTTCTTGTGCTGGTTCAGGTTTTTTTCTTAAAGGGGCGCTTCCACTGCAATTTCCATCTAATAATTAATAAACCCCAAGTCTAGTCAGAAATTATTGTCCAGTAATTCCGACCGGTTACATATATATATATATATATATATATATATATATATATATATATATATATATATATATATATATATATATATATATATATATATATATATATATATATATATATATATATATATATATATATATATATATATATATATATATAAACATATAGATATATATAAGCATATATATATATATATATATATATATAAATATATATATATATATATATATATATATATATATATATATATATATATATATATAGGAATTTGCCACATACGTCCGTATTTTCCCGGACATGTCCTCCATTTAGGTCTCGAAATCTTCATCCGGAAGGAATTTTTAAAATTCATCAAAAGTCCGAAATTTCAGCTTCCATCATTTTCTCCACGAAAAAACATGAAACTGTAATGACGAGAGAGAGAGAGAGAGAGAGGGAAGGTGGAAACCGTAGAGATCTCGTTCAGTTTTCGTCAGCTGATAAGTCACTTGTACGCCTGTAGGTGTTGTCAACTTAGCTGTCAAATATTTGATTGATAAGGGGGTAGAAGTTGATGAAGTGTTTTGACCAAGTTAGTAACCTGAAGCAGTTTGTGGAAAATTACAAGTGATGAAGAATTTAGTAATCTGCCAACACATAAAAAGTGGACCAGATACTTTGAAAAATCAAAGAACATTGAATGCCACTCACAACTGCTAAGAATTGCACAATTCTTCTTTGCTATACAGTATCATCTCACAATGCAAATGTGAAAGAGTTTTTTCACTGATGCAAAGTCAATGGACAAAGGAAAGGAACAAATTGAGTGTTGAAACAATGAAAGGCATTCTGAATGTACAGTACAACTTCCGAGAAACACCTTGCAGTGACTTCTATACCTTTCTAAAGAGCAATCAGCCAATACTGAAAAAGATCCGATCTACAGAAAAGTATGCATGGGCACATAAAGTCACACACAGTGGGGGAAGAAGACTGCAGCTAAGGGAATGAAGATGTTCAGCCTTAAGCAAAGGTAATTTTTTTTTTTTTAAGATTTCTATACCATGTATGTTGTATATTAGCCTGTGTGTGCCTGGCGGGGGGGAGGGGGTGTCTTGGGGAGCGTCCTCTTTTTGGAATGTTCAGATATGGCAACCCTATATATATATATATATATATATATATATATATATATATATATATATATTATATATATATATATATATATATATATATATATATATATATATATATATATATATATATATATATAAATCAACACCTCAACCGCCAATTTGACCCCACGAGCCATGATGGACCAGGAACGCCAACCACTAATAGCTATACTGGTGGTAGCGGTTGCGTTCCCGGTCACAATCATGGCTCGTGAAACAATCTGGCGTTAGTGTTGAAAATATATATATATATATATATTAATATATATATATTATATATATATATATATATATATATATATATATATATATATATATATATATATATATATATATATATATATATATATCATGATAAAATCACACGGGAAAAGGGAAACAACGGAGCACCTTAGCTTTCGTCTTTATTCAAGACATCTTGATATGCTTATCATGAGAAATGGCCAAAACTACAAATTTAAGGTATACAGAAAGCCCACACAGGTAGACAGTTTCATTCACTTTTTATCGAATCACCTGGAGTCTACCAAAATGTCAGTTTTTTCTGCTATGTTCTTAAGATGTCTGCGTATTTGTGACTCTGAATTTATTGACGATGAATTGAAACACATTCGTTCCATTGCACAGAAACTCGGGTACCCTTCTGTGTTTGTTGATCGTTGTTTTAAAAGGGCTAAAAAATCCTTTCATTCCTCTCAAACCAGGCAAATTCCTACACTTAAGAATATTTTGACTCTGCCCTATCGTAATGAATTTGTCCCGTTAGTTCGGTCCCTCAAGCTACTAAATATTAATGTTGTTTTCAAGTATGACTCAACCATTACCAATATGTTAATAAGAAATAGCCCAAGTTTGAATGTAAATGGAAGTGTTTATTGTATTCCATGTAGCATTGTAGCAAATGTAATTGTAATTATGTAGGACAGACAGGAAAAACACTGCAGCTCAGAATCAAACAACATAAGTACAATATCAGAACAGCATCTGAAAGCAGTGCCCTGTTCGTTCATGTTAGGAATAATAATCATCCCATTGCTTGGGAAAAAAGCTTAGAAGTATTTAAATCATCTTGTGTCACAGAAAGACTTCTGGTTGAAGCTAGTTTGATTAAGGAATTAAAATCAATAAACCTTAGTGATGGTCAGTTCAAAACTGATAATAAGAACATAAGAAAATAAGGAGTTTGCAATCGGCCGGTTGGACTGTGCATGGCAGCTCCTGTCGAGAGTTACTACCACTCTCTATCATCCATGAATCTATCTAGCCTCCTTTTGAAACTTTCCAGAGTTCCCGCACTTACTACAAAGTTGAAAAGCTTGTTCCACTCGTCCACCACCCTATTTGTGAACCAGTTTCTTCCTATCTCCCTCCTAAACCTAAACTTATCCAACTTGAATCCGTTGCTCCGAGTCCTATCCTGCTCGGATATTATAAGAATTTTATCTATAACCCCTTTATTGATTCCTTTCACCCACTTAAATACTTCTATCATATCTCCCCGCACTCTTCGTCTTTCTAGGGAATGCAAGTTAAGTTTCTTTAACCTATCCTGATATGGAAGGTTTCTAAGTCCCGGAATCATTTTTGTCATTCTTCGCTGCACCGACTCTAGTGAATTTATATCCATTCTATAATAGGGGCACCAGAACTGAACCGCATAATCGAGGTGCGGCCTGACTAGCGCAAGATATAGTTGCAATCAGACCTCTGCACTCTTGTTACTTACACTTCTAGATATAAAGCCCAATACTCTGTTTGCCTTATTTCGAACATTAACGCACTGTTTTCTAGGCCGTAGGTCCGGGCTTATAAGTACCCCTAGGTCTCTTTCACAAGTCGACTTCTCTAGGTTGATGTTGTTAAGGCTGTATACATTATAAGTATTTGTTCTTCCAATATTAAGTACGCTGCACTTGCTGGTGTTGAATTTCATTTGCCATTTTTCAGACCACCCCTGCAGTTTATTTAGATCCTCCTGTAATGCATTTGCATCCTGCCCTGAATTAATTTGCCGCCCTATTTTGGTGTCATCCGCAAACTTGCTTATGTCACTGCTGATACGCATAGCATTTGGAGCCCTTGGTAAAGCAGGTCGCGACGACAACTGAGGTGGAACTAATGCCAGTCCAAGTTCTTGTAGAAATTATCTAGGTTTGAAGCTTATATTTCTCTTCCAGTTTGGCTCAACCTGCATCCACATTATCTATGCATTGTAGCCTGAGATGTATATTATATTGTCAAATAAAGCCTTTGGCCATTTCCTTGTTTGACGCTTTGATTGATAAGTTGCGACAAGTTTGTCAAAGTTGTTTACACCTCCTTTTGTTGAATTATAGAATTTAATTATGTTGGGTTTCTTGTCCTCTCTCTCTCTCTCTCTCTCTGTAAGTAAATGAATCATGCATGGTGCTAAGCAAGACTACAGTCTACCCTTTCCTTGGACAATATGAAATGCGGACATTATCTTCATGGTATCCTTCAAGTGTGGGGATTATTTGGGTCTTCCTGTTGGGTTGGCAAACTGTGCTGGACTCTCTTGTCAATTCTTCCGGACTGTTCCAACAATGGTTTGTTTCCGAGCTTTCAGTTCCTTGGCTAAGCATAAGCTGCAGAAAAAGCTGTCGCAGGTAATGTTTCTTCCTTTTCGGCCATCTGTTCCCTGCTCACGTTCCACTGGTTCACCTTTTTTGTGACCAGTGTAAACTTCTGCTTTCCACAGGTAACTGGTTTCTTCATCACATGCTGCTCATGATTTATTCCACATTTGTCTGGTTTTGAAGGTATATACTGTCTGAATGGGCATTTTCCTTTAATGGAACTAGCTGTTCATCTACAGTAATATTTGCTAAAACATTGAACATGAGAGGCAGTCTCTCAACCCAAGCACCCCAAACGTCTAAGATGGTTGCTAGCTTCTAATGACGTCGCCTAGGGATTCGAGTCTCTTTGTCATCAAATCGAATGTACTTTGAAATTTAAAAAAAAAAGTTTCTTGGGACATTTTCGCGAAATATTGGTCGTCCATAGATGTCATCCCGTAAGCTTCGTAGGGACTCTCCCTGAGACCTAACGAGTATACCAGCTAGAAGTCGCAGTCCATAATAAGCCTTCAATTCAGTTAGACTGGCGACATCTCCAGTACCAGGTACTCGATTTACTTCTTTGTTAGTCATTTCCAGAATATTGATGAACATTTTTGGAGTAATGAAAATTTCAAAAGCAGATGTTACATACTTTGTAATTCTTATTGCTGCAAAGCCAATATCAATACACTTCAAGGAACGTTTTCACCTCTACTGGGTCCAGTGATTTAGTAATATCCACTCTCACCCAATCTGAACTGGTCAGTTTACTTTACCATATGTATTGTTTATATTGGAAAGATGACTAACTGCCTAATTAATGACCAAACAATGAATGCTTAACCGTTGATCGTGACAATTATTCTTACATATCTTTACTCTCTGCCTCAGCACACAAAAGACAAGAATGCAAAAACGGTAATACACACTTAAAGAATGACAATTTTAAGCTTTGTTACTTCTCGAATAGGAGAGCTGCGTCCAGACGGATACAACAACACCCTGTCCATCACAGTTTTGGATAGGCACAGTACCTAACCTTGAAGTTGGGGCAGTGAAGACGGTCGTGTGCAGTGCTGACTACAATATCTCCTTTTGTGCTGTATCCAGTTAGCTTTTCGTATTCTGGAGTCACACTTCCCTATGGCCTATGTGCAGTTAGAGATTTGACTCTAAAGCACTATACATATTCTACCTATATACTGTATGTGCGTGCTTGTGTAAGTGTGTGTAAGTGCGTGCACTTGCATGTGTATGTGCTGTATGTTTCCAGATGTGTTTGTGAGTGGGTTTGCTTATTCACATTGCTCGCGCTAAATATACCAAGGCATAACGCTTGTGATCGCAAACTTCTTGCCACTGCAGTATATTCGTAGACTCGTAGACGTTGTTAACAGTTTATTTCTATTGAGAAATACTAATACAATACGATCATAGTTCTATTGACACGATAGATGAAGGACCAGTGACATTAACATGTAGTGTCATAAGGGGTAATGGCTCTGTAATACGGAATGCGACTGTATAGTATGTATGAAATAATTATTTTACTTTTGCTCTGCTTGTGTGTTATATAAACTGGTGGACATTTCCAGTGGATTTTTGTTTTAAATATTTTTTTTTTCGCTTAATATTTTCCTGCCTTGTTTTTGAAAAACCGTTCCTCGAGTTTGTTTGTTACGGTGATCGATGTATTGGTGTGTATCGTGCAGGCCGGGTGTCGTGGTAGAGTTGGTGCAGGCCGGGTGTCGTGGTAGAGTTAGTGCAGGCCAGGTGTGGTAGAGTTAGTGCAGGCCGGGTGTCGTGGTAGTTAGTTCAGGCCGAGTGTCGTGGAAGTTAGTTCAGGCCGGGTGTCGTGGTAGTTAGTTCAGGCCGGGGTGTCGTGGTACAATTAGTGCAGGACGGGTGTCATGGTAGAGTTAGTGCAAGCCGGGTGTCATGGTAGAGTTAGTGCAGGCCGGGTGTCATGGTAGAGTTAGTGCAGGCCGGGTGTCGTGGTAGAGTTAGTGCAGGCCGGGTCGGTAGTTAGTTCAGGCCGGTGTCGTGGTAGAGTTAGTGCAGGCCGGGTGTCATGGTAGAGTTAGTGCAGGCCGGGTGTCGTCGTGGTTAGTTCAGGCCGGGTGTCGTGGTAGTTAGTTCAGGCCGGTGTCGTGGTGGTTACGGTTGCAGGCCGGGTGTCATGGTAGAGTTAGTGCAGGCCGGGTGTCGTGGTTAGTTCAGGCAGGGTGTCGTGGTAGTTAGTTCAGGCCGGGTGTCATGGTAGAGTTAGTTCAGGCCGGGTGTCGTCGTGGTTAGTTCAGGCAGGGTGTCGTGGTAGTTAGTTCAGGCCGGGTGTCATGGTAGAGTTAGTTCAGGCCGGGTGTCGTGGTAGTTAGTTCAGGCCGGGTGTCGTGGTACTTAGTTCAGGCCGGGTGTCGTGGTAGTTAGTTCAGGCCGGTGTTATGGTAGCGTTAGTTCAGGCCGGTGTCGTGGTTAGTTCAGTTAGTTCAGGCCGGGTGTCGTGGTAGTTAGTTCAGGCCGGGTGTCGGTAGTTAGTTCAGGCCGGTGTGTGGAGGCCGGGTGTCGTGGTGGTTAGTTCAGGCCGGGTGTCGGTAGTTATGGTAGTTAGTTCAGGCCGGGTGTCATGGTAGAGTTAGTTCACGCCGGGTTTCGTGGTAGTTAGTTCAGGCCGGGTGTCGTGGAGTTAGTGGAGGCCGGGTGTCGTGGTAGTTAGTTCAGGCCGGTGTCATGGTAGAGTTAGTGCAGACCGGGTGACGTGGGGGTTAGTTCAGGCCGGGTGTCATGGTAGAGTTAGTTCACGCCGGTGTCGTGGTAGTTAGTTCAGGCCGGTGTCATGGTAGAGTTAGTGGAGGCCGGGTGTCGTGAGGGTTAGTTCAGGCCGGGTGTCGTGGTAGTTAGTTCAGGCCGGGTGTCGTGGTAGTTAGTTCAGGCCGGGTGTCATGGTAGGTTAGTTCAGGCCGGGTGTCGTGGTGGTTAGTTCAGGCCGGGTGTCGGTGGTTAGTTCAGGCCGGGTGTCGTGGAGTTAGTTCAGGCCGGTGTCGTCGTGGTTAGTTCAGGCGGGGTGTCGTGGTACTTAGTTCAGGCCGGTGTCAGTCAGGAGTTAGTTCAGGCCGGGTGTCGTGGTAGTTAGTTCAGGCCGGGTGTCGGGGTTAGTTCAGGCCGGTGTCGGGGTTAGTTCAGGCCGGTGTCGGGGTTAGTTCAGGCCGGGTGTCGTGGTAGAGTTAGTGGAGGCCGGTGTCGTGGTGGTTAGTTCAGGCCGGTGTCATGGTAGAGTTAGTGGAGGCCGGGTGTCGTGGTGGTTAGTTCAGGCCGGGTGTCGCGGTAGGGTTAGTTCACGGGTGTCGGGGTGGTTAGTTCAGGCCGGGTGTCGTGGTAGAGTTAGTGGAGGTCGGGTGTCGTGGTTGTTAGTTCAGGCCGGGTGTTGTGGTGGTTAGTTCAGGCCGGGTGTCGTGGTAGTCCAGGCCGGGTGTCGTGGTGGTTAGTTCAGGCCGGGTGTCGTGGTAGAGTTAGTGGAGGTCGGGTGTCGGTGGTTAGTTCAGGCCGGGTGTTGTGGTGGTTAGTTCAGGCCGGGTGTCGTGGTAGAGTTAGTGGAGGTCGGGTGTCGTGGTGGTTAGTTCAGGCCGGGTGTTGTGGTGGTTAGTTCAGGCCGGGTGTCGTGGTGGTTAGTTCAGGCCGGTGTCGGTGTGGTTAGTTCAGGCCGGGTGTCGTGGTAGAGTTAGTGGAGGCCGGTGTCGTGGTGGTTAGTTTAGGCCGGGTGTCCAGGCCGGCTGTCGTGGTAGTTAGTTCAGGCCGGTGTCGTGGTAGAGTTAGTGGAGGTCGGGTGTCGTCGTGGCTAGTTCAGGCCGGGTGTTGTGGTTGTTAGTTCGGGTGTCGTGGTGGTTAGTTCAGGCCGGTGTCGGGTGGTTCAGGCCGGGTTGGAGGCCGGGTGTCGGTGGTTAGTTTAGGCCGGTGTCGTGGTGGTTAGTTCAGGCCGGTCGTGGTAGTTAGTGGGTGGCAGAGTTAGTGGAGGCCGGTGTCGTGATGTTAGTTCAGGCCGGGTGTCGTGGTGCAATTACTGCAGGCCGGGTGTCGTGGTAAAATTAGTGCAGGCCGGCTGTCGTGGTAGAGTTAGTGCAGGCCGGGTGTGCAGGCCGGGTGTCATGGTAGAGTTAGTGCAGGCCGTGTGTCGTGGTAGTTAGTTCAGGCTGGTCAAGAGTTAGTTCAGGCCGGTGTCCTAGTTCAGTTAGTTCAGGCCGGGTGTCGTGGTCAGTTAGTTCTGGCCGGGTGTGGGTTAGTTCAGGCCGGGTGTCGTGAGTTAGTTCAGGCCGGGCGTCGTGGTCTAGTTAGTTCTGGTCGGGTGTCGTGGTCAGTTAGTAGACCGGTGTCGTGCATGGTAGAGTTAGTGCAGGCCGGT
This sequence comes from Homarus americanus, assembly GCF_018991925.1. NCBI lineage: Eukaryota > Metazoa > Arthropoda > Malacostraca > Decapoda > Nephropidae > Homarus > Homarus americanus. Next base: position 14,209,560 of record NW_024722227.1, read on the forward strand.
GTCGTGGTCGTTAGTTCAGGCCGGGTGTCGTGGTCAAGTTAGTTCAGGCCGGTGTCGCGTGGTAGAGTTAGTGCAGGTCGGGTGTCGTGGCCGTTAGTTCAGGCCGGGCGTCGTGGTTCAGTTACTTCAGGCCCGGTGTCGTGGTCAAGTTAGTTTAGGCCGGGTGTCGTGATCAAGTTTGTTTAGGCCGGGTGTCGTGATCAAGTTACTGCAAGCCAGGTGTTGTGCATGATAGAGTTAGTGCAGGCCGGGTGTCGTGCATGGTAGAGTTAGTGCAGGCCGGTGTCGTGCATGATAGGGTTAGTGCAGGCCGGGTGTCGTGGTGACGTTCCCATCATCCTCGGGTAGTCACTCGTTATTTGCCTCAATGTAATGCCGCTGTTTTCTCTCTCTCTCTCTCTCTCCTGTCCCTCAAGAGGAGAAATATAACTTAACAAATTTTTAGGTTTTCTTTTAGCTCTTTCTCACATCTTCTTGATAGCGCAATGACGGGTCTCTTTAAAAGCGAAAAGCACTCTCCATTATCACCTCAGGCAAAATAAAGTGGAAGTGGTTTCTAGTTTATGTGTTTTAATAGCTTAGAATCTCTCCGTATTTTTCTTGTTATGATCTCGCTCTGTTTCTTTCATTTGTGTGGGATGTATATTTTATTTCATCGACTCAGATGTTCGGTTTAATTAAATATTTATTGTATTTCTTACTTTTTAGTTTGTCATTTCTTCTGTTTCTGGCGATTTGTTTATTTGGTAATTTGCTTAATATTTTTTTTTCAATGACTAATTCATGCATATATTATCGTCGTTTCTCTGAGGACTGAGTCTGTTATCACCGATAATATTGTTAAAAATCACTACTCAATTATATATTTTTGTCGAGTCTCTTCACATTCAGGGTGTCGTAAAAAAATTACAACCCTTTAAAAGTTTAGTTGTGACCGTATTAGAAAAATAAACAAATATATAACGAATTGAATATAAAGGCAAAACGGAATGGCACATAAGATATAGTACAAACATTAAAAAATTCCTCATTTACTCTAATCCCAGCACACAATAATGATGTGGTAAACATGTTGGTGTTAAAATGTATTACTGTGCCACAACAACTAAGGTCCTTGAACTCGGATTTTAAGTTAGAACATACATATCAGCAAAGGGGGGTACTGAACATATCGCTGGCTGGTGGTCTAATTCATTATTGTGCTTCGCCTACTAAGGTTTTGGACGCGTATTCTCGTTTAGTTGTTACACTCATCATCAACAAGATATACACCCACTAAAAAATTATTCGGCACCCTTACGGCGTGATACAATATGACACGGGTGCCGAATAATTTTGTAGTGGGTGTACTGTACATTAATACATAATAACTCCTGACAGTAAATGTGTTAGTTAAGTTGTTTGATAGAACACCCTTAAAGACAACGTAGTCTACCTGTAGTGAACAATGATGTTACACTTGGAATACAGATTTAATTGGGTAAAATAAACTGGAATATGACCGACTGAAAAAAAAAACGGATACAACTGTTAGTGACATCAACAGCAAGACCTGCGGATAAAGCTGTTAGTGACATCAACAATAAGACCTGCATATAAAGCTGTTAGTGACATCAACAAAAAGACTTGGGGTATGACGTAGTCTCTTCTATACAACTTGGTGGCGATCTGAAAAATTAATCTTGATGTTTAAGTGGAGTGTAGAGGAAATTTAAACTTAACATACGTGTCCCAGGATTAACTTACAAGCTGTAAATGAGAAGTTGATCATTAATGAAATATTTAACAAACCCAAGTCTAGTCATTACTGACGTTGATTACAGCCAAACTGTTCAGGTGTGGAGGAGGAGCAGGTACCTGGAGGTTACTCAGCACGGAGTTAGTTACGCCACTGTCCAAGTTAATTGACGCATGAATTATTAAATACTACGACATTGCAAGAATTGTTTTTGCAAAGATTTTCTTGCAGCTTAAACAGTTTCTGATATATGATTGAATTCGTATACTAATTATATATATATGTAACCAGTCGGAATTTACTGGACTTTATTTTCCTCACTTGACTTGGGGTTTATTAAAGATTATTAGATGGTAATGGCAGTGGAAGCGCCCCTTTGAGAAAAATCCCGAACCAGCACAAGAACACTTAAATCTACTAAACGAAATGACTTGTCCGTGACCCGTGGAAGGATAGCGTCTGTGAATGGGATGAATGAGACACACTGTAAAATTTAGACACTTATATTCCCTCCAACACTACAAACACAATCAAATAATGGTACACCAATATGCCCACCTCTTAACTTGAACTTAAAACACTACTCTGGGGAATAAAAGTTATACATGATATTGAAATTATTAGAGACTCAGGCAACAATAAATTTGAAGTATTAAGAAATGTTGCTTGCACACATGAAACAGGCCTTAAGGGTTTTCAACAAAATAATATCAGTCACTGAGGAAATGGTATTACAAAATAAGAAATTAAATACTCTACACTGAATAGGCCTTAAGGGCACTCAATATAATTATGTTACACCAACAGATGCACACCTCCTAACCTAACTTAAACACTACTCTGGGGAACAAAGGTTATATCTGAGATTGAAACTATAAAGAAATTTTAAATGCACACAGCATACATTAGTAACTGAAAAAATAGTATTAACTACACAAAAAAATATTGTCACTATTATAAAGACGTTACTGAGTCCAATACCCGTGAACCATGCTCCCTAACCTAACACACACACAGATTCCACCTGCACTCCTTAGTCGTTTAAGGCGCAACCAACAGGCACCCGTAGTTGAAGGCCCAAAACAGCCTTTCTCCACCTTGGAAAGTGTACCTCTAAACTCCACTGACTCTTGGCCTCAGTGTGCGACCCTGTATCACTCAGCTAGCTTCACTTTACCCCCCAGTACATCCATAAAGCGGAAGGAAGTGAGCCAATCAGACCTTGTACAGTTGAGAGAAGCTTTAGCTTCCCGTTAGCAAGAGGGTTTCACTAAGCTGCTTGAAACACTTGGTATTGTGAGCCGAGGTAGAGGAGAGCTGATGACCCCAATCATCGTCCCGTCGTCAGCTGGGCACCCAGACGGCTAGATTCCCTCAAGAGATCCTTTGATACCCCGCTAAACAGTGACAGGCCTACACATTTGGTCCAATGGCGACAATCGCCACCCTCAATCATCAACGGCAGTCTCAAACGGCAGTCAATCTCTCGCAGTCAAGTGGGTTCTGGCGGAAACCCTGAAATGAACTCACTGTTAGCTCTAGTTAACTTTATCACTGCCCTATCTAAACCCTGTCTGAGATTGAATGAGACTTACTTGTTATACTGCAATAGCGCAGCACAGGTGACTAGACCACGTGACTATTTCTGTGGACGGACGCGCAGGGATGTCCTGTAGGTCCAATCGCTTTCACGTGACTGAGGACCAGCCAGCATCGCGTCTCTCCAAGGCGCTAGCTTAGGCCTACGTGACATATTTTCCGCCTAACTAATAACTCCTTGGGACACCCGTGACATTATTCAGACTGATAAACGATCTATAATAATTTCAAATTCAATAATAGTACCTTAACTTCATGAATCGCATCATTATTAATTCGGCAAATTACATTTAATATCACTTAGGCCTAGTTCCACAACCTCTCACTATGTGCAGGGAGCGCTCTCTTCCCTCCGACGACCTTGAAAGCTCAGTATCGCCAATGGCGCGGTGTTTGAAATTACTCTGAAATTTCTGAATATTACAATCGACCCCCCTAAAAAAAGACAGCACTGTCCTCATGTGCTGAGAAAAACATGCATACGATCCCCCTAAAAAATTTTTCTAAGAAACTGCATCTTACCCCTTTAACGTGCTAAACGCAGCATTCCCGTCTTCTCTTCTCCATTTCTCTCTCGCGCTAACATTATTGTAATATTCAGAAATTTCAGAGTAATTTCAAACACCGCGCCATTGGCGATACTGAGCTTTCAAGGTCGTCGGAGGGAAGAGAGCTCTCCCTGCACATAGCGAGAGGTTGTGGAACTAGGCCTAAGTGATATTAAATGTAATTTGCCGAATTAATAATGATGCGATTCATGAAGTTAAGGGACTATTATTGAATTTGAAATTATTATAGATCGTTTATCAGTCTGAATGTCACGGGTGTCCCAAGGAGTTATTAGTTAGGCGGAAAATATGTCACGTAGGCCTAAGCTAGCGCCTTGGAGAGACGCGATGCTGGCTGGTCCTCAGTCACGTGAAAGCGATTGGACCTACAGGACATCCCTGCGCGTCCGTCCACAGAAATAGTCACGTGGTCTAGTCACCTGTGCTGCGCTATTGCAGTATAACAAGGTTTCCGCCAGAACCCACTTGACTGCGAGAGATTGACTGCCGTTTGAGACTGCCGTTGATGATTGAGGGTGGCGATTGTCGCCATTGGACCGATCAGTGTAGGCCTGTCACTGTTTAGCGGGGTATCAAAGGATCTCTTGAAGGAATCTAGCCGTCTGGGTGCCCAGCTGACGACGGGACGATCGTTGGGGTCATCAGCTCTCCTCTACCTCGGCTCACAATACCACATGTTTCAAGCAGCTTAGTGAAACCCTCTTGCTAACGGGAAGCTAAAGCTTCTCTCAACTGTACAAGGTCTGATTGGCTCACTCCCTTCCGCTTTATGGATGTACCAGGGGGTAAAGTGAAGCTAGCTGAGTGATACAGGGTCGCACACTGGGGCCAAGAGTCAGTGGAGTTTAGAGGTACACTTTCCAAGGTGGGGGAAGGCTGATTTGGGCCTTCAACTACGGGTGCCTGTTGGTTGCGCCTTAAACTACTACGGAGTGCAGGTGGAATCTGTGTGTGTGTTAGGTTAGGGAGCATGGTTTACGGGTATTGGACTCAGTAACGTCTTTATAATAGTGACAATATTTTTGTGTGTTGTTAATACTATTTTTTCAGTTACTAATGTATGCTGTGTGCATTTAAAATTTCTTTATAGTTTCAATCTCAGATATAACCTTTGTTCCCCAGAGTAGTGTATAAGTTAGGTTAGGGGGTGTGCATCTGTTGGTGTAACATAATTATATTGAGTGCCCTTAAGGCCTATTCATGGTGGAATTAATAATTTCTTATTTTTATACCACTTCCTCAGTGGTGGATCTTATTCTGTGAAAACCCTTAAGGCCTGTTTCATGTGTGCAAGCAACATTTCTTAATACTTTAAATTTATTGTTGCCTGAGTTTCTAATAATTTCAATATCATGTATAACTTTTATTCCCCAGAGTAGTGTTTTAAGTTCAAGTTAAGAGGTGAGCATATTGGTGTACCATTATTTGATTGTGTTTGTAATAGGAGGGAATATAAGTGTCTAAAATTTACAGTGTGTCTCATTCATCCCAGTCACAGACGCTATCCTTCCACGGGTCACGGACAATTAATTTTGTTAGTAAATTTAAGTGCTCTTGTGCTGGTTCGGGATTTCTCACTAAGGGGCGCTTCCACTGCCATTACCATCTAATAATCTTTAATAAACCCCAAGTCAAGTGAGAAAATAAGTCCAGTAAATTCCGACCGGCTACACATATATATATATACATATATATATATATATATATATATATATATATATATATATATATATATATATATATATATATATATATATATATATATATATATATATATATATATATATATATATATATATATACTATAACGCTATTTGTCTGTCTGTCTGTTTGTCTGTCTGTGCAGCCGAAACGGCACAATCGTTTTTCATCAAACTCGATGGAAAAATCGCAAAAAAATCGTAGAGTGGAACAAACCTGATCCCATGTCGATGGTTTCTTTAGGAAGGCATTAGTTAACAATTATATTTACGATGGAAAAAGGTGCAAGTCTTCGGACTTGGCGCACCCTCATTCGCTGTACTCTGTCAGCCTACGATTGCAGTTATCGTACGGCTCCCTCCTCCTCCCCCCACTTTTTTTCTTAGCCTACTTTTCTTAATGTTGTTTGGATTAGTAAAGGACGGAAGATGAGTAAATAAAAGCATAAAGAAAGGAAAACAGAAAATAGTTAGAGATAACAGGTGGGGGGAGCTGAGTTTCATCATGCGTCTGGATGCGCAGTTTCAACGTTACCAGACGACCTTACAGCTACAGTGTATACTTATTCCTGTGGGTGATTGTACATGGAAAAGAGATAATAACAGGAATATCATGGAGAAGATGACTACAATAGACACAGGGTGAATATAGACAGTGAAACAGACAGGAGGTTGACAAATATAGACAGATTCATACATGCACAAATAGACAATATGGCAACTAACATGACAGACAGACAGCTGACTGACTGGTTCACATTAGACAAACAGGCAGACACACGTCAACAACGGATAAGACAGACAGATTTGACGACACAAAGAGTACAGACGGGCTTACATTCAAACACCACGCAGACGAACAGACAGTTGGGATGGCAATAGACAGAACGGATAAACTTGAGACAGATTAGAAGGCATTTATAAACAAGAATAACACCAAATTGACCATCGCTGCGTCAGTGAGGGTAGGAGGTCTTACATCCACCAGCGTAAATAATAAGACGCATTGAAAACTAACACCCTCGCGCGGAAAAAACATAGATGATCGGTCAGTCATGTGAGATGGGCCTAAAACTGACTAACGTAGATGATAACTATGATGACTTAACACAGGTGATGACTTTAGCAGATGGTGACTAATCTAACCAGAATCAAGGTCACTTCTCTTCATAATATAATTTATCTGGGAATGATCATCGGTGATTCATAATATTTTTATTCTTTTATGATTTTAACCTCTCCTTATGGCGAATATTTCTTTAACTAATTATTCTAACCTTTATTCTATTCCTTCTTATAGTAAATTAGATATTGTAAGTATCAAGACCACGATCATGATTATAACAACCACGCCCATGATGATAACAACCACGATTATGATCATAACAACCACGACTATGATCATAACAACCACGACCATGATTATAACAACCACGACCATGATTATAACAACCACGACCATAATTATAATAACCACGCCCATGATGATAACAACCACGATTATGATCATAACAACCACGACTATGATCATAACAACCGCGACCATGAATATAACAACCACGACTATGATCATAACAACCTCGGTAAATTGTACAACCGGACTCGCCACCTGGCACGAAGGGCCCACGATCACTTGTATATATATATATATATATATATATATATATATATATATATATATATATATATATATATATATATATATATATATATAAATATAAATATATATATATATAAATATATATATATATATAAGAGAGGGGAGATTTATTAATGTGTATTTTTGTGTATGTGCAGTATTTGCAGTACCGTTTGTTTGCCTGCATAAGAAAGAGCACAATGATCGCGGTAATTAATGTATAAATAATTTATTTTATGATATTGTTGGTAACGTCATAGATGGTGTAATTTGCGATGACTTAGTCACTAATGTACTAAACAAGACACTGAGACACATGTTGACTTACTCCCTCAAAATCCTCCTTTCTAAGAACGCTGTCAGTTCAATAAATCAATGATGAAAAATAAACAAAAAGATAAGAATCTGACGTCAGTTGGAAAAGTTTGACCGAGCAGTAATCTCATTTAAGCCGCTTTCAGGAAATTTCTCAGTAAATAGTGTGCCGCAATAACAAACACTTTAATTTTGAACCGAATCATCAGGGCCGGATTCAGGAGTGGGCAAAGTGGGCAGCTGCCCAGGGGCCTCCACAATCTGGGGCCTCCACATATTACAATATTTTATTTATTTGTTTATTCATTTGGATTATTTTTATTTTCATTCTTTAAAATTCATATTTATCTATTCCATCACGTAAAACTATGTTCAGCAAGAAGCGTGATAGAAATTAGGGTAGCTACTCCTTGAAATTCATGAATACCTGGCTTTGATGAGTATCGAATATGACATCCTCAGGGAGATTGACTTCGAAAAGTTGATCAAAAACTTTGCAGCGGCCTGGTCACGTAAAGTGCCTGGTCTGTAAATAAAGGTAATGTTTATTTTCTATTTTGCAATTGATCAATGTTTGTGTTGAACATATTCATTATCCATGGTAGATGGCAGTTATTTCTATTAAAGTTCTTGTTTTTTCCAACATATTCATACTTTTGTTATAATTTTATCAAATTCATTCAATTGTTTATTTGTTTTACTATTGGATGCAAAACTTCAATTTTATTTATAGTTGAGTTAATACTTATTCAGAATCTATCTGACCTTGTACTTAAAGAAGCCTATACATGCACTCTTGGACAGAATCATTATTTGAGTAGAGGTTTATCTGATTAATAATGCAAAGAATCATCTCTCTGTAATAACTAATAATATATTTTTTTCTATGAAGTCTCTTGAAAATCTTTGACATGTGCGGAAGTAGCTATATCAGGGCTGGTCGACTTGAAACCACATGAATGACTCCAGTTATGTCTCACTTTTGTGTGTGTGTGTGTGTGTGTGTTGGGAATTTGTACACTATCAATAAAGGTATAGTTAATTAAAAATGTCTCAATGTTCTAATTTCCTCAATATAACTGCATTTGGCTTCAAAATTCTTCAAAGAAGTGTTCAAATTTCAAAATTTCCCGGGGGGCTTACAGCGCCCCCCGGAACTCCCAAATGTTTAGGCTCGCTTCACTCGCCACCCCACCCTCTTCGGTAGTTATTATGAGGGGGGCCTCCACAAAGAGGCTGCCCATGGGCCTCCACAGGTCTAAATCCGGCACTGCGAATCATGTCTAGCATCACCGTTGTTTTTTAGTATCATAGCTTTTGACTAAAAAAGAAAATATTCTTAAGTGTGGCATAAACTATATAGGAGCCGTTAAATACATTATGAGTTTAAGAAATGATATTCCCTCGACATACTGAAGGAAATAATCAGAGAATTCGTTATTACGACTCACACTTGGCCAGTTTCGATCTCAACCTTGCAGAGACTCATTTGATAATTAATTCGGAAACTTTTTACAAATTTTGGCCGAATCTTACAGAACTTGGTCTCACAGTACATTCTCCAAACACCAGTAACTGAATAACGAAATATTTACTTTTAGTAAACACACGAACACATCATTACCAGGAAATGTAGCGGCGTCAGATATTTCTGAAATAAAAAGATAAATTTTCTGATGTAATTTAGTCACGTCACCAGATATCAGCTGGAGAAATACTCCCTTTCTCTTGTTTGTGAATCTGTAATTCCTCATGAAAGAAAAAATGGCTACAAAAAAGCTTCTATAATCACTCAGAAGAAATTTTAAGGAACTTTGGTACTATGTGAAATATACCAGACCATATTTTGATGTTCCCCAAGAGTTAAGTTTGACGTATTCAAGACCCATAACCGTGATAATGTCTGTTAGTCAGATGTTCTAAGATTATGTCGTTTTACACAGACACACACCACACACACACACACACACACACACACCACAAACACACACACACACAAACACACACACACACACACACACACACACTGCTTTGGTTCGAGACTGAGGGTTGTTCTGCCAGTCAGTTAAGGCAGCACGTTTATCATTGACGAGTACATTGATTGCTGGGTCATTTTCATCAAACCAATCCTGGTGTATTATTTCGATCTGGCCGAGGGCCTCTCTGCAGGTTTTGTCCTGACTGTCAAGAATACCCCATTTGGCACTAGGATTTGGGTTGTTTGTTTTTAGATTGTTTATCAGCCCATGTTCGAGCTGCTCTCTGAAAGCATGTGCTACCGCTGAATCCTCTAGACCAGGGGTGGCCAACCTTTTGTGTGATGTGATCTACTTTTTCCACAGTTACACTAACGCGATCTACCAGCCTAATATTCACCCATTGCTATAAAATACGCAGATTCGTAGAGAGAGAGAGAGAGAGTAAACAAATAATATTTTTCAATAATTGTTATGATATATTAACATAACAAAATCATAAACTTACTTTACTAATGAGATGGTTAGCACTGCATGTTGTCTGCCAGCTTTGTGTAATTAGGACTGCAGGCGGTGACTGCTAGCCTCAAGCAAGCATCCAGGTGTTCATCTGACATTGTTGATCGGTATTTGGATTTGATGTGTTTCATGTGTGAAAATGTTGATTCACAAAGGTAGGTTGATTCAAAAAATGCTGTGATGTACGTGGCACATTTTCTGACATTGGGATAATTTTCTTCACTGAGAAGGTTCCAGAAACTTCCTCCTGTTGCCCTGGATTTGATCTGAATATCATTTTTAAGCTTCAGAAGCTCATTTTCGACTTCAGATATGCCCATGTTAAATACTGATGCCATTCTAGATGCAATATCTTCAACATTTGTGATTTTACCAAAAGGAAAACACATATATATTGCAACAGGTTCTATTGTTGCTATATCTTGAAGCCGTCTGTCAAAATGTGAGGCAAGGTTTTGCAAGTGTTCAATATATCGAGCACTGCCAAACTGGTCACAGTCTTTTCCTTGGTTTTCTAGTTCAGACATCATATTTCTGAAGTTTCGTAGTTGATGTTGATGCAGCTGCGAAGAAACTAGTTTTAGTTTCTGCTTAAAAACAGCCACGGACTAATCATGTCAACTATAGTTTTATCTTTCCCTTGCAGATCTAAGTTTAGTTTATTCAGCATAGCAGCCATGTCAACTAAAAAGCTAAATCTAACAGCCACACTTCGTTGTGATCAAAAGGCCAATCTTTTGAAGCCAAAAAATAAGTTATGAAACTTATCATCACTCCTGCACAGGGCAATGAACCCACTGATGCAGCCAGCCAATGCAGGTGCCCCATCAGTATTTTTAGATACGAGCTTACTTACTGGTAAGTGTGTACTATTAACAAAATCACTAAAAGTCTGAAATAAGTCTTCATCCCGAGTTTTTTCTTTTGATGGTAGAATTTTCGGCAGTTCCTCTTTGGTACTCATGTCTTTAAACACCATTCTCATGAAAATACATAATTGTGACGTATCGACCACATCAGTAGACTCATCAAATTGTAATGTAAAGAACACACACTCACGTATGTCTTTATTCAGTTGTTCACCCAAATCCTCAGCCATGAATTCACAGCGCCTCACGACTGTGTTTCTTGATAACTAAACATCCTTAATAGAAGACAGTATTTCAGACTTATTTTTGAAATTTTCAAACAACGCATATGCTGCTTCTAAACAGGCCTCTTTGAATATTTCTCCATCTTGAAATGTTTTTTTTTTATGCTTTGTAAGTACTCGACTCACCCTGAATGATACTATGGTTGCTCCCCTTGATTTTGAGCTCGCTTCTGTAAAAAGAGTTTGTTGTGCAGTAAGCTGTGATTTCAGTTCATGAACTTTCCTCTTTCATAGCTCACTTTTGGGTGGGAAATCATTATCATACTTCTTGTGAAAACTTTTGAAATGTCTTTCAGGATCTTCTTTCTTAGCTAGAGCTGGAGACGCATGGCAGATCAAGCACAGACACTTCAAATTATTCATGGTAAAAAAATAGTCTTCTTCCCATTCATTGTGAAAATGGTAAATTTGGGTATTTTTAGTACTTGGTCCAGATCTCATTTTTGGTTCAGTTGAAGGCCAATAACCTATATTTGGAAAAGATTAAGTCGTACGTGAATACGAGAATTACTTTTTCCATGACTTTTCCTACATGGATATGAGAATTACTAACGTAACAGCGTAACGTTCTTAACTTTTTTTTATGAGCAATTGTCATCGGCTCGTGTGGACACTTCTGTCTACTCTAGGGTTGCGGCGAGAACTGTCGCTAAGCTAAAAAGTCAGTAATTCTTGTAATCACCCAAGACTTTTCCATAACAAGAGGCAGCACCTCACACTTCCAAGTATTGCAGATGACTGAAAATCACTGCATTGTTGGTGACAAGTGTGTAGGCTCGCTGGGCAAGGTTGTCAAAAATGATTCTCTCTCTCTTTACTTTTGACAAGACTCCTCAATATCAAGTCGACTTTTCATCACCAAATTCATTAATACAAGGTTTAACGTGTATTTGTAAACTTATAAAAGCAAATACCTGCCTAGTTTTAATCTACAACTGATGACAACTTGCTGATCAGTTTCCACACCAGGAACCAGCCAGCACCGGCCAGTATGAACGCGAACACTTCCTATCAGGTTCCGCCACACACAGCATGGCACAGTCGAAGTTTTTTTGTATGTATCGCTCTGATGTGTCCATAATGGTAATCTATTCCCAGAAAAAAATCTAAACAAATATAATATCCCAATGATTATGAGTAAAATTTGAAGAGGATTTTTGTATGGCTGCTTAAGAAGAATGGATCATTAAGTTTAACTTTGCCAAGCAATCGACTAGAGAAAATCTTGCGATCGACAGGTTGGCCACCCCTGCTCCAGACGCTTAATGTTAAAACCTCTTCTGAAGTCTTGTTACCTTCACCGCTTTGGGGCGACGTGAAGTGAGATCTCGGCTCTGACGAGCCGATGATCAGTGTTGTAGTGGTCTGAACCACACATGGCTCGGGTGATGAGTACATTTTAGGCGATATCTTTCTCTGACAATACCGTAGTCAATGAGATGTCAGTGTTTGGATCGTGGGTGTTGCTACGAACTCTTGAACTTGTCGGCCTACCTAAACAAGGTATTGGCGATAGTGAGGGTGTGAGCAGCACACTTGCTGAGCAGGAGTAGGCCATTGGGATCACACTTGCCTAGTCCATTTCTTCCAATGATTCTTTGCCAAATGTAAGCATCACTGCCAACTCTGGCATTGAAGTCACCGAGGAACACAACCTTGTCTTCTCTGGGGATAGAGGCTAGCACTCTGTCAAGGTTGGCATAAACTGCCTCCTTGATGTCATCCTTTGCATCCAGTGTTGGGGCGTATGCATTGATGAAGAAGGCATGACGTGAGTGATTCAGTGGGACTCGGAACATCATGAGATACTCGTTGATCCCAACCGGCATTTCAGTTAGCCTATGTAGGACGCATTGACGGATCGCAAAGCCAACTCCATAAATGCTGTTTCTCTCCGCAGCAGGCTTACCGTTCCGAAAGAAGGCATAGCCAGACCCCCGTTCCGTGAGTCGACCCTCGTCTGGGAGCTGGGACTAACTAATGGCTGCTATGTCGATGTAATAATTAGCCAGCTCTTTTGTCACAAGGTCATTTCTTCTTTCAGGACACTCATTCATGCCAGTATCCAGAAGGGTCCTGACATTCCATGCAACGACCATAAGAGGTTGTACTGTATAGTTTGTTTTTGTTTGGACTTGTTATTATGATTGTGTTTTCAACCACATAAGGATGACTTTACTGGCTGCTGTTGCCCAGTCAGGTTGGTTCTTTAGGCAGGCTATGTTTAGGGCACCTTTTCTAGCCCCCTCCCCATGTGGGGTGAGCAGAGTTGGTCCTCGAGAGGGCTTCTCAGTCGCATAGACAGGATCAGAGTGTACTGCTGCCTAGCTCCCAGTGCATAAACGACCATCTTATCTGTGCCGCCCATCTGCGGAGTTGTGACTAGAGACTCCCGGCAGTCATGTCTGCCTGTCCCCGTCAACACTCGTCCGTCGCCATAGGACTTTTGGGGGTTTAGGGATTTTGATGATGATGAGAGGTTTGTTGAGCTGAATGATGGCTGCACGTGAGTTGATTTATGTGGTGAGACAGGAGCGCAGGCTGCAACCACACATCTTGGCTCTCCCTTTTCCTGATCCAATGGTGCAAGTGTTGCAACGACTGGGGAGAGGGAAAATTGCAATGGACTGCATTATAGCTCAGTTTGTTGGGTTCCACCTTAGTAGCCTGTCCATCATGCATGGTCTTCGTCCGCCAGTGTAGTCGTTGGGTTCTCATGTTGGTCACCTCTTCCGCCTATTCCGCCGTTGGGGTCTTGTTGGAACTTTGCAAGGCAGTGGGGCAATGTTTGGTAGGCGCCAGGACGTATCCGCATGCCAGTGAGCCTATGCGCCGTCCCTCTGGGGCCCACTGCTCTCCGAGATCCCGTGCCTGTCCAGCCTGAGCTCACGAGGCACCCAGTTACCGTGTGTTGCCACGAGGAGGTACAACAGGAGTCTTGATGGTGAAGAGGCTGTGTACTGGCAGGGGAAGACTTCTGCAAGTTGTTTCCCTGTTCACCACGAGGGCTAGCCGGTGGCGGTAGCTGAAAGTGAGAGGGAGCAAGCAGTGCTTGTTTCTTAACACTAACATAATCCTGCCACACAAGACGCATTACACACACACACACAGCTACTTCCCAGTCGAAATTTAGGGAATCTACTCGTCATTTGTAATTATGTCATAGGTAACTTAAAATGATTGGCACAGGTTTGGATAGTTACATCAGCGTCTGGCGAATAATATATAGTGACTTCAGTGGCTTATACAGTAGTCTTAGACATAATAACTCAGCTTCACTTAGAATCAATAATACAAACAGTAAATATAATGTCCGTAGAGTATAATGATGTGTAGTTATTCTTAAGGTAATGAAATGGAATTTAAACATTCAGGCTTTCATAGCCTTGATAATGAAAAATATTCAGAAACCTATAGACTGATATTTTCTTGAATGACATTTGATATGTTTAATGTTGGATGTTGTGTGGGTTTTATATGTCCTCCTCTGTTATTTAATACATGTGCACTTTGTTCACAACCTTCCCTGAATTATTTTTCCGCTGGTCCTGCTCTTGTGTCTCTGGATGTGTGTTGTGTTATAGTATTATTACTGCAGGAAGTTTTTACTTTAATTCCAGTTTGCTGTTTTAATTAACTCTCAATTGTATTCATAATTCCTCGCCCATTAGATTCTTATACTTTTGTTTTTAAAGTTAAAATCAGGAAATTAATTCTCTGTAATTGTAATTCAATGTGATACTGGAAATTTTTTATCTTTTTTTTATGTATTGAAATTGTAAAATTATTCAGGTCCACTTGTATCGATGTTTATTTTTATCAGGATCAGTTCTTTATCAATTCGTATCTGTATTAATACTGTTTATTCTTTGTTATGTTTTAATTGTTTATTTTTCAACACAGAGATGTAATGTGTTATGGTGTTGGCTGTCTGCTTTTCACTTTGAGCATTAATTAATTCTTTGTCCTTGTCTTTGTCTCACACACACACCGTGGATGCCATTTGAATTATTCACAGGTATGTTTGGTATATATTAGGATACATAAATCAACTTTCATCTACGAGTTATAAATTAAAATCCATCACTTGAATGAATAAACGTCTTTAATAATATGCAGCGCTGTGTTGTGAATTCCTTATGTGGATCGTTGAGATCTACCTCAATATTTTCATTGTATTTTGTTATAGTTAACCAGATAAGAGTTTTTGTCTCACTGTAATATATATATATATATATATATATATATATATATATATATATATATATATATATATATATTGATAACGTAAATATTTTGTAAGCAACTGTTTACTTTTCTTTTGCATATTAAGGTAACACTATAGTTGTTGGGTGTAGCTATCATACTAATCTATATTTTTATGACACTAATTTTCTTAAATAAATGTTGGCAGCTCAAAGAACGCCTCAGCCACCACCAGATGCTGTCTTTTGAACTGATAATATTCTTGTTTATTATATAATCTTTTAATCTTTATGAATAGTTTTACGAGAATCACTTGTACTTAATGACATTTTTAATCTAGATATATTGTTCAGCCTCTCACTAAAGCCTTTGATTTATTCTTCATTATAATTAGTTTAGTTTGTTTGTCCTCTACTATAAACGATATCTTTATCGTCAGTCGCACAACGTAGTTTGTTATTAAATCTTGTATACAGGCGTCATCTCAGATATAAGACTTAACACTTTAAAACAAAATAAAACACCTGACTTCGATCATTGCCTTCACGGCCTTGATTGATGGACCAGGAACACGTCGTCGTTCTTCCCGGCAATTTGTTACAGGTAAACCGTACACAGTGACGACGGGGGTGACGGTCATATTTACATACTCCACTCTGGTCTTGACTGGTGAAGTCTGGCGGGGGAGGGGGGGGGAGAGTTGTCACTACTCATCCAAGAGCAGCCTCTGTGCGTGCGTGCGTGCGAGTAAAATTGTACGTGTGAGATATGTATGCTTAAATGTATAAAAATGTATAAACGTACCTACTGTGTGTGGGCAAGTGTCTGATAATTACTAGGAATTCCATTTTATTTTCGCTACAATTGGATCTATACGAGTCATCTATGTTACATAAAGAAAGAGCGAGAGAGAGAGGAAAGGTAAAATAGTAGCTTCCCAACACTTTCTTTTTCTAAATTGTCATTGTATTGACACCTGTATGACGTACACTGTACAGTAAATGCCAGCAAGAACAATTTTGGTTGCATATCTTAATCATTCTTCTTATGGGAATGAGGAGTGAGACGCAGCAGCTACACTCAACTACCTTTAATACTTCCTCAGGTTCCTTCTTTTACCATAAACTTATCATTATTCTCTAACTGAATCTAAAACAATGGTAATTTATTAATAAAAATGAAAAAGCTACATATAAAATAAAATAAAATAAAAGTTTCTATAGCTAATTTATACGATATATTCCTAAGTTCCTAACAGTAAGGAAGGAGTGACATCCCTCTGGTGGTACTTGACGCGGTATCATAATGTAAATTTCTTGATGAGTGTCACTTATCCGAGCTTTTACGACCGAGCTAGTGAGGTACTAACTTTTATTTAGATTTTTTTAGATTTTGCAATATGAATTTATTCTGCTACGTCAGTATCTTCCTGCCAATCAGGGGGGGGGAGAAGGAAAGGGAAGGACGAGGGAGGAAGTGATGGATGAGGGGAGAATTGGGAGGGGAAAGAAGAAACGAGGGGGAAAGGGAAAGAATAGAGGATGAGTTAAAAATGGGACGAGGGGAAAGAGAGGGGCTAGAGGAGGGAGGGGAGGGGTGGAAGAAAGAATAGAAGAGAGAGAGAGTAAGAGCGAAAGTGGGGATAAAGTAATGAGCCTCAATAAACTCTGAAAATTCACTGAGTCGCTCACGAGGTGGAGTCACTTACCCTCGTTAACGACATCTGGAGAACGTTTCTCTCTGTTTGTGTTATTAGGGGTAAAAAATATAATGGAAGTTTTGATAACGGTGAATTAAATAGCACTGGATTGCGTGTGATGTAGTATGAACACATATACGCTACGTACCTAGATACATACACAGATACAAACAGAAAGCTTGCATTCAAACACGCGAATGAATAAAATACACAATACACATGCACACACATACATATACACACACACACACAACACACAAAGACATAAACAAATCACCATGATATTCTTACATTCGTTTTTAGGACCTTTACCACCTCCATATTCACAGCATTATGTCGCCAGTTTCCATTCTCAAACGGTTGAGCCGGAAGTTTTGTCTTTGTTATTCACATTTCATTCAATTACTCTCACACTCAGGACATTACTGGCAGTTCACCGTCAGCACAGTTCTCTGCCAATACGTAAACTCATTTATTTCGTCTTGAACCAACAGCATGTAGTACACCTATATTTTGCACCATGTAAAATAGGTGAGTAGAGCCATCACACATTTACAGAAGATCTCAGAAAAGAATAAGGGATAGAAATAATCTTGCATTGTACGTGTGCTGGTGGGGAAGTTTACGGTGCTGCAAATAACATTTACTGTTTGACGGTGTAGTAACCCAGGTGACTGTGGGTCTGCCTCTCTGGGCTCACTTGCGCACCACGCGTCAAATATCCCCTTGCGCAACATTTTTGCACGCCATTAAAGCGGGGACAGCAATAACAATAAACTTAAAAAAGTGTCTTTAGGAATAAGTAATCAGCATGACTACTGCCTTCTCAGTAGCCTTACAGATCATGCCACTGTATACGTTGCACTGTTTATACAAAACAGACATTTTATCAGCAGCATTTTCTCTCTCCTGGACTCCTGAGTGGAGGACCATCCACTATTCACCACGGCCTCACGTCCAAGTCAAGCGGCTCTTTGACTGTTATGATCACAGAGGATCACAGTCTCTGCATTAATGGAGATTTTCTCCATGTCTCGTTCTCGAAACGACTTTTCATTTTCTACTTGAGCTGACACAGCAGAGACGAAATTTCTGTTTTGCATTTACTGATGATTATGCCACGGCTTGGGCTTGATATCCCTCAGAGAAGTTCTTGGTCTGTGTCGTAACGTATTTGAATTTTCCGAATGAAAATTCTTAAGACATCACCGCTCTAAGTTTAATAAAAAATAGTTGCAAGTGGTGAGTCTTGACACCGAACAAGAGGTGTCTTAAAACCCAGTGAGTGGTGAGTCTTGACATACAGCAAGGGGTGTCTTAAAACCCAGCGAGTGGTGAGTCGTGACACCCAGCAAGGGGTGAGATGTTGTATTGTAGTTAAGACCCTGTGATAGGCACGTCTTCAGGACACTGATGATTTAGCATTAAGACTCGGTTCAGGGTAAGTCTATGGACCCCGCGAAAGGTGAATGTAAAGACCCATTAAGAAGTGAATTTTAAAACCCACCAAGTGGGAATTAAGACCCAGCAGGAAGTAAGACCCAGTGAGGAGTTGAGCACCATAGTGACCTAGGTCTCGGTGTATGTCTCAAGAGCTTTTTTTCAGGTCTTTTTCGCGGACTTCCTATATTTACTAATTGCCATGGTTTTGGTATGAATCCGTGGTAGTAGGAGTAGGAGTGGATTATAATATATAAAGATAATATTATGTCGTATTTCTTATTTCTTACCGTAGAGTTCGATACCTTCACACTGGTTACTTATAGGAGATTATGGCGTATCTACGTAGAAGTTCACTCCACCACTCGACATTCCATGATTTATACTTGATAAATGATGATTTAATGAATTCATTTAATTTTCAACATCCATCTAAGTTATTGGTTATACTATGTCATAACCAATCAGTCATTACCTTTAGTAATAATAAGATAGGATCACAGATACGGGCAGATAATTGCACTTACATTTATTTGTCAAGCTTCCATACAATGATTTACAATTTGCATGGATATATGATTTACTCACGTTTACGCTGTAATAAAATTAATCTTCTAAAACAGGGACTTTTCAACTTGGGGACACATGTGATTACCCTACTGTGGTGTGACTTAACAGAGCCTTAATTCTTCAAGTGATACATTTACTGCCAGCCTGGATTGCTTTTGTTGCAACCAGGCTTCATCACAAGAACTTCTTCCCACGGCCATAACAACAAAAAGGTACTCTTGGGTTACCACACATAGTCTCGCGTCACTGACAGTCACTGGACGGTTGTCGCGGCAAGGAGAACTAACTGGTAAGCGTGACTTGAATTAACCATTAGGTGCAATAGACCAGCCTGGATTGCTTTTGTCGCAACCAGGCTTCCACACGTGATATTTCCACGGGGATAACAAACCTAGGTTAACACACTTAGTCTCGTGTCGATCACGGTCACAGTAGACGGGTGTCGTGCAGGAGAACTCTGTAAGCGTGAATTAATTAACCATTTACTGTAGGTTTGATAGGCCAGCCTGGATTGCTCTTGTCGCAACCAGGCATCCACACGTGATATTTCCACGGGGATAACAACCTAGGTTAACACGCTTAGTCTCGTGTCGACGACGGTTCACAGGACGGAGTAGCGGTGGAGGACTCTGTGTGGTGTGGTGTCCCGACCCCTTTCAGGAGGGAGAGGATGGAGACGACGTCTTAACTAAGCCATGGCTCAGGGGATACTACTCAAAATGAGGTTTTTGGGTGTGAAGCGATGAACAGTACAACACTGTTCCACTGCCCACTCCCCTAAAGGCTGGCTAACATACACTAATTGAAAAATACATGTCCCAGTTATGCCTCGCCGGGCGTCTTATCTCTGGTAAAACAAACTTTGGAGTTGGTTGCGTGGGTAAGCCTAACGCAACCCATGACACTAATGTTTTGGTCTGTTGGGAGATATTTGTCAACAGCTTAAGTGTGTGTTGAGATAATGAAAGTGACCTCACCTAGGACCCTGTCATACATTATCAGGGTCTGTGGAAAGGTAACCATAATGCTGTATAACAGTCCAGGTAGCCTATGGTAAATACATAGCAATGCAGAACATATTGCATCAGTTAATGAAATAAGTATATTTAATGAATGTTTTATAAAAAAGTAAAGTTTTTATATAGTGGAACAATGTAAAAAGTACAACTGCATAGACTGGTGCTCAACACAGTTTAAGGTGACGAACTCAACTTATAAAGAAGGAAAAGTACTTTCAGATAATACAAAAGTCTTAGATACTCTCAAGACATCTTAGGAACGGTGTTTACCAATGACTTTGATACTGTAATTGTTTTTTTAGGAATCATGTTCTCTTACATGATTAAAATTTAGTTTTATTAGAAATCTATTTATAAATATTTTTGCAATAATTTTGTATACATTACAGTTGGTACAAGCTAACAGTACTCTAACTTCTTTGTGTGTTCGATTGTTTAATTGTCTAATTGCATTATTAGACTACCATTATTATCGTCTCCCTTTGTCTATTTTTTTGGTATAATTTATGAGCAGTTAGGAAGACAACCATTAGTAATGCTCCTCCTTTATTTATATTATCACTTGATCATAAAGGTTTTCGCTTTCTTCATATTTCATCAGCCACCTCTTGCACATAAATTTTTCCCGCTCACCAAGGGTGTCCTTAGTCCTTTCTATAAGTTACCTACATGTATATCACTTAGTAATTGTTTTCAAATTTGACTTTTGAGGTCACCAATAATAATTGCAAAATGACATATGTTTTCCCTTTCTTCTGTAAGTTTATTTTATTTTCACAAAATTATTTTTAATTTTAATTTTAGGGCGAAGGTAGAAGTTATCTGGAGCCTCTCTGTGTGTGTGTGTGTGTGTGTAATAATAAATAATAATGATAATAATAATTAACGGTATATTGAAAAAGTCGGCAGCCCGAAGGCTGAAAATATACATTGGACAAAAATGACTTATTACATACAAAGACATGGGGTGTGTGGGTCGTTTAACAAAAGGTTTCATTACTGAAAGAAGAAGGAACATCAATTGAACATACAAATCATTATAGTTTACAGTTGATGGCCCCGGCCTGGACTGGTCATGGAGACACCAGGTGGCGTGGTGTTCACGTGGTGTAGTAACTAGTCCTCGGGTGTTGATATGAAAGACATCACGTGGTCATGGGGTCACCGGGTGGTGTGGTGTTCACGTGGTGCAGTAACTCGTCCTCGGGTGTTGATATGAAGGACCTCACGTGGTCATGGGGACACCGGGTGGTGTGTTCACGTGGTGCAGTAACTCGTCCTCGGGTGTAGATATGAAGGACCTCACGTGGTCATGGGAACACCGGGTGGTGTGGTGGTCACGTGGTGCAGTAACTCGTCCTCCGGTGTGTGTGTATGTGTGTGTGTGTGTGTGTGCGCGCGCGCCAAGTTCTTGTAATAAATGTGTATATTGGATATTTGGATATTTATAACGCTTCATAAATTGTAGTTTTATAATATCGTCAATTTACATTTTTATGTTACATCTGCGTATATTGAGAATTTGAAATGTGTGCATATATTGTGATGTACGAATATGCCTGTCTTGTGGATGTCTATTCATTTTCTGTACAGTATGTATACAGACAAAATATTTCTAATATGCAGCAGATAATGGTATATTAATGTCTATTGCGGCTGTGATTGTGTTATTACTGCCGAGGTTTAGATTCAAGAAGCCTAATAATTTGCGTTAATAGAAATTTTACAATACAGTACAGTGCATTTATACATTATGTTCATCCTTCAGTAATTGCTAGTTTTTCTACTGCTTCTTTTTTAATATTGTCTATGTTGTCATGAAATTATGTTTTTTTTTATGAAGAATTCATGTTTTGAGATTGATTAGAAGTGACTACATTAATATTTCATTTAAACACACAGCTTATGTTTTGAACTTTTAGATAAAGTGAATCTTATGTAACTAATCAATGAAACCAACACCTGACGTCACTTGCGAGATATGATATGCAAATGTAAACACACCAACTGAACGCGTCACTTCACGGCATTGAACAACTGAATGTTCTCTGTTGTCAACCCGTACTTGAAATATTGTACAGCTGGGCACACACACACACACACACTACTTCTACTACTCAGCTGTCACTCGGAATCGAGAATATCGATCACCCAGCTGTGATACAATGATATGAGTTATTAAGGATGTCACCTTCGTTAGTGAGATTTAAGGTGACTAAAGAGGCCGATACGGGACCGGCAGGGTCGTTCACAGATGTTGCAAATGTGGAGGGCTATATCTAGTGCGGAGGGGCGGCAACTGCGTCTTTCCAGCGTTGGCGCTTGTCTGCCTCGGTCTGCAGTCTGGCTAATTCGAAAGTATTATCACCTTCTTGTGCGGTGATCCTCCAAGCGTTACGGTGTGGAGTAATCGTCTCCCAGGTGAGGGGTCAATTTGGCACTTTTTAAGGTTTGTCTTAAGACTATCCTTATGCCTTTTCAGTTGCCCGCCGGCGTTACGTTTACTATTCGTTAGGTGACTGTAAAGTAGCTGCTTTGGCAGTCTACTGTCGTCCATGCGGCAAGCATGGCTAGTCCAACGTAGTTCATGTAATTGGATTATGGTAACCTTGATGCTCCTATAGTTGGTGTCTTCCCAGCGAACTAGGAGGCTGGAACGTATACAACGCTGGTGAAAGTTTTCAAGTGCCTTGAGGTGCCTCCTGTATGTGACCCATGTCTCGTTGCCATATAGCAGGGTGGCAGGGTGGGAGGACCACTGCCCGATATTCGTGCAACTTTGTAGATAATTTCAGCTCCAGACAGCTTGAGATGCACACCTGATCCGATGTTGAATATCTTCATCGATGTCCTCAGTGGTGGACAGGTGGGAGCCAAGATATCGAAAGTGGGTAACATTAGGTGGCGGAGGAGTTGCTGAACCAGGGCCAGGCTGAAAGAGAATCTGAGTCTTATGTAAATTCACCTCAAGGCCGAAGTATGCATATGTATTTGCGTAGGTGTTCAGTATCTCCTGTAGGTAATGTTCAGTGTGAACGACAAGGGTGAGGTCATCTGCATACTGAGGTTCAGTAATGGAAGCTTTCGACACCTTTGTTCCTGCCTGGAGTCGCCTTATGTTGAAAAGCTCCTTCATCCGGCACTGGATGTCCACGCCGCCGGCTAACTAAATTGGCACTGTCACGAGTAAGGAAGGCACCCAAGAAAATGAAAAAGAGAATTGGTGCTAGTGCACACCCTTCTTAACCCCGATTTGGATAGGGAAGAACTCAGACTGAGTGCCATTGTGCAGGACACTGCCGTTCATGCCATCATGGAGTTACCTCACAAAGGTGCTGAATTTTGGTGGGCAGCCAAAACGGCTGAGGGGCCATAAAGGGCTTCCATGTTGACCGAGTCGAAGGCCTCAGTTAGGTCGATGAAGGCCATGTACTGGTTACGACATTGTTCTCTGCACTTTTCCTGTATCTGGCGGGCAGCAAAAATCATGTCAGTTGTGCCAGGTGATGCTCTAAGACCACATTGGGATTCTTTGGGGAAGTTTTCCGCCTCAGGAAGAATTCTTTTTAGGAGGACTTGGGCAATAATCTTACCAGCTTTGAACAGCAACGAGATCCCGCTGTTCTAGGCCTTTTTACTGCTGATTCCGTCTGGGTTACTGAGGCCGGAACATGTATAGTATATCGGGTTTTAGTAGCGAAACCCAATTGTCTGTTATCCATTTATTCAGGAACTATCTAGGATACAGTTCCAAGTGTATATCACCATAACTTATCACTGTAGCTATGAGTGTTAAGAGGAGGACGGAGGCTATGTTAAATAGTCCTGCTAAATACGTCCGGTCGGTGTGAGGGGTTGATTAACAATGCCGGAGGGAGCCGGCCTTTAGATGATGACCTTAACAATCACTGGGCCGCGCCTCAAGGAACCTGCCCATCACGTGATATGATCATGTCACCTCATAGCCAGTGGAAAGTTACAGGGGGTGATATATGATTATATAAACACAATGTACTGCCCTGACTTTTATATAAAGAATAAGGAGCTGATACACCGCAGTAGTTGCCACAGTCTGACCGGTCTCCCTTGTTCTTATAAATATTGACGATGGAGGCGTCCTTAAGAGCTTGTGGGATTTCCTCCTTTTCCCATAATTATATTCTGCAGGAGAGAGTGGAGATGTCTAGTAAGCCGAGGTCCTCCTGCTTTATACACCTTGGCTGGGATTCCATCAGGCCCTAAGGCTTTGTTATTTTTCATCTCTTTGATGGCAGTAGCTACCTCATCCAGGGATGGAGGATAGCTGAGATAGGTCAGCTATGGATGCTGAGGGACCTGCTGGGTAGTCAAGATATCACATTCGGTGTTTTGGTAGAGCAGTGAATGGTAGTGCTCTTTCCAGCACTGAAAGATGCCTTCATCTTCAATTAGGGAGTTACCATTGGATGAGCGGAGGGGGACTGCGCCATGAGTGATTGGCCCATAAAATTTTGTAGTGGAATTAAAAAATATGCGCATCTTGTGCTGATCTGCAAGTTTTTGTGTTTGACATGCTTCATTTTTAAACCAGTCGTTCTTTAGTTTGCAAAGTTCGCGCTGGGCTGCCTCTTTCTTCTTGGGGAAGGTATCAGCTTTCGTCCGAGGCTGAGGGCTGTTCTGCCAGTCAATTAAAGCAGCAAGTTTATCATCGATGAGCATATAGATTTTCGGGTCATTTTCATCAAACCAGTCTTGGTGTTTTCTTTTGATCTGTCCGAGGGCCTCTCTGCAGGTTTTTGTCACAACAGTGTCGAGAATACCCCATTCGGCACTGGGATTTGGGTTGTTTGTTGTCGGGTTGTTTATCAGCCAATGTTCTAGCTGCTCCGTGAAAGCATGTGCTACCACTGGATTTTCCAGACGCTTAGGCCCGAATTCAGAATGGTGGTTTGAGCTTGGGATTTGACCTCGGCTCAGGCGTGCTAATCAAGATTCCGTAATCTGAGATTTCATGCAGTGGATTACCCTATTCAGAACATTTGCTTGAACCCAGGATCAGGTAATCTGTTGTATTTCCTTTAATTACGAGCAAGGATTTGAACACTCAAATTACAGACAATCACGTTTCAGTTACACCATTACAACAGCCAATCACCATCGAGAGAAATGTTTACAAAATTATGGAGTCAACTATGACTTGCCGAGTTTTTTCGGAGGAGAACTTAATCGCTCTTTCCACATCATAAGTTACTTTTGCTACTATAATTACAATCAAATTATGATCAAATTATAATCATTTATGGTACTGTGTTACAAAGTGGCTTTGTTGTTGTATAATTACAAAGAAATTCATAGAGGAAGAACAATTACATACAAATTGTAGATATAATCCGGGACAGGTGTCAATATTCATAACCAAAGCAAGATGAATCAATGCAGGGCTTAGTAACCTGGCTAGGTTCGGTTAGGTTAGGTTTCTTTCTGTTTTTTAAACTCCGCTTTCTTTTGTTCATACATTAAATTAAAAAAAGCATTCAGCAGTGGTTAAATTTTATTGAAAATACATCAAAATAGTTTTCCTAAAGAAAAACACTCAAAATAATGAATGGGAACGCGCATACGTGCAGTAGGTGTCAACAAAGGCTGTAAGAGACTGCTCCTTAAAAGTCGTATTTCTGACGAATTCACCGAGTCTACTAATCTCAGTCTGTGCATTTATGAGCACAGTGGCATCTATTTTTTTTTTTAACTTTTGGACGTTATCATTTTGTTGGGATAAAAACATCTGGTCCTACCACGTGGTCCCTCTGGTTGAAGTTTATCAAGTTTGTGCATGCGCAATGTGAAGTGTGATGTAGCAGTGATGTCTTTACCACTCCACTTGACTGCAGTGTTGCCAACGTGCCCTATGCCCGCTGTTAAACGTTCCCGTTCGTTGGACATAGCGGCTGTTGGTGACAGTGATGCTGACCTCTTGCACCCCGTCTGGGGCTGTAGAGGGTGGCCTCCTTCTGCCGTCTGGGTCCCCACATGAGCTTACATGTGGCTCAATGACCGACCCTCCTCCGACGATGAACATAAGAGATTCCCTTCGTTTCCCTGCCCCTTCGCGCCTTCGTCGTCTCGCCTTTCCTTGGAACTTGCCTCTGAGCACATGGACAACCTGGTTCTTCCGTCACTGCTCTCCACTTCAGGACTCAACACTTCCCCTCTGCCGTAATAGTCACCACACAAATGGACGAGACGGTGCGCCTGCTCACTCAAGTGGGCTTTCCTGCTCCCCAGGGGGAGGTGATGCTGAAGCTCACCAACATCACCCCAGAAACTCGTCACACTTACTGAGGAGGAGTAGGCCATTGGGATTACACCTGCCTCGTCCATTTCTCCTTATGATTCCCTGCCATATGGCACTTATGGCAGCATCTCTGCCAACTCTGGCATTGAGGTCACCAAAGAGCACAACCTTATCTTCTCTGGGGATAGAGGTTAGCACTCTGTCAAGGTAGGTCTAAAAAGCCTCCTTGATGTCATCCTCTGCATCCAGTATGGGGTGTATGCACTGATGAAGAAGGCATGACGTGAGTGATTCAGTGGGACTTTGAGAATCATGAGATGCTCGTTGATCTCAACAGGCATTTCAGTTAGTTCGTGTAGGATGAATTGGCGGATGGTAAAGCCAACTCCTTAAATGTGGTTTCTCTCCACAGCAGGTTTACTCTTCCAGAAGAAGGTATATCTAGACCCCCGTTCTGTGAGTTGACCCTCGTCTCGGAGCCGGGACTTCGTGTCTACTGGTGGTTATCAGCAAATATATATATATATATATATATATATATATATATATATATATATATATATATATATATATATATATATATATATATATATATATATATATATATATATATATATATATATATATATATATATATATATATACGCCACAAGGGCGGTTCTTTTTTCAGGATGCTCATTTGTTCGAGTATCCAGAAGGGTCCTGGCATTCCATGCTCACCCCATGTGGGGTGAGCAGAGTGGTTCCTTGAAAGTGCTGCTCAGTTGCACAGACAGGACCAGATTGCACTGCTGCCTAGATCCCAGTGCATAAATGACCATCTTATCTATGCCACCCATGTGCAGAGTTGTGACTAGAAACTCCAGGCAGTCATCTCTGCCTGTACCCGTCGCCACTCGTCAGTCGCCATAGGACTTTTGGGGTATAGGGGTTTGATGATGATGAGGGGTATGATGAGCTGGATTACGGCTGTGCGTGAGTTGAATTATGTGGTGAGGCAGGAGCGCAGACTGCAACCACACATCTTGGCTCTCCCTTGTCCTAATCCGGTGGTGCAAGTGTTGCAACGACTGGGGAGAGGAAGCGTTTAACAGACTGCCAATACCCCAGTTTGTTGGATTTCGCCTCAGTAGCCTGTCCGTCATGCATTGCCTTTGTCCGCTAGTGTAGTCGTTGAGTTTGCATGTTGGTCATCTCTTCCGCCTACAGTATATCACCGTTGGGGTCTTGTTGGAGTTCTGTAAGCGTATCTGGCTGATGCAAGGCTCCACCACAGATTTTTCGTTCAGGGTTTACTCCCGTAGCCTTATACCTACCAAGGTTAATCTGCAAGGCAGTGAAGCAATGATTGGTAGGAGTCAGGACGTGTCCTCATGCCTTTCGGCCTATGCACCGTCCCTTTGGGGCCCACTGCTACTCCGAGATCCCCTGCTGGTCTAGCCTGGGCCCACGAGGCACCCAGTTACCGTGTGTTGCCACGAGGAGGCACAGCAGGAGTCTTGATGGTGAAGAGGCTGTGTACTGACAGGGGAAGACTTATGTAAGTTGCTTCCATTTCGCCACGAGGGCTAGCCAGCAGAGGTAGCTGAAAGTGCAAGGAAGCAAGCAGTGCTTGCTCCTTAACATTAACATGATGCTGCCACACTAGATGCATTACCCTGTGCACACACACACACACACACACACACACACATTTAGGAAAGGAATGGAACCAGTGTTAAACAGAGGTGAACAGCGCTTAAGTCAGTGAGAACAACTCAACAGTAACAGTCGTACCCAAGTTAACCTTCACACAGTGAGGTCCCAGGTACCCAGTGATAACGGCCCATGAGACCCAACAACAACCAGCGATGTGTTAATCCGTCTACGATAGGAAGGCCTGGGACCACACCTCACTCAAATAACACCATCTGTGAGGGAATTACTACACCACGTCATGTCCCTCATAACGCCATATGTGAGGGAATTACTACACCACGTCAAGTCCCTCATAACACCATCTGTGAGGGAGTTACTACACCATGTGAGGCCCCTCATAACACCATCTGTGTGGGAATTACTACACCACGTGAGGTCCCTCATAACACCATCTGAGGTAATTCCTACACCACCTGAGGTCCCTCATAACACCATCTGTGAGGGAATTACTACACCATGTGAGGCCCCTCATAACACCATCTGTGAGGGAATTACTACACTACGTGTTTGCTGTTCAACACCTACATTAATCGTATGTTCACTGTATGTTCTTTTACCTTTCTCTATGAAGCTTGTGTTAAACCACCAATGTATGTAATAAGTCATTTATGTCCAATGTATATTTTCAGCCTCTTCAGACTTGAATTTTCAATAAACTGATTATTATTATTATTATTACACACACACACACACACACACACAACACACACACGTGCACCGAAAGTCAAGACGTACTTGGCTCTGCTCTTGGCAGCAGCCAGGTCCACTGTTATGTTGGCCCATACCAACTCCTCTGACCCTCCTCCCCATCAGAATATCAACACGTTCCTCTCAGAAATTACAATTTCATTTGGAAAGAATAAGACAGTGATAGTAAACAGTGTCAAGCCAGTGAAAACAACGCAACAGTAGTTTGTAACAGCTGAGAGTCGTACCCAAGTTAACCTTCACACATTGAGGTCCCAGGTACCCACTGATAACTGCCCGTGAGACCCAACAACAAGCAGCTTA
Organism: Homarus americanus; assembly: GCF_018991925.1. Classification (NCBI taxonomy): domain Eukaryota; kingdom Metazoa; phylum Arthropoda; class Malacostraca; order Decapoda; family Nephropidae; genus Homarus; species Homarus americanus. The sequence goes on from NW_024722227.1 coordinate 14,238,685, forward strand.
GTGTTAATCCGTTCACGATAGGGAGGCCTGGAACTGCACCTGACTATACAGTACACCATCTCAGTGAGTTAGGTCCTGTGACACCTGACCCTGTGGTGACCCCATGACCGCTACATAGCAATGAGTTGCTACAACATCATGTGAGGTCCCTCATAACACCATCTGCGGAATTACTACACCTTGTGAGGTCCCCCATAACACTATCTGTGAGGGTTACTGCAGGCCTCATAACACCATCTGTATTCTCCCCACGTGAGGCCCCTCATAACACCATCTGTGAGGAAATTACTACACCACGTGAGGCCCCTCATAACACTATCTGTGAGGAAATTACTACATATGTGTTTGCTGTTCAACACCTCAGCGCACATGATCTACGTAACCTCCACTATAAGCATTAATTTATATGTTCACTGTATGTTCCTTTACCTTTCTCTAATGCAGGCTTTTGTTAACCCCCCATGTCAATGTATATCATACGTCATTTATGTCCAATGTATATTTTCAGCCTTCGGGGTGCAGAGCTTTTTCAATAAACCAATTATTATTATTATTATTATTATTATTATTATTATTTAATTATTATTATTATTATTATTATTATTATTATTATTATTATTATTATTATTATTATTTACACACACACACACACACACACACACACACACACACACACACACACACAAACCAAATGGTTTTTTTAAGGTAACATACCTGTAGTTTAGTTCCATTTAATAATTAATATGATATAAAAACAAAATTCCAACTGTCACCTCCAGGTAGTTGGACCACTTACATTACTCGACCTTAAGACAATATAACCAAAGGCTGTTGAACAATTAAAGACCAAAGCGTGTCCTATATCTGGGCTCGTTTTCCTCATGACTTTGATGGATTTGTCCTTTCCTAATTACTGTGGTGATATTTTTTCTATTTATTGCGAAAATTATCCACAGAACAAGTAATATGAAGTGAGGCAAAGGTTTTTCTTTCTTTTTACTGTAATATCTTTAGTATTTGGGCTGTAACTCACCCTTAGATATTTTATATTCATTTTTTCACTTACAAGTGAAGTAGGAGATCTATGTCCTCTTACATACAAATTTTCTCCCATTCATTAGTAAAGTGTATAGTTCTTTTTTGTTCAATTGTCCACAGTCTCATTGAGACAAAACCTTTCCTTATTCATGTTACGTCCTCATTCTAGTTCTTGTATTATTTTCTGATTAAAAAAAATCCACGTTTGTATGTGGCTAGGGTCATATGATGATTACGTCAGTGTTATGTGTGGATGGTTTTAACACACACACACACTGTTCCGGTCATAAGGCAGTGACCCTTACTAATCTTCTTAATCAAAAAGGGTCACTGCCTTATGACTAGATCACTTGGGACACCTGCTGTCCCCTAGGGACTTGATCTCACCTTCCTCTACTGTATATATTTGCCTTGTCAAGTATTACTCCTCAGTCTGTACTCACCCCTGAAGATGTGAATTACACGAAAGCGCTTGGGTAAATGTTTAAAATAATGGAAATAAAAACATTCAAAATACAGACTAAGCAACAGAGTGTACGTGTTCTCAATACGAACCCTGTGTACACACTACCTAAAAGCTTTGTAATAATGCTTGTCTCACAAAACGTGGAATCACTTAAAAAAACATTATCCAAAACCTACTAGAGGAAAAATCCGGATTCGAATGACTTCATAAACCAGCTTAACGATGATTCGAAGCAAACGACGCCGGTTAACGAGCGCAGTAATTGCTTCTGACTGCCCTGAGAGAGTCGTTAAGAACAAGCTGTGCCGTGATCATTGATTTCCTGGTCTCCGCCTCCCACTGGTCAATATTGCTCGAATCTGTCCCGGTTTTATGAGTGGAGCTGAGATAAAGACCCCAAACCTCTATATCTAACAATAAACACAACAGCTAATATAACACATGATGGATGTATGTGTAGAGACAAACGAGAATGTCTGAATGTCTGGAGGGATGATGAATACTTTAATTAAAATAATGCAAAAAGAGATAACGTAGCACATGTTTATTCTGCACAATCTGGCATCCCATTACCGAAATTAAATCTTAGAATTTAATCAAACATTTTTGGTTTTATTTACATTACAAGATGAAATTTCACTTTTATGGTTAATGAGGTCTGTGTCTGCCGCACCGAGGTATTGTTTTATTCCTTGAGCACCAGTCTGGCTGCCTGGTCATCTATGGCTTTGAGTTCTGGTGAGTGTTTTATTACATTTGGTGATTACGGTGACCTCAATGATTATATACAACTGTTGCAGCGGTGACCTTGGTGGTTTTATACAAACTGTGGTTGACTACTGATATATAAATTACGATGACCTTGTTAGTTCTATATAACATTTGTGGTGACCTTATTAGCCACATCGTTGGTTGTGGTGACTTTCTTATTATTATATATTATGGTACTATATTATTTCTATATATGTGTCTTGTTGTATGTGCTTGTTATTTATTTGTGTGTATGTCTTTATGTTGTGTTATATGTGTTCCATATATATCCTGTTACATATGGTATTTATGGTAGCCATAATGGTTCAATTTATATTATGGTTCGGAGGTGTTCAACATAATGGTTGTCATGGTGACCCCATAATGATTGTCCTGGTAACCTCATAATGGTTGTCATGGTGACCATATAATATAACGCTACTATGTAAACATTACAGGATGGAAGGCCACACAATGGTTGTCTTAGTCACCCATAATACTACCATGTTAACATTGAGAAGCCTATGGGCCTCATAGTATACATGTCTCTTTTACCATGTTAACATTGAAGTAGAAACACATCACGTGGGGTAGAACCAACATCAACACCGCTTACTTCGGTAGTGAGCGACACCAACGTGACGGCTGTGGTAGAGAAGGCCTCACTCCCTGTCAAGTCATCCATCCTCGGCAGAATGTGAGTCAACCTTTTTTAAATACTTGTTAATAGTCAGTAAATTCTCTCACCTATAAATTATTAAAGTATTACCTCAGTTATACATCTAACCTGTTTATCTGTGTGTGTCTCCTTGTGGCGGCAGGTGTCGTGGATCAGGCAGCAGGCCTTCACATCTTGCGGTAGGCATCTTCACCTACACCTCCGACGACCGCTTTAAGGTACTCCCCAACTCTCAATATCAACCTCCATGATAAAACCCTCACCACCATCTCCTCCCTCCCCACCCTCTCCTCCTCCTCCCTCTCCCCTCTCCAGCCTCCTCTCCATCTCCCTCCCTCCCACCACTCTGCTTCCCTCCCTATCTCCCTCCTCTCCCATCTCTGCCTCCTCACTACCTTCCTCCCTCCCTCCCATTATCTGTCCTCTCTCTCCTCCCTCCCTCACCATTTCTCCTCCCCTCACCGTCTCCTCCCTCCCCTCCCTATCTGCTCCTCTCCTCCCCTCCTTCCCTCACCACGTCTCCTCCCTCTGACCATCTCCTCCATTTCCTCCTCCTCACCTCCTCATCACTCCTCCACCCCCCATCTATCTCCTCCTCCTCTCCATCTCCACTCCTCACCTCTCCTCCATCCCTCCACCATCTCTCCCCCATCACCATCTCCTCCCCTCCTCCACCACTGTCTGCTCCCTCTCCCCACCTCTCCTCCATCCTCCACCATCTCCTCCATCCCTCACCCATCTCCTCCCCTCCTTCACCCACCATCTCCTCCTCCCTCTCACTATCTGTCCCTCACCATCTTCTCCCTCCATCCCCTCACCACCATCTCCATTCCCTCCCCTCACCATCTCCTCCCTCTCACCCACCATCTCCTCCCTCCTCAACTCCATATCCTCCCTCCCTCACCACCATTTCCTCCCTCCCTCCCATCTCCTCCTCTCTCTGTCTCCACCTACCATCTCTTCATTCCTCCTCTCCATCTCCTTCCTCTCCACCATCTCCTCCCTCCTCATCCTATCTGTCCCTCCCACCACCATCTTCTCCTCCTCCCTCTCCACATCTCCCCTCTTCTCCTCCCTCCCCTCCTCACCTCTCCTCAACACCATCTCCTCCCCTTCCTCCCATCTCTCCCTCCCTCCCTCCCTCCCAACCATCCTCTCCCCTTCCTCCCCACCATCTCCTCCCTCCTCCTTCCATCTCTCCCTTCCTCCACCACCATCTCCTCCCTCCCCTCCTCCCACCATCTCCTTCCTCCCCTCTCCCATCTCCTCCCCTCCCTCCCCTCACCTATCTCCCTTCCTCCCTCACCTGCATCTCCTCCTCCCTCCCCACCTCCATTCCTTCCATCTCCTATCTCCTCCTTCTCCCCACCCCTTCTCCCCCCTCCTCCCTCCCCTCCCCCACCATCTCCTCCTCCTTCACCATCTCATCCACCTATCTGTCCTCACCACCATCTCCTTCCTCTTCCTCCTCTATCTCTCCTCCTTCATATCCTCCTCCCTCATCACTCTCTGCTCCCTAACCACCATCTTCTCCCCTCTCCACCCATTTCCCCTTCCCCTCACCACCATCTCTCCTCCTCCCATCTACTACATGCTCACCACCATCTCCTCCCCCCCCTCTCCCTATCTCCTTCCTCCTCACCCACCATCTCCTCCTCCTCCTCCCTCTCTCTGCTCCCCTCACCATCTTCTCCCTCCCTCCCCTCCCATCTCCCCTCTATCACCTTCTCCCTCCCCTCCCCTCATCAACATCTCTCCTCCCCTCTCCTGCTCCTCCTCCTTTTCCCCTATCTCCTCTCCCCTCCTGTCTGTCCTTCTCTTTCTCCCCATCTCATTCCATATCTCCATTCCTCCTCAATACTCATCCTCCTCCCTCCCCTCCTAACATCTCCTCCCCTCCCTCCTCTCCTATCCTCCTCCTCCCTTAAATTCTCCCCTCACCATCTCTCCTCTCCTCAACACTATCTGCTCCCTCACCCATATCCTCCTCCTCCTCCACTACTCTCCTTCATCCCTCTCAGCCTCTCCTCTCCCTCCCCTCACCACCATCTCTCCCTCCCTGTCCCTCCTCCCTCCATCTCTCCCTTCCTCCCCCACCATCTCCTCCCTCCCTCCCCTCCTCCCTTTATCTCCTCCCCTTCCCACACACCATCTCCTCCCTCCCCTCTCCACCCATCTCCCTTCCTCTCTCTCCTCTCTCCTCCCTCCCTCACCACCATCTCCCTTCCTCCCTCACACCGCCATCTCCTCCTCCTCACCTATCTTTCCTCCCTCCTCCCATCTCCTCCTTCACCTTCCTCCCCTCTCCATCTCACTCCTCCTCAACTGTCCTACACTCCTCAACATCTCCTCCTCCCTCCCACCATCTTCTCCTCCATCTCCTTCCTTCCTCCACCACCTTCTCCTCCCTCCGCCCTCCTCCTCACCATCTCCTCCTCCTCCTCACCACCATCTCCTCCCCTCATCACCTCTCTCCCTCACTCTCCATCATCTCCTCCCTCCCCTCCCTCCTCCCTCACCATCTCTTCTCCCCTCTCCCACCATCTCCTCCCTCCCCCTCACCATCCTACCTCCCCCACCCATCTCCAACCTCTCTCTCTGTCCTCCTGTCCTCCACCTCCACCCATCTCCCTCCGTCCCCTCACCACCATCTCTCTCCCTCCCCTCCCTCCCTCTTGTCTCCCAGCCTCCCCCACATCTCCTCCTCCCCTCCCATCTGCCTCACACCCATCTCCCTCCCTCTAACCTGTCTCCTCCTCCCTCCCCTCTCCCCTCATCCTCCTCTTGTCCTCATCCTTTCTCCTGTCCTCTATCCTCTGTCCTCATCACCATCTTCTCCTCCTTTACATCTCTCCCCCTCACCTCATCTCCTCCTCCTCTCACCCACCTTCTCCTCCTCCTCCCTCCTAACCTCCTCTCCTCCTCCTTTATCTCCCTCCCTCCAGCTATTCTCTTCCACACTGTCTGTCCTCCCCTCTCCCACCCCTCTCCTCCCACCTCTCCACCATCTCCTCCCTCCCTCCCCACACTATCTGCTCCCCTCCTCTCCTCCCTCCCCTCCCCTCCTACAACCATCTCCTCCCTTCCCACCCATCTCTCCTCTCCCCTCCCCTACCATCTCCCTCCCTCCCCTCATCTCTCCCCTCCCCTCCCACATCTCCTTCTCCCTCTGTCTCCTCCTCC